>NC_072016.1:15132280-15434946 GCF_027791375.1 Indicator indicator | reverse complement strand
ATACATTACCCCAAAAAAAATTTGTTTACTGTCACAGGTGAATCACTACCTGAGTTGCATACATGCTCATATATATGGAACCACCCATACAGACCAGATAAACTAGATGTCCTATATAAAGGCACCTGATTAAGCAGCAAGAAGAAAATCAAAGCTTCTGTATTCTTTAGTTTTGTTATTTTATGAAAAACCATCCCTAAGACATATTTAATTACTGGACTCTTTTGGAAAGGAAAGCTTAATCTTTATAGTAAGAGTTTGCTCAAAAGATGTCACCTGTTTTTTCCTATATTCAGTATACTTAGGAATAGATACACCACGAATCAGTCCTTTAGAAACAGTTGGCTGTTCAGTGTAACACAAAAAAGCTAAAACTTGCAGCTTTCCAGCTGAAAGAAATTATCTTTGCCTCACAAACAGTAGTGACTCCTAGGACAGAACTGCATTGAGAATTGCCTCATGATGCTCATGCTTTGTACACTCAGATACGAGAATTTGTAATTTTATTCCCCATTCTTTCTCGCACAACAACTGCATCTTGGCAGATTCAACTGCTTCTCAAGCTCTTTCATGTTCACACAAGACCTACAACAGCTGCCTTTCTTCATATTTCCTAGTCCACAGAGGAAGGACCAGATCTTTGTGTGAAATACTGACAAAGAAGGAAAAATAGATATTTGTGACCAAAAGACAGGACCATCTGTACAATATCACTTTCAGATAAAATGGGATGTTCTGTTTTAAAAGTTGCCACAGATGTTTTCAATAAACTCTTTGAAATTCAAAAACAGTATTAAAAATAATACTGGATTTCTTTTAAAGAAATAAGATATTACCCTTATATAATTTACAAGGATTTTTATAAATAAGTTTCAGATAAAATTATTCCAGATAATTCAAATAACATTCCTTGGTTAATTTCTTTTCCCCTAGAAGGTTGTGAGAGCATGCTACCAATGACACAGTAGTCTTGCTTCAAACACAATATAATGACTACAAATGCTTTGATGTTTCATTCTACTATACTCATTCAGTTCAAGAAAACATTCTAGGAAAATATAGTTTGATACCAGTGTACCTAGGTTACACTACACCATCATGCCAGTATGATAGGTATTTGCATTTTCGTGATTTATATTAGGAGATAGTTCTGAAAACTCCTTTCTCTCTTCAAAAACTAAGTGGAATGTTTCTAGAATTGTATTTTTCCTGTGAATCTTGAAGCAAATCCAACCTCATTTATGGAAAGTATATTTATGAACTTGACAGGAAGAAAATATTTTTTTTAATGTCTCCAGAATGCCCTGCTTGGCAAAAATGTGAATTAATGTTCCCTTACCTCTGACTACCAGGCTCCTTTGAAATGTCTGGATGAACCCCCAAGAATTAGAGACCCCAAAATCACTTCTGAAAACTCATCCAGTGTTAAACCCTGGTAGAAGCAAACAGAAGATAGTTTCAAATGCAGGGGGGGAATGCAATATCCAATGTCAAGAGAAGGCATTCACATAAATGTGATCTAATTGCATGTTTCCTGGTGCTGACTAAACTGTAATTCCCCATTCATGCATACCTTGGAACATTACCAGCTGCAGTCACCTTTTCAGAGCTTCTTTTGCAGCTCCACACTTCATGACACCCTTTCATTAACACCACATAAATGCAGCCAGTATATAGCAGCAATAATCAGTCTACAAATTTTTTCTATGGCATCTTTTACCTTCCTAAACTTTGTCAGCCCCTACTACTGTGCAGCCACAAGACACATCTATCACACTTCAGATTTTATGCCTGTTCCCACTAGAGAAGGACAAAACTTCCACTCATTGTGGTGGTAAAAAACTCCCACCTTTTCTCCTGAGTTGTTAAGTCTTCACAAAATAATCAGTGTTTGATAAAATATCACTACCTCCCATCTTATTTATTGTGTATCTGGCAGGCTGGTCATAAAGCATAATGTCTCTGGAAAGTCATAGCAAAATAATTCCTAAGGCCAAGACTAGGTTACTGCATAAGTAACTTCACCTCTTGGAGGCTGCCCACATGACATGGGAAAAGATACCTAAGAATGTCACAGAAAGGTGCTCAAAGAAGTGTGATTGGTTAGTACAGCAAAACACCTCATCTTCATTTACACTTTTGAAGCTAGCTCTGAGTGAGGTACACATTGCACTGCCTTATACTAAATGTATCCAACTTCCAATTCACTTAATCTCAGAATTTGGGAGCAAAACTTTATGTTGTACCTCTTTCCAATGTAAATAATAAAACAGTAATTGCAGGACTGTTCAGTAAGAAAATCCTTGTAGAAGAGAAACTTGTAGAAGAATGTTAAGTGGGTTACATTGGAAGAACTACATAAAAAGGAATGAAAATACATCTGTTTTTTTCCACTTTATTGTACCAGTGCTGCCTGTGTCTTTCATAAAGTAGACAAGTTATTTACAGACTTAGGAGTACAGCTGGGGTTTGGGCTGAACAATGGAAAGAATGGCTTTTCTGATGGTGGTGGTAGTTAGCAATTAGCTGTTATATTGATCCTAAAACCTTTTTCTGCAGTATAGACCTTAACTGCATTAACTCCATCACACACTTTGCCTATAGTTCCTTGCAGGTTTTTCCTGATCCCTCAGTAATTTCTGTGTAAATAGCTATACTGAACAAACTGCCACAGTGGGCACTGCTGCTGGGTGCCCAGATTTATTCTAGATCCAAAATGGATTTTGTCATATCCATCTTACAGATAGGACACATTTTTCCCTATGTGTTTTCTGAAGGAACCAAGCAGGGCTAGCAGAACAGACCACAGCTGTTCCCACCCATGGCCTGAAGGTGGTACTGAACAGGAAACTATGCAGGGTTCTTAAGTTAACATTAGGCTTCCAAAATCACTGACAGAGTTTTCAGATCACATTATAAGGTTTGGATATAGGCAGAATCTAGACACTTGGATTCTTTTTAATGTGCTTAAGTTTTTAGTTAAATTTAATCCCAAGTTCTGCCTGTGAGGCACTTTGAGACACCTCAGTTCCCTGGCATGCACCAAGGACACTGGAAATGGTGAGCTTTTAAGGACTGACGTATTCTAAAGTGAAGCATAAGTATTCATACTTACTTGGAGTATGGCAAAAGGTACCAAACAGGGAGGGAGAGAGAAGTGATCATTGCATACAAAAATCTCATGCTCAACAGAAAAGCACACTTTGGTGTCATTTCCATACACACTGTAAATCCTCATCAATTTAATGGAACTCTGGAATACTCATGAATTCTTGGCTAAAATGCAGACTGGAAAAGTTCCCCCAAAGTGCTTCATTATTTGTGTGAGTGTGGGGAAAGTGTTATAATTCATCAGCTCTCTCTGAGTAGTTATGTTACTTTATCACTTTCTAAGCCAAAGAGCTATTCTTGAACTGAATTTAAAATTGCTACCTATGCAGTTATCCAGTGGATACTCTCAAAAACATGATGAATCAGCATACAAACACCACCAGTTTAAATTAAATCAATTCCCTTTATATGTTCATTCACCCACTAAGATACAGTTTGCATCTCTTCCTCATAATTCACCCCCAATGTTTGCTCACTCTTAAATGAAAAGTAATGTAAATGTGATATCATTTAATTCAGAAACAGAAAAGGGGACCCTTACGAGAAAAAAAAAAAGCAAGCACACTAATAAGAAATACTTAAAGGAGACTATTGGTCACTGAGGCACAATTATCCTGCCAAAGTCTGTGTAACTCCCACCTCTCTCCAGAGCTATCATGGATGGTGATTATAGTGAAGGTATAAATTATTATCTGGATATCAAATGTCTTGTCTGTTTAATCTTTACAAAATTTGAAAATGGAGAAATACTCTTATCCCTCTGTCACCTCTGGTTTAGCTCTGCCAGACTTGCCTGTAAACAGACAGCCTTCTTCCAAAGAAAGGGCTTAGATAAGATAGAGACGCCTCAAAAATAACATACTTATCTCAGGTCACCCTGACTAAAGATCTGTGGAAGTTTTCATGTTGTGAAATAATAGGAAAGATATGATCTGAAGAATAGCATAACAGTCCAAATCTTGGTATCATTACTGACATTATCTCATCATCTCCACAGATTTATTTCTTTGTGGAAAATGAAATTATCTTTTCAGACGAGATTCTTTCTTGTGCATCCTTTACAAAGCTAGAGATCCCCATAATGGCACACAAACACCAACCAGTCTCCATTTTTATACAACTCAGAGTAGAAGCTACTTCAAAAGTAAGAGCAGGGCTTCATGTGTCTGACTGGGGAAATACTACTGCTGTGGTTTTTTTCCAGCAGTATGAAACCCATTCATAGACTCCATGCTAATCTGCATCTTTCAGAGCTTTCCAGATGATAAATTCAGCTGAAAAATACATCCACCACTAAGGGCAGCAAAAAAACTCTCTGTGCAATGGGCCTGCCAGCTGCTGGCATTTCATGGTTCTCAGTGGCATGAGCTGAGCAGCACATACTTACACAAGGGAAACAAATCAAAAAATCTCTTTAATTTACTCACTTTATCCTCTTTGGAAGGGTCTTGAAGACTCTTTTTATATATTCTTGTGTCTGATAAAAGTTAATACCTCTCCTTACAAATCTTGCCTGTTTCTAACAAACAACTTTTGTTGTTGTTTTGTTTTAAGATTAAGTCAATAGTAACATTCTCTCAGATATTTATCTTCAACTGAGTCTCTTACCTACTTCAGGAAGAATCTAGACGCTTAACAATGAAAATTTTAAAATACCCACTTGCTGTCTCTGCACTGGCTGCTATAGCCTCATCTTTCCTTTCAGAAGAGACTTTACTGGATCACAATAAAGGCTTCCTAAACTGTCCTAAGGTGCCAGGTGGCAGTGCAACTCATAACTACACTTCAAAAATGTTCCTTTTTACTGTATCTTAACCCTTCTCCCTAAACAAATGTATTCCATGTGCCCCCAGGACAGGTGACTGTGTTATAAAGTTTAAGTGTATCTAAACAGGACTATGGATACCAGCCAAGTTGAAGGACAAAGAATTTCATTCACTCCTTCTGTGGTTCTGGATTTCTTGATTCGTGTTCTGTTTGTATACTTTGAACTGAGATAATGAGGGCTGCATCACTGGAGATCTTCTTTTAGATAATATAAATATGCAAGTGTTTCCATCAAAACCATGGAAAAAAGGTCCTTGTGAAAGTGGTCCAACACTCTAATGTGCTGTATATGTGGTGATTTGCAAGCTCCTATACTACATACAATACTTTATCTGAAGGTACTTATTTTTTCAGAGATAAATCCCTCTCATTGATCATTCAAAACTTCCCTAACTTCTTAAGTGTAAGAACAACTACCCATAAGATGGTATCATTAAAATCAATGCTACACTGGCAACATCTAATCATTCGCATTTAATTTTCATCATTTCTCCCTGGTTTGCATATTTTGCACATATTCACTATTCAAAAATCAGTTAACATCCCAAGCTAGATTTTGGCGTGACCAAGGAGTGTTACAATAGTATAAGATGATTTTTTTTTAAAAATAGGATTACAAATCATGGAGACTTTACTGCCAGGTGGCAGAGACATTTTGCTAATGAATTGCTGGCTTGTTTCCTTTTATTTATGGCATCACCTATCTTGGCTATGTAATGGATTTAGATGACATAGGTTAAAGCATCATGATTCACACAATTTTGATTTCAAGCAGGGAATAGACAACAGTATAGTTAATGATGAAGAAAACATGTTCCATAAACATCCAGTGATAGAATTGAGGACAAGAGGAGAATAATTCCGGTTTAAACCAGTGCTTGTTCATGAAAATCAGACATTCATAGTAAGTTATATTCTGTTCTAAATACATAGCTGTATCTCTTGTTGGTATTTTGCGTGAAAAGGGAAGTGGAAAGAGAATGGAAAGCAGACAGCAAGAGATTAAGTAGTCACTGTGACTGGTTCAGTCAAAGCCCCTGTTAAGCATACAGCTGTACTGTGTAAATCAGTCATGCAGACTTACTTGGGTAAGAAAGCTTAATTCTGTTAAAATGCCTTCAAAAATATTAGAAATGGAGGCAGAGAAGTCAGAGACGGATGGAAATACTTTATGTGAAGAGAGAGGAAAAATTAAATTACTTGTCTTAAAACAGGTTAGAAAAACAGAATAATATTGGGAAGGTAGACAAGCCTATTCATATTTCTTACAATGCTGGAGTTAAAAGACAGCAAATTTCAAGGCAACCAAAAACCAAAGCAAAGCAAATAAACAAACAAAACCCAAAACAAACAAACAAAAACACAAAAAAAAAACAAAACAAAACCCCACACACCAAAACCCAACAAACAGGCCACCACTCTGCCCCCCCCAAAAAAAACCAACAAAAAACCCAAACAACAACCAGAAGCACACACATTAAAAAAAAAACACAACACAAAAAAAAAAACCCACCCCACTTCATCCCTTCAAGATTTCAAGTATTCAGTCACAAAATAAAAAGCATCGATGATCAATGCAGGGGATGCTTATACAGGACTTAAAGTTTTGCATTTAATATAAATCATGATCCTCCCTGGCAGGAAACAACCCTCAGTTATTGTGGGAAATTCTTTTGAAAGAGTATTTCTTTGCAGAAAGTTAACTTTTTGAAGTAGACAGCCAAGGCTACTGTTGAATATTGGACTCGATAAATTACTTCTACAGTCTACTTAAGAAGTTCTTCAATTGCTGCTAAATGCATTGAGTTGTAATGAAAACAGTCCTCCTCTAGATGCTAGAATTCTTAGCATACTCTACAGAAGAGAGCCTAGACATGAGTAAATGTGAGATTTAGGTATGGCCTTAACATCAGATATTAATGCCTATGATCCTCGTCTGCAGGCTGTATACACCTCCATACTGCTCTAGTGCCTGTATCTTTTGGAAGCTAAGTTCCTAATGACCATAGCTTGGGTTTTAAGAGGACAGAAGAAATTTTTAAGCAGACAAATCTTTGAAAGCAATTTTTCTTTCAAATAAAATATTATTTGTCAAAAATGGTTCTGTTAACTTGAAATGAAAATATTCTTGGGTTGTAAAATAAACCCTTAATAACTCTCTGATCTGGTAAAACTCCACTGAACTCAACGATGTTACATTGTCACAGCTTCAGAAGAATCAATTCAAACCTAGTTGTAGTGTAAAGCAGTTTAAAGACATACGTTGTAAATTCTAAAGCAGCTGACTGCAAATGCCCCATTACTTGTACAGAGCCACAGTAAACGTATAGAGTTTATCACCGGATTTGTTCTGACACTTTGACTGCACTGGTAGCAGGGACATTTCCCAGAGGGATAAGAGGGCACCTGGCTGGGACAGCGGGAGGCAGCACGGACTGCTCCCGCAGGCTCCTTCGCACAAGACAGGCTGCGAAGCTTGCTCTCGCTTCTCTCCGCGCTTTTAGCATGGCTACAGCTCATTTCCAGAGGCTCCTGGTGGAACCGCTTATAGCAGATCCCCAGAGTCGCCCAGGTTCCCGGGGAGGCGGGCAGGGCAGCAGTGCCGGTGCCAGTACCGGTGCTGCTGGTCCTGGTCCTGCCGGGAGTAAGAGGAGCAGCGGGAGGGCAGGGCGGGTCGCCGGGTGTCTCACCTGTCGATACTGATCACGCAGAGGGTCATGATGGAGGCCGTGCAGCACATGACATCCATGGCAATGAAGACGTTGCAAAAGAGGCGTCCGAAGATCCACTCGCCGCCGATGAGGTCGGTCACGCTGACGAAGGGCATGACGGCTAGGGCCACTGAGAGGTCGGCCAGGGCCAGCGAGACGATGAGATAGTTGGAGGGCTGCCGGAGCTTCTTCACGAAACAGACGGAGATGACCACCAGGCAGTTGCCGGCGATGGTCAGCAGGGTGATGAGGGAGAGGATGGCCCCGATAATAACTTTCTCCACGTTGCCGTAGCTGAGGATCTGCTCCCCGCACTGGGAGTCGTTGGCTGGGAGGGGGCTCGCCGTGGGCAGGGCCGACGCGGGAGGAGACGGGCCGAGCTTCGCCAGGCTGCGCGGCGGCCAGGAGTCGGCGATCATCCTGCCGCCGCTCAGCGCCCGCGGGTCCTCCAGGACCGAGGGCCGGAGGTTACCGTAGAGGTGACTGCCGTTGAGGGCGAGGACCATGTTCGCGTGAGCTGTCCATGAAGCCCGGCCGCCCGCTCGCCCGCTCTCCCCGCCAGCCGGGATGCTCGGACTCCTCCTTGGGCACCCGGCGTCGCCCGCCCCCTCGCAGCCGGCTCTGGGTCCCAGCCTTCAACTTCCCCCGGAGCAGCCAGGCTTGCCCACGGCGCTCTCCGGGCGGGCGAGCGGTGGGCACGGCGTCATGGCCCCCTGCCCGCCAGGAGAGGGGCGGTCGGGAGGGTGGTCTCTCCCTGCCCACCACCCACGACTGCTTTCCTCCGCCGCCGGCGGGGGACGCGGTGGGAGCCGCTCCGCCCCTCCCGCTGCCTCCTCCCGGCAGGTTGGAGGAGCGCCCCTTCACCGCAGCCGCGCTGCGCTGCCGCTTCGGGCCACGGCTTCGCCGCCGCTCCAAGCGGGGCTCGCTTCGGGAACCCCTCTCTTCTCTCTCCCGAGAAGCTGCGAGCTGGTGGGCGCGCCTCGAGCAGAAGCGACCGCAGACTGAGCTGCTCCGGTCGGAGACTGGTGACAGTCCCCGGCGTGCTTGCTCCGATGCAGTCCTGCGTCTGGATCAGCAGGTTCAGAAGTGCCGCTGCCTGCACTGTCGAAATGTACAGGGGTCCCACTGGACCCTGGCTGCTGCTGAGAGAGTTGATAGTGGCTGCTCTTGTAAGATCTACTCCAACAACGCTGTCATCTCTGAAGTATCCACAGGCTTATAGATCCTCCTTCCTACTAAATTAATGTGAATCCCATTACCTATATTTTCTCTGTTCTTAGTATTTATGTAGCATTATTTTCAGTTCATTCCCTGTTCCATGTGTAATCCTTTAGGGAAAGTTAAAAACAACAACAAAATCACATTGCTTTGAATTAGATTATTTTCCTGCAGATCCCTTGCTTTCTTGGATACTAGCCTATTTCTGGGACTCACTGGCTTTTTCCATTCTTTGAGTCACACTCATGCCTCCAAGTGGGGTGAAAACTATCTGAGTTGTCAGTTACTTCTGGGATGCCAGCAGAATATTATACCTCTTGGTATAGTAATATGCTAGACAGTAAGGATTAAAAGCAGCAAACACCTCCTCCTCGGTGTTTCCTTGCATTTCCAACAAGAGACAGAAGGCAGATGAACTAGGAAATGAAAGGAGGACCAGATGGAACAGTAGCCTTGGAGCAATGTCAGTGACATCTGAATAAGGGGAGGTCTTGCAGGCAGCAACCCTATTAGCAAGTTTTATTTATATATGCAACAGACAGAGGGAAGAACTGTTTGTGTGTTCCAACAGTATGAGAGGCTGCAGTATGAGATCACATCATACAGTCATTAAAATATGCTTTGAAGAAAGACCTAACAAGCATCCAAATATTAGGAAAAAAAAAAATCTTAGTTTTGATGAAATGTCAGCATCACCTAGTTTTGAAAACAGGTTTTCCACCATGAATGAGGCCCAGTTCCTCCATGAACCTGCATGAGACTGAGGGACTGGGGTAAAATGTGCCTGACACAATCTAAGAACAGGCAGTCTCCTGCATTCAGAAACACAACCAGGAGAGAGCAGGGTTTGGGAGTTCAGTTGCTTGCCTTCCCTTTCACCCCAACATCTTGATTTGACAAACATAATAAAATAAGCAAGTTTCACATGACAAGGATGAGGTCTAATTGGTCAGCCCTTTGCCATTATCAATCTGAAAGTGTTTTTCTATTCAGTCAGATATTTTTCTACACTTGGCTAGCGCTTCACCATGTCCACTCACAATAAAGCAAGTCCTTTTTTCCCTCGTCCCCAGATAAGCAAATATTAGGAAAAAAATATCTTTAGAAATGGCAAGGGTAATTCAAAATAAGTTAAAGCATTAAGGCAAAAGGTGGAGAAAGGAGACTTATTTCCTCACTGTGTGAATACTTTTTTTTTTTTTTACTAATAGTGTCTGAAGTACAGCTATGGAGATAGGAACTGGGAAAAATTGTTCAAAATAAATTTGTATCTTAAAAGCTGATAATACTGTACAGTTTAATACTCACTGTAAAAGCAATTTTTTAGCTGCTTAAAATGTCACTAAGCCAAAGCAAATTATAATATGGTGCTTCCTGCAAATGTGTTGACATAGTTCATTACATCAGTCACTCTTCTTGACAGCCTTTTAATACATTTCTGGAACGTGACTCCCTAAGTGAACTCAGTGGATGATATGCTTTATTATTTGTCTGTTACTCTTACCCATTCCAACCTGAAAGGAGGATTTTAGCTTCATCTTTTATTCTGTACCTTAAATTCCCATAGACTTCATTAGAAGTTAATCACTTGATTTTCTTCCCTCTCAAAGGTCCATGCCACCATTCTTTGTATTTACTCCCATAATCTTATTTTTGAAGAAAGGGGTTTACAAACTATTGAAGAGAAGATGGGAAACTTCAGCAAGATGAAGCAGCTGACACCTCTCTAAAACCTCTTCCTTAAAAGCCTTTCATTAGGACACATCCAGAATAACACACCAGTTTTTAGGGCTGGGCTGCATCTGGTGAGGTACTTTCCTGGAGGGCTTTAGAGGGTTTCACTTCTCCAGTGTATGGGACTACATCTATTTTATGTATTTAAAATAATGATATCTGAAGGTAGGTGTTGATCCTTCCAAGTGTACTTTTGTCTTCAGCACCCTATTTACAAATTCTAAAATGCTGTTCCAAAGAGTGTACATAAATGATCGGGTGTTAAGAATAACAAGTTGGCATTTATTCCCCCCAAGGTATAATGTTTCTATCTGCCATTAGGCTCCATAAATATAACAAAATCAGTTTTCTGGCTGAGCTTAGTAACATCCTGTCCTCTGGGTAATTTAGGCTCTCTGTGTATTTTTATACTCTTCATATTTTTATACACTTTATATTTCTGTATACCTCTAACTCTGTGCTAAGGCCCTTTTTCCTCATTCTTCCTGCATTTATTGAAGTTAAACTATTTTATTCACAACTGATAATGAATTTTATTTGTAAATCTCATCTGTGATATTTCCATTTTGTTTCCCCACTTAAAAAAAAAATAAAAGGAATCTTTTTCTTCTATTTTTTTCCCCCTCCTCCAGAAATAGTGTTAATCACTCAACATCTTCTCCATTTGTGATTCATGCTAATTGTATAATACAGCACTGGTTATTGGTATTAGTTTTTTGCTCCTGTGTTAGTGAGGTAAGATGAGACAGACATCATCAGAGCTAGCTAAGGAAATCCAGTTTCCCCAGCACATGTTGACTTAGTAAGTCTAGATTGTATCTATCAAAGCATTTGGATAGAAAGAACTTGCACTAAATTCTGGATTCTTGTCCCTCTCTGGAGCACTTAGTTCTTGCAGTGTCTGTTGACACAGCAGGTCTTTGCTAAGTTGGAGCACCCTGACTAAAATGAGTCAAGGAGTGCAAAACAAGAACTTCAGCCCTGGAGCAGAAAGTGTTGAAAATCAACTCTTTCCTCCATACAGCCACTTCTAGAAAACAACAGCTGTACTCAGCACAAAAACTTAAAGGCACTGCTTCATTCCTCTTCTTAAACAATTCAGTTTTGGATGCATGACAGAAAGGTAGCACAATATGAGTATGCAATGCCATAAATACATGGAACATTTTTTTCTCACTCTTTTTCCTTTTTCATCATCCCCTTTTTTATCCTTCCTTGCCTGAGACAGTCTATAAGCCATTGTTTTAATTTGTCTGTTGTTAATGGTTTTTTTCTTTGCTTTTGTTTTCTTCTTTTTTTTCTTGGACCCCAATATAAGTCTGGTGAAGTCTTGCTATTTGGAACAATAAATAAAGTATAGGTATATGTTTCGTTGGTGTTGGGGAAAATATATTATCAAAACATTTAGAATATTTTATCAGAGACTGCTTACTGAAACCTCAATTTTTATTCCCAGCATGTACATCTAGCAAATAACATTTTGGTCCAACTTCTTAAGTTGCAGCTGCAGTTTTCCTTTCTGTCTTTTCTTGTCTTTGTGAAAATAAATCATCACCACTCTCAGGCAGTAAAACAGAGAGGTAGCCATTTTCATCTTTGGCATTTGTTATCATTGTCAAAATAAATACTTGCATCTGTGCAACTTAAATGGGAAATAGTATTTTCCCTTTTTGGAATCAGCAAATACAACAGTAAGCTGTCGTCTGAAAAGAAAACAAAAAAGGTGGAATTTATGCCAAAATTCTGTATTGCTCAGAAAAACAGCTCAAATCCCTGAAAACTTAGTCTGCACCTTTACAAAGGAGGTTATCAAGTGATAAAAGTGACTGTGACATTCATCCTACTGAGTTGCTGAGATAGTACCATCTTATCTCCCTGAGTGTTACACACAAGTAAAGCAAAAAAAACCCCCAACTTAACAGTTGTTCCCATGGGCTTCCTATTGAAAACATATTAGGGTTTCTGCATAAAAGTGTGCTGAAAGGACTGTCTTGAGGTCTAAGTTGTTGAGAAAGAAAACACCTGGAGGGAGGAGATCTATCTCCATCAAGAGGACTTTAGAACATCAATGAAACAAAGCACCTTAGAAGTTTGTGACTTACAGTGAGGACCAAAAAGTTATTTTAAGTAGACCACCAGGGCTGGCATAAATAAAAGTTGTAAGACCTAAGTAATTAATGTAGTAAATAAGGTTGTACACTGGTTTAAGTACATGATTCATGATACCTGATGCTGTGAAAGTGCTTAAAGCATTACAGCAAATAGAGTTCTGCAGATCTTCTGCATGAAGATCTGTTTAAACGTTCTCCGTTTTAAGTGCCTCAAGGAAAGGCTTGTGTTGCTTGTATACTGCCAGACACAAAAGATGCTTAATCCTGTTTGAACACTGTTATAGTAGGGGCATTCCAAAATAGCTGATACACGTTTATGGATTGCTTCTTACATTCAAATTCCATCATGTAGTCAATCAAAGACACACACACATCAAAGAAAAGCTTTGACAATACCATTCAGACTATGCTGCTTGTTTAAATGGCTGGCCGAGTAGCAGTAGTGACTGATTTAATATCATAGAAAAGCACCTTACTGGTGGATATAGGCCAAAACAGAGCTCCTTTACTCAAATGTTTGACCCAGTGTTTTAAAGAACAAAATGCTGCCATAGATGCGGTAAGAAGAAAGACTGTTTACTAGCTGGGTTTTTTTTTCCCTTTCAGAGTGAGGTGTCTTTTCCCTGTCACAGAGATGTGGCAGGCAGTTGTTTACCTGAACTCCTAGTCCAGTCTCTCCAACCTACAAGTAACTTCTCAGCTACCACTAATCCAGATCTTTGTAACTCATCAAACAGCTATGCCAGAAACGTGTGAAGAAGGCACTATGTGTCTCAGTCATGAATTGTAAACCATGGGGATCTCTTTGTTAGAAATAAGCCACAAGTCCCCTGGCATGGCAGGGTCATACTAGAAGCTGGTGGCATTGACAGCTTGGCCTTGGTTAGAAGCATTTTTGCCTTATTAAGAATTCAGAGCTCCAGATATCCCAAACACTTCTCTAAGTGAATATTTAGCCCAGTTCAAAGAAAGAAAAAGCTGAGGACTCCTATCCTGTCCAAGGCCCTGGAGTGCCACCTGAAGTTGGATGGGAAATGGAGACCTGCTGTCTTCAGCAGCTACTCTAAGTCTCTAGACAAAACCCCCAAACAAAAAAAGGACACCTAGTGGGAGTTGCCACCTGTATTTTACATATTCTGTACTGTTCTACAGTGGTAGAAAGATATTTGTGTTTTTCGTAATAGTGTGGAAGAGTGAATGTGAGTTTGTGTATTGGTCTATTACAATTCCTCAGCCCTTGGGCTGAGGGGGATATCGCTTGACATGGCAGCTTGGGGCTTTGTTACACATTTTTTGGTTAACATATGAAAGAGAAAACCTTTCAATAACTAGAAAGGATTGTTTTGGTTGGTTGAATTGACAGCGTTCAGATGGAGCTCAGCAAGTTTAACTGGCAGTACTTGAGTCGAGGAGCAAGGTTACTGCTCCACCTGGTGGGAAACCGTCATGGCTCCGAGGAGAGCGTGTGCCTCGGTCTGCTCTGCTACGGCAGGACAGTGTGGCAAAGAGCCAGATTTGATCAGCCTCAGAGACAAGTTTGATCTTCCTCAGAGTCCTGCCTGAGAGCCGAGAAATTCACTACACCGGCTTTCCCCTGGATTATTGCAGCATTTGGTGGAGCACCTGCGGGTGACGAGCACCCGCCGTGAGCACACCGCCCCCTTCCTTTGCTGCTGCGGTTCTGCAGTTGGCGAATTCCTCGGGCTGATACCAGCGCTGCCGGGCGGAGGGCGCTGCCTGTCCGGGACAGCAAGGGAACTACAAGGCCCAGGCTGCCGCGGGCCGTCGTAGGGCGGTGTCGAGAGTCGTGCGCGGACACGCCTGGCGCTGTGCACAGCATGGCCGGTTTCGCCGATCTGAACCTCCCGCAGGGGCTGGACAAGAAGTCCTTACAGAGCTTGCTAGAGGCTGCAGCGCACTGTGAGTCAGTGCCCCGGGCATGGCGCGGTGGGCGGCAGGACCGGCCCGGGGCTTCGGCTCCGGTGCGGAGTCAATGGTCCTGAGCCGGGGAGGACTGGGCCTGGCGACAGGGGAAGCAGGACGCAGGCGGCAGCTCCACCAGGCTGGTGTGAGCAGTGTGGTTCTCTGGGATGTGTTTTCCCTTCCTGTAGCCTAACCCTCGCCATCCTCTTCCCTGGCCGGTTTCCCGTCGCTCCTCTCCCCTGCATTTTTCTGCCTGTGAAGTGACAAGGTCTGTGGGCTGCCCAGTGCTGACTAGGAAGGAAAGCTTATGTTGTGTCTTGCAGACTCCGGCTCTGCCGCTTGATCGCGGTTCTTTTCCCAGCGTGGGTACGGTTTTTTGCCTGCAGTTTCTTATGGCTTAAATCTTTTGTTCTGCAAAACTGTTGTATGGCCAGATGCTGCCTGGCCAGTGTTTGGCAAGTGTACCATCTTCCTCTCATCCCTGCTGAAGGAGGTCTTTGAGACAAATTTGTGAGCATCAATTCCACTGCTCACCTTGCTGTCTTCTATAGATGTTTCTCTCCCAACTCTGTGCCCTTTGTAATTTTTAATAACTATCCTGAATGTCATTAACCATTTTCCCTAAAGAAAGCCATCAACAGGCCCAAACTAGGGCAAAATCCTTGGGGACCCTAACCATAAGTATTCATGTTCATAAAGCTTTGACACTGAGCAAGTGTTGTCAGAGCTGGGATATGTTAAAAAGCTAACAGATTTTTTTGTATTTTAGGTCCTTTTTTTTTTTTTTTTTTTTTTTTTTGTAAAGTAGTCTTCAGAAGATAAATGTGAAAGGTAAACGTGTGTGATTATAAATTTTGAGAACCATGAGTGTTTTAGCAAGGTTTCTGTTTGTATTTGTTTCCCTTTGTTCAGTGTACAAAATATTCTTACCATGTGTTTGCTTTTTCAGTGGGATATTCTGCAGTTGCTCTTAATCATGTCATTGATTTTAAAGAAAAGAAACAGGTAATTTTTTGCAGGGGTTAATTGTTCTTAATGTGTTTTCTCTTGTAATCATCGAAGCAGTCAGGGTTGGAAGGCACCACAAGGATTATCTAGTTCCAATCCCCCTGCCATGGGCAGGGACACCTCACACTAGATCAGGCTGGCCAGAGCCTCATCCAGCCTGGCCTTAAACACCTTCAGGGATGGGGCCTCAATCACTTCCCTGGACAACCCATTCCAGGGTCTCACCACTCTCATGGTGAAAAACTTCTTCCTTACGTCCAGTCTGAATCTACCCGCTTCCAACTTTGTTCCATTCCCCCCAGTCCTGTCACTACCTGATATTCTAAAAACTCCCCAGCTTTCTTGTAGGCCCCCTTCAGATACTGGAAGGCCACAATAATGTCACCTTGGAGCCTTCTCCTCTCCAGACTGAACAGCCCCAACTCTCTCAGTCTCTCCTCATAGGAGAGGTGCTCCAGCCTCATGGCCCTTCTCTGTACATGTTCCAGCATGTCCATATCCCTCTTGTAATAGGGGCTCCAGAACTGGACACAGTACTCCAGGTGGGGTCTCACCAGAGCAGAGTAGAGGGGGAGAATCCCGTCCCTCAACCTGCTGGCCATGCTTCTCTTGATGCAGCCCAGGATCTGTTTGGATTTCTGGGCTGCAAGTGCACACTGATGGCTCATGTTGAGTCCACCAGCACCCCCAAGTCCCTCTCCTCAGGGCTGCTCTCCTGCCAGTCACTGCCCAGCCTATACTGGTGCTTGGGATCGCCTCGACCCAGATGTAGGACCTTGCACTTGCACCAGCTCTCCAGCCTGTCAAGGTTCCTCTGGATGGCATCCCTTCCCTCCAGCGTGTCTGCTGCACCACACAGCTTGGTGGTGTTATGTGCCTTATTACTACGTGTTCCCAAATAGCTTTAGATGCGAGTACAAATGTCTGCGTTTATTCCATTACTCCCATTTTACAATTCAGTATAATTGCCCTGAGGTTAACTTTTAATGTGGTCTGCATATGATCCCTGAGAAATAGTTTTGTTAGTATGGCAAACTTCTTTTTATGATTAGAACCCAGCTTTTGTTTACATTGTAGTCTTAACCCATGGCATTTTGAATAACTTTGTTTTGGTCCCTTTTAAGGAAATTGTCAAGCCAGTATCTCTTTCAGAGTTGTTTCCATCTTTGCCTATTGTACAAGTAAGTCTAGTTCCATTCTGAGTTATGATTTTTAAATTGGTGGGTTTGTATATGTGATTTTGTGTGTTACATGTTACTAAGAAAAAGGTAAATTTGTCCGCTGCTTGATTGTTAAAACTCTGAGTATTGGAAGAACAATAGACTTGCTCTGTTCATTATGGAATTACTAAAATAATTGCTTCATGTCAATTTTTAATCCTCTTGTAGGTGAATAATTACAGTATAATTCTTGAGACTTGAGTTTTGGAAATAACTCCTTGGTTTTGACAGAACAAAATTTGGATGTCATGAAACTAGTCTGTATTTGAAATCATTGGCACATGTTAATGCTTGTAGTTGTGGCCTGGCTGGGGAGCTACCACGATATTAAAGCATGCTTGGTTTTTCTGCATGATTTTAGTTTTATTGATTTACTTACCTTTTTTTTTTCTTTTCAAGTGACACTTTCTCAGAAAAACACAGGCAAATTGTTCTTTGTAACGGGCAGGTATAATATCAAACAGATAAATGCATAGTACAGAAATGTAACTACAGGCTTCAGAAAATTAGTATAGGCAAGGCACCATTTTCTCTTGTAGCGTACAGGGTGAGAAAATCACCACACCATTTTTGCTTTGGGGCTTTTAAAGTCTTTTGTACTATTTCTTTTTTGTAGGGGACATCTAAGAGAATTAAAGTACTAACCCGGCTAACACTTGTTGTTTCTGATCCTTCCCACTGTAATATCTTAGTAAGTATATTTATTTAGTATTGATTTTCCAATTTGTATTTTATTTTCTCAATGAACGAGTGAAACTTTGGAAATTGTGTGGGGAGAACTTTGAAGATCTTATAGGACACTCAGCAGTGATGTCTCAGATTGCATCTTTAGCAAATCACGAGGAGGTGCAGATTTAGAAGACTGGATGTGGCTTCTGTTGATTATTTGTTAAGATGGGACAACAGTTCTGGATTTTTTGATTTCTGGACTTTGTGTAAACCAGTGTCTGCTTATGCTTTAGTATTACATGATTGGAACAAAAGATCTAAGTGTCTTACCAGGTGGGTGATAAGGCTCAAATTGAGAATTAACAACTTTGTAGTATGGCCCACAGCAAAGACCTGATATGCAATTGGATGATTATTGGGTTTTGACCTTCTTTTACTACTTGAAAAGGGTATTTTCTAGTCATTATTTGTTAGTAATGATCATGCATAGCTTTGGCATCTGCTGGAATTCAAGGTAGTAATTGTTTCTTCCTTTTGTAGAGGTCAACATCTGTAAATATAAGGTTGTTTGACATCATAGCAGTATTTCCAAAGACTGAGAAACTGTTCCATGTAAGTACAGTCATCTAATCAATAATGCCTGCTCAGAAACTTCAGGTGCCTTGGCTTAGTTTGAGTATATGCTTTGTTTTAATATATATTTTTTTATATTTTTTTAAAAATTTTTCATTTATACAGGCCTGCATATCATGGGGCTAATTAAGCAATGTAGGCTGCCTTCTCCATTGATAGACTGATAAGATTGAGAGGGATTGCAGGAGGCTGCAAGGCCTTGAGGTGACTGGTTAAAGTCTGAAACATCTACCTGATGAACAGGCTTGTATGCCCCCTGCACTCGTTTTCCTTTGTGTCTTAAACTGAGTATTCCTCTCTAGTGAGGAGAGAAGACAACCTTCTTTTTTTCTGCATATATATATGTGCTATCATCATGTATCTAACTTCCGTCTTGAACTTTGATTTCTCAAAGTGTCAGCTTCCACAAAACACATTTGCTGTCTTCTGTTAGCACTAATTGTTCCTTCTTTCTGAAATGCCAGGAATAGTGGGAAAGATTTTAAAGTGAAATGTGGTTCTGAGAGTTACGGTATTCTTCTTAGTCTTAGGTCTTCTCTTGGAAGTTCTTTCAAAGGAATAGCTGATTCCTTTAGATTTCCCCTTTATTTATTCATTTAAAATCAAAATAGGAACAGGAGTTTATGAGACAGAGGTAGTTCTGGTTGTCATAGCATCTTACGAACAGATAAAATTTCCAAAAGTAGGCATGCCTGGTTCACCATAATCTCTTCTCCCAGGCAACCAGCACCAGAACAAGAGGACACAGTCTCAAGCTGCGCCAGGGGAGGTTTAGGCTGGAGGTGAGGAGAAAGTTCTTCACAGAGAGAGTGGTTGGCCATTGGAATGTGCTGCCCAGGGAGGTGGTGGAGTCACCATCCCTGGAGGTGTTCAAGAGGGGAGGGGACGTGGCACTTGGTGCCATGGTTTAGCTAGGCATGAGGTGTAGGGTGACAGGTTGGACTCGATGATCCTTGAGGTCTCTTCCAACCTTCTTGATTCTTGATAATGGTCCTAGCTTCATTGCCAGACTGGGATTTCTGGTTTGGTTTTGTTAAGCATGTTCCAATACTCCAGTGAGAGAAGCTTTACTTCCGTGACTTTATGTGCTTGTTACTTCACCTGCCAAGAAACCATTGAGGCTGTACAAAAGCAGAGCAGCCACTGGGGAGATACTTGAAGGGCAGACAGTCATTTTCTCAGTCAGATTGTGTTCTGGTTGTTCGAAGCAAACTTGCAACCGACAAACTCACAAAATTGTGAGTTGCTGAAGGTGTTGCTGTATCATTGTTACTGAACAGATGCTGACATCTGTAGCAGTTGTAGCACTCCAGGTGTATTAGTGAGTGAAAATAGGGGAGTCAAATAATTTTTAAATGTTTTACTTACTTAGGACTAATTTGTGACTTTAACTGGGTGCTGTTGTTTTTCACATTGGTTTATGCTAGTAGAAATGCAATTATTTTGAACAGAACTACTGATTCTCTTGTTATGTCTGTACTCTTAGGAAAACAAGGTGTTTCAGATATGTTTGACCGTGAACTGGCTTGGTCCATTTCTGGTGTTTGACTGGAGAAGACATTTATTATTTAGAGGTCATACCTAAATACAGCAATGTTCAGTAGTTCTTCAGCCATTACTAACAGCACCAAGCATATTGTTTCCCAACTTTTACCCATAGCTGCTATATCTTGAATAGGCCCTTCCTACCAGAAAATTCTTAACTGTAAAATGCCATCCGAGGCAGAATGATCTCAGCTTGGCTTCGTGAGTGATAAGGTTTTGTTATTTCAGTCTCTTATTTTTAATAACTTGGGAACAGCTGATGTGAGTGGTGTCATCAAGTGGAGTAACTGGAAGCAAGTTATCTTTTTCTCTGCATGTTTTTCTTACAAAACCTGAAATTTTGATGGCTGACCTGTTGCAAGCTCATAAATAATAACATTAACTCTGAGCTGGAAGAGTAGGTGGAAGTGTCCTGTCTCTGTTAGTCTTGAAGTCAGCAAGCAGGCATGCAGTTTAAAGCAGTGTGAAGAAGGTTCAGAGACACCAAAAGCAAACATGAATCTCTTTGGAAGAATGCCAGCATTTATTTTCAAAGTATGCCTGTCAGTATAGAACTGAGTATGGTTTTTGTTTGGTGTTTGGCTGGTTGGGTGTTTTGTTTGTTTAGGGTTTTTTTTGTTGATTTATTTTTTTGGGGGTGGGTTTTTTATGTTTGTTTGTTTTGAGGATTTTGGGTTGTTTTTTTGTTTTTTTAAATAAGTTGAAGCTACTTTCTAGTACTGCTGAGTACTTGTTTTGACACATTAAGGTTATATTCTTCCGGATTTTTTTGTTCTAAATTTTCCCCTTTTTTGAGAACTACTGCAAGTAAGATACAATGCAAAAGGCTGTAGAAGAAGGTGAATTTCAAAGAATCTTTCAGCAGAAGAATTCAAGCATTAATCAGAACAGTTACAGCTTAGTGAAACTAATTTCTGACTGATTTTATTTCTGTGTGGGAGGAGTGAATAGTTTTTGAACACTTTGAGGACCACTTTCCACCTCTTTCTTTCGTTTTCTGGCAACAGAGCTCAATCAGTTTAAACAAGCACCCAAAGCCAGGTAATCAGGGACATACTACACTGCTTTTGGGGGAAAGGGGATTGCTCTCTCATTTAAGGGTGGATATATTTTGTTTTCAAACATACCATGAGTTCTGCTGCAGTTGGACATCCAGCTGTGGCAGTATCTCAGCTGACTTGAAACAGCCACTCGTTCTGCAGGTCTGCTCTGCTGTTGAAGCTGCTTGCTTAGGTACATGGCAGTTTGGTTTGAGGAATACATTTCTGCTGGTTTGTGGCAGGTTATTTTGCAGGCAGATCCAGTTTCCCGCTCTTGATTCAGCATTCAGCTACACAGATAGTTGTGCTGGCACAAAGAGGATGGCTGTGCTTTGGGCAGGCCAATGCAGAGAGCAGCTGTTTGAGCTGACACCCTTGCAGGTGATGGACAGTGTATTAGTGTGGTGGGTTGAAAATTACACACACACACATTAACTTTGCCAGACTAGCATGGTTTGGAAGCAAATGGAAGATGTATTTACAGGCAAAACTGCAATCTACAATGAAATGCAATGAATATGTACAAATATACAGTATTTACAGGTATTTATAATTAAACAGCACAAGGAACCCCCTGGCCAAAAGACCAGGAAAGCTGCCTCCCTGTCTCCCCCTTACCCTCCCTGTCCAAAAGGGAAAAGAGAGAGAAGCAGAGATATGTTAGACTTAACCAAAATAAAAGTGTTGCAGCCAAGGTCAGCAAAGCCTGTTAGTATCTCCCCAGCGAAGAAGCAAAAAGAGAGACAAGAAATTGTTTTGGGAACCAAATCTTATGGGAGATAACCTTCCAATGGAATTGTTTAGAATAATCATTATTTTCCTTTTTACATTCAATAGTGATTTATTTACATTTTTACTACTTTCTGCTCAAAATCTGTGAAAAATTTTGAAGGCATAGCCTAAAACTACCACAGTTAGGAAGAATGCAGGGCTGTCAGTAAGACCATCTTCATTGCTTCCGTGCTGGCAGCACTTTGAGCTGGGGAGGGAATCCAAGCATGTTTATTGCAAACCATGTGAGGTGAAAGACTTCATCCTTTCATGTTCACATTGAGGGCAAATTTATATGTTTGTCTTTTGTTTAAAGTTTTTAGGTTTTCTAACTCTCTGGAGAGCTGGGTCAATTTTGTGGAGGTATCAACAGGGAACCTGGTACAAGTGATGTTCAGCATGGAGTTTCAACATTTAGCTCTGGTTCTTACAGATCGTTCACTGTTAAGGGTAATGCCTTCTAGAATGAGTCTTTTAACTTCGTATTTTAAAAGTGGCTGTTGGTAACTCATCATTACCTCAAGACCATCATCTTTCTCATCAGCAATTTTGCACATGGATTATTCTCCATAGAACAGGATTTTTTTTTATGTTTTTGTAAAAGAAATATATGAGCCTTGGAGATATGCTCTAATTGTAGCACAGCCCCAAACCAGTCTGTGCCTAACTGAGTGTGGCAGTGAAACGTATTGAAATACACGCTCAAATTGTCCAAAAAAGTCGTATCTTCAGGGGTGTGAGAAAGCTGTGTTTGCCAAGATAATTGTAAAACATGCTGCTTCTTTAAGTCTCTCAAGAGGATTGTTTTGGCCTGCACTAGGAATGCCCACTCCATGCCAGTAATAAGGTGTCTGTCTGTTGCTTTGTATTTCTGACTGGTTTAATGATATTAGTTAGTTGTGCTTGCTGTTTGTAAGCAATTAGCATATCACCAGTATCTAAAAAACTTGCTTATGTAAGTGAGAGGATGTAGTGCAAAGCCAGATTTCAGTGTTTATTCCTATAGCTTTTTTCAAGCCATCCAAGCAGCGTCTTGTGTTTATTTCTGGCTGTCTGGAGTTTGCCAGCAGATGGGGCTCTTGCCTGCGGTGCGACTGGGCAGGTGCTGGGCTGTGCAACTGCTGCATATCGTTTCCTCTGTAAAGACTTTGCACTTCAGATCCTTTCAGTAGGCAGGGTAACCTTAACTTACTTGCCTGTGTGACCTGTCTGGGAGCCAAAGCTAGGCTGAATATTGGAGTGTTTTTTGACAAATTTCCTTTCCATCTTTCTATGCAGTGCAGGAATTCTTCCTCATGGAGAAAGATGACTCTTAATTTTGTTTTGCCTTGATGGTGTTTTCAGAATTCAGACATTCTGACACTTGGGTCGCTCCCTTTCCGCTTTGCTTAATTTCCAAAGCAGAAAAGAGCTCTCCAGTGTTTCTGGAGCTGATTAGGAAGGTTTGTTTTCTCACCACATAGGGCAATTTCATCTTTCTCTCCTCCTCACTGACATTTTCTAGGACACAATTCAGAGCTATTTGCTCTGTCCACATTCCCATAAATCACCTGTCTAGGTGGCAGTTTGTGCTCCCCATAAGAAAAGGAGCAAAGCTGGCCGTAGCAGGGCGTATGCAAGTTTAGTGTTATGCAACGCGTTCCAACTGTGACCTGCCTAAGTTGGTAAAGGTAGGGAGTGAAGATAAAGTTTAGTTTCAATGGCCTGGTGAGACATTTTAAGATCAAAAATCCCCTGTGGTCTGCTGAATTTTGAATTGTCTCCATGTATGCTGTGGCTCTCCTGTGTACAAGGGAGTACTATCTCTAGCTAAGGAACACACATGCCTAAAGCTGAGCCTCTGCTCTTTTCCCCATCCACATTCCATGTAGACAAAGTTTGCAAAGCAGTAGCCTGCCCTGAGTTAGAGCAGCCCAGCCCTGGAACTCCCCACAACCCCTACCACTTTCATGCTGGTGTGAGGAGGAATGAATGGTTGGCATGTGGCCCAGGTGTGTTTGGAGCAGCTGCTGGCAAGTTTCTGAATGCAGAGAGTTCCCCTATGCATAGAAAATTCCTTTTCAATTTCTTCAGCATATTTTATCTTTTTTTGTTACAGCACTGCTTAGAGACATTAATCTGGCCTTGTGTAATCATCTTTATGGGGCAGGCACATATATTCCCATGTCTTGTGTGTGTGAGATTATATGTAAATCAAGGGCTCCCTTTCATGTGCACTTCACTGTGGAGATTCTCCACCCTTTTGTTCATTTTCCACCTTTCAATACAGGCTGTAAATTGTGGTGTGAGTTCAAAGTTAAGCCTTTAAACTATAACCTCTCATACCATCTTCAGACTCTTCCAGAGAAATGGCTTTCAGGAAGGGCTGCATATTCCTACCCAGCCAGGAAAGTGAGACCCTTTGGCCTCAATCACTGAACATGTGGCACAACCAGTCACTGTCTAACATTCTGCTTTTCTTCAGTCTTTCCTCAATTGCCTCTGGTAAAAATAATTAATTGTAAAAACAAACAGTTCCTAGACTGGAATTGGAGTGATGGGGCATGGGGCAGTTTCTGGACTGGTCCCTTTGAAACAGGGTTGCCCTTCATTAGCTGCAAGGTGTTTTTACCAAAACCCAACATTGCTTCTGCATGTCCTATGTCAGATAAAAACAAATCAGTAAATCTTGCCTTTGAGTTGGCCACTATTTTATAGGAAAAGTAGCTCTAGAAGTTAGGAGAAGGCTTGGGTTTTGTGCCTGAAATGTTCAAGCTGTGCACCTGCAACCCTGCTGTTTTATTGGCATACCTGCAAGGTATAGTACTTCTTAATTTTAAAACTGAACTCCCCCTCGAGAGGCGTTTGTTGCATTAAGAAATGAAGGAGAATATGAGTGCATCTGAAGATGGTTATGCATTTTTTGGCATATCTAATGATCTGTTCCTATTTCTTTGCTTGTAGATTGCTTGCACAACCCTAGATGTGGACCTGGTATGCATAAATGTAACAGAAAAGCTGCCATTCTACTTCCGAAGGCCCCCTGTGAATATGGTAAATTTACATCTAAATTGTTTTCTTGCTGTTAAACTCTGTATTTAATGTCAGTCTGAGTTGAATTCCCTACCATTTCCCTCCCACCATTCCCATCTGGGTGGTTCTTTTGTTTTCTTTCATGATGTATAGTGTTGTTTCAGATGTCCTTCACTTCAAGGCCTCCCCTGCAGCATTTAATAAACAATGATATATGTTATTTTTTTCTCCTTTATATCCCTCACTTAAGAAGAGAGAAGTGGTGTTCCCAAGGAGTGGAAACAGAGCCTTAAGGCCACTATTTGCTAAGCAGTGAGATGCAGTGTGATTGCTGACTAAGCTGCTTGCCAAACTAGAACTGGTACATCTGTGTCATAACAGATAAACAGCCCTGGCAAACTGGACATTATAAAGGAAAGTGTGCCATGAAATGCAGATTGTGATGACTTTTCAGAACTACATCAATGCAGAGAACCGCAGCAACACTACTGAAGCAAAATCTGAATTTAAATTATTTTAACCATACTTTAGTCTTCTCAGAAGATTGTGTGAGAACAAGGTAGATGCATTAGATGGCACGTTACTAATTTTCATGACAAGGGGATTGAATGCACTGTCAGTAAGTTTGCAAATGACACTAAGCTGGGAGGGAGTGTTGATCTGCATTGCACTCTGGAGTGATGGACCAAGGTCAGTTTAACAAGGCCAAGTGCCACATCCCACACTTGGGTCACAACAACCCCAGTCAAAGCTACAGGCTTTGGGAAGAGTGGCTGAAAAGGTGCCCAGCAGAGAAAGACCTGGGGGTATTGATCAACAGCTAACTGAACCTGAGCCAGCAGTATGCTCAAGGGGTCAAGAAGGCCAACAGCATCCTTGGCTGTATCAGGAATAATGTGACAAGCAGAACCAGGGAAGTGACTGTTTCCCTTGTAGTCAGCACTGGTGAGGCCATATCTGGAGCACTGTTCAATTTTGGGACCCTCACTACAAGAAAGACATTGAGGTGCTGGAGCAGGTCCAGAGAAGGGCCACAAAGCTGGTGGAGGATCTGGAGAACCAGTCTTATTAGGGGTGGCTGAGGGAACTGGGATTATTTAGTCTGGAGAAAAGGAGGCTGAGAGGAGACCTTACTGCTCTCTACAACTACCTGAAAGGAGGTTGTAGTGAGGTGGGCATTGTTCTCTTCTCCCTAGTAGCAAGTGATAGGATGAGAGGAAGTGGCCTCAAGATGCACCAGGGGAGGTTTAGATTGGATATTAGAAGAAATGTCTTCACTGAAAGGGCCATCAAACACTGGAATAGGTTCCCCAGGGATTTGGCTGCATCCCCATTCCTGGAGATGTTTTAAAGATGCACAGATGTGGTGCTAAGGGACACGGTGTAGTAGCAGACTTGGTAGAGTTAAATAATGGTTTGACTCTATGATCTTAAAAGTCTTCTCCAACAAAAATGATACTATGATTTTGTGATTTAAAAGACAGAAGAATATGAAAGACATGTTCAGTTTGGGAGAAGGGTATCATGCCAGTTATTTGGGGGACAACTGTATTGAATCCACATGTGGACGAAGGATGTCTTGGCAAATAAGCCAAATGTGGAATTGCTAAATATCTGCTGTGGGACACAAGATGACTATCAGTACGGATCAACAATATTTTGGTAATAGAATTCTGCCTGATATTGGTAGTTGGCCAGAAAGCTTAATCTGAACATGCTCTTAGGTGAATTAGTTTTTTTCCTATGACTATATGTCAAGGTTCATTACACAGGGGCTGATGATGTAGTTCTTGGTGCTTAAGAGTTTAAATTTGGAATTGGCTAGAAATCCTGATTCCTCTTCTACAGAAAGTTTGACCTAGAATAAACATTTTAGCATAACTAAAACCAATCCTGGAACAGACCAAAAGTACTACTTTGGAATTTGCTATAGACTGGGAATTTCAACACTCCACTTAGAGTAACAATTTTGTGGGAAGTGTGGTTTCAAAGTACCCCGTCTGCCTAATACTCCAGCAGTTGGCTCTGATG
Organism: Indicator indicator; assembly: GCF_027791375.1. NCBI lineage: Eukaryota > Metazoa > Chordata > Aves > Piciformes > Indicatoridae > Indicator > Indicator indicator. The sequence goes on along the minus strand of NC_072016.1, from coordinate 15,408,382 downwards.
AGGAGCTGCATGGCTCTTTGAGCCCTTTATTTGCAGGAATTTTCCTTACAAGCTACTTCTAAACTTCCACACTGCGCCCTGTCTGTCAGACTGGTTTTGTGCATCCTGAGGCACTCAATTTTGGTGGTTATGCCAGGCAGACTGATTGGCAGGCAGGTGAAGTGGTGGAGATGAAGTTAAAAATCTGCCTGAAGGGAGCTTGGTGCATTGCCTTCACCTGTTTCAGTTTTGATAAATTCAGACTTCTTTTCTTGTTTGCAGATGTTGGACCGGTTCTGTGTAAAACATTTGATGTGTGCATAGCTTCTGTTGCTCTTGCATGGATGGTATCTGGACTAGCTCCATCTGTATTTAATTACTGAATTCTTACAGTATCAACATTGCAGCATTTTTTTAATAATATGAATATAAAGCATAGAGTAACATTTCAGGCAAATGTACCATAGGCAATGGAACAGAGAACTCCTAGTTTCCAATTGTGCCTTTATCACTAACTCAGTGTCTTACAGCAAGTTGCTTAATCTGTCGCTGAGTGTTTTCAGAACTTTGACAGATAGCAAAGGATTTTAATACAGCTGAAAGTACCTTAAATATTATTATTTGGAACCTCTCCTGTGACTCATTGTTATTTAATGTTGCCACAAATACCAGAGTATCCTGTAAAACAAGAGAGAAGGGTCTTCATCATTGCAGCTTTCATATGGGGACAGATTCCTCATCTGGAAGATAGAGGTGCTGTGGGAAGGGGCAGTCTTCCTTAGAGGGCTGTGGGGCTGAAGAAGAGTCCTCAAAACGTCAAAACTTGTTTCTGACCAGCAGTGGTTTCCTGTGTCCTTAACTCAGTGCTAGTGGAAAGCCAATTACAATTAACAAGTGGCTGTTTTTCCTTTCAAGTCTCATTTATCCATTATACCAAGATTCAAGTACATCTCTGGTGTACAGTGCAATCTTCCCCACCACTACTTTCATGCTTTTCTGTGCTCTTGCTGGAACAATTCTGCTTCAATGTTTTTTTCATATGTAACACAGTTAAACTGAGAATAAGCTACATCAATAATAGACAGCAGTTGTTAGATTGTTGTGCTTCTCTCCTTTTCATTTTTGATCACTCTTTTTTTCATGAAGGCAATAGACCGAGGCATTTACTTTGAACTTCTTTACACGCCTGCCATCAAAGACTCCACAATGAGAAGATACACAGTTTCAAATGCACTCAGCCTGATGCAGATCTGCAAAGGGAAGGTAAGCTCCCAAACTGAAAGCGAGCTAATTAATTCAGTTCAAATTCTTCAGTTCAAATTCTTTTGCAGTTGTACAGTGAGCCATTTTAAATTAGTTTGATGCTGGGGTTTCTGAAGCTGTGACTGAATCTTTTTCTACTAATAAAAGGGCACAACTATTCCAGCTCCAGATACCACTGCATGTTTTTTTCTGAAGTGTCAAACTGTTAAGATTGTTCTGAAAAAAGGATCTATCTGTTGTTATGGTATGGAGGAAAACAAAGAAGTGCCAGAGATCTAAGGGTTGAACTATAAGTGAAGTCCATGCATCTCTTTAAAATCCCCAATTTCATATTTCTGATCGACCAAAACCTCTTTTTTAATAGTATACCTTGAATATGGGGGGCTGAAAAATAACAAGAACAAAGTAGAAATCTTGTTTTGTTAAATTGTTAGTAAATTCCTAGCGTGTGAAACAGACACAGCAGCCAGCTGGCTTTGCTGCAGTCAGATCAACTTCATTCTTACCGGCAACTGAAACCCAAGGGAAAAATAATGCTTACAGCTCAGATGATTGTTATCCATTGCTTTCATACCTTACCTCCTCCCAGGCTACAAGGTTAAGCTGCCTATATTATCTCAGGTCGTGTATTGTTTATTTGTTGGGATATTTGTTTTATTAGAGAAGCATATTGTCATGCATACCCAAGTTAAAAAGGATTGTAGTCTGAAGTGAGACGTACAGCTTGGAAGGCCAATTACAGTCAGATCCATTGCTACCTCAGTGCCCCTCAGGCATGGCACTTTATGTCACAGGACAGCAGAGTGGGGTCAAACAGATAATTCCATTGGTGTTAACACAAGAAAGTGAATATTTGCATGGCTTTTCCTGAGAAGTCCAGCTCTGGAAAGCAATTGCACAAAATACTGATTGGTGATAAGTTGCATACACTTAAAAACTCCTTTACTTGGTATTCCTTTTTCCAGCACTCCACTTTCCTTTGTGCAGTTAAAAGGTGTGCTTCTCATAGGGTTGTTGATTTGTGAGCATGAGCTCAGTCGATGTCACTAACAGAGGAAGTGAGACATTTGAACACTCAGTCTGTGCACACTGCCCTTTATTTCTGCATCTATCACTGCAGTGCGTCACCTGTGCCTGGAAGGTAAATCAGCTGGAGCTGGCAAGTTGTTAGACACTGGAAGAGTTGGGAAAGGACTGCTAGGATGTATTTTTTGCCTCCAGACTCAGTAGCTGGTGAGCAACCAAATATGATTATTAGCCCTCCCTGGTAGTTTCTTTTCATCAGTTATGCAAAGGCCTTTTTTTAATGGTATGTGGGATGGCTGATCCCTAGCCTGCTGGAGTTAGAACCTGGCACACAGATCTTGCAGTCTCTAACCTGTAGTTGCTGAACAAGTAACAGGATTTGGATCCATTTGTTCCTCTGTTGTAGTAGGGTAGAAGAACTTCCAGAAATGTGCTGGTGTTGAGCAAAGTCCTTAAAACATGTTAAAATTTGCAGGGAATGAGGGAGGGACTCACCTACCCTTCCAGACAGAAGGTGTGTGTAGCCACAGTCTCTTGCCTCCCATGTTTTGGTAACTGAGTGTGGGTACTGTGCCTGGAGCAGCGTACTGAACAAGCTGCTGTCTCCTTTACTTGGGGAGACAATGTTTAGCCTTTGAGTTCTTCCCTTTAGCCCTTCCCTTGGATTTGCCTTTACCTGCCTCTCCACTTGCTAGCAGTGCTGTTCTTGTCTACTCTTGCCACATTCTCCCATCTTACCAACCCCTAACTGGAAGCCAGTTGCCTTTCAGCCAGGAGGAGCATATCTCCAATACACAGTGGTGAACCAGGATCTTGCACTGGTTCAAGATGGCTCACACAGCTTCCCCAGGAGCTTCTCATGAGTCTGGGAGACAGGTGTTGGTTGCTGCATCTAGGGTCAGGAACTTGATTTTTCCTAGCAAACTCTTGCAGTCAGGGCTACTGAAGCTCAAGAGCACTCTTTGGATACATAGTGCAGTCATTTTAAAGGTGAAACATGCAGAAAGAAACGTCCTGGACTCCACGATAATATGTACTGTTAAGTGACTCTGATGTACATATTGCTTCTGCTTCAGGCTTTCCTTCACTAAGGGAGAGTTATCTGTCCCATCCTTTCTTCCTCAGTGCACCAGGAAACCTTTGGCACGGTGTGAAGGTGCAGTCATTTCCATGCAGATAGCTCTTCTACATGTTAAGTTCCAGCTGCACACAGAGCATTGTCTTCCAGTGCTGGGGAGGTGGCAGGACAGCCAGGCGGTGAGGGGAAGGTATCAGAAACCCGACCTTGTAAGCGGAGGTGGTGTGATGTGTTGATGGTGCTGATGTCAGAGAAAGTCTTCACTGCCTCAGTACAGTTCCTATTCCCACCCACTCAAGCAGGAATTCCCAAAGCTTTTTATTCAGTGTAATAAAAGGAGAAAGGAATTTTTTGCTGCTGCAGTTTCTGCCTATGCAAAACAGTCTTCCCTTGGGTGATCATCCTTGGAGATTTACATCAGAAAAGCACTGGCAGCTGAGCTGTGGTATCTATCAGCCCCCAGGCAGCCACATACCTGGTTTGCAGAAACACTCTGGGAGAGAAAGAAGGACATCTCTGCCTAGTGAATTTCTGGGGGGTGTCAGTATTGAGGGAAGTAAGTGTATGGCATGAGTTGGCAGCCACTGCCTGGCTGCAGACAGTTCAGTTTCCTGAACCAGTGTGAGTTGGAATAAGGTCAAGCATGAAAGCTGAGGTCAAGGCTAAGCTGTACTGCAATACAGAGAGTAGGTTGAAAATTTGGGAACACCAAACTGCCTAAACTCCTTCTAGGGTAACCTGGACTCCTAAGTCTGTTACAGCTTAGGCTGAATTGTCATTTGTATGGAGCCTCTTTCAGCTAGTGTAGATACTGGGGACATGTCTTAACACAGTGTATGCATCTCTGTATTTTCTTCTTTACCCTTAAGGTCCCTTTAAAGTTCACTATGACAGACACAGGCTAATAGGTGCTTGCTTAATGCTATCATTCTGCTGTTTATCCTGTTTAGCCTCTAAAAGGTGCAATGCTTATTTAACACACATTTATCTGTGAGAGGTTTGTAACTTCAAGGGAGTGCTTGTCCCTGTGCCCCTCTGTAGTGGACAGGGAGATAACCTCCATCTATTGATGTCCCCGAATTAAGATCCACACTGTTGAGCTCACTTCATCTGAGGATATCAGGTACTCTGACGTTTAATTGGGTTCTGAGCCTGAATTTGGCTAATGCTCATGAAGTTTTTACTGCTTGCTGACTTTTATTTTTATTTTTTTCATTTCTTGATGCTGCCTGACAGATGAACATTTGTCCTCTTTTGTTTTCCAGAACATTGTTATATCTAGTGCAGCTGAAAGGGTAAGTCTCAGGTTGTTGGGGTCTTTTTTAAGAACATTTGAGGATTTATCTGTCTGAAAATGTAGCTTTAATTACTTAAAATTACGACTTGTATATGTTTAATGTATATGCTAATCAGTCTGGTTTGCCAAATTTTATTGTGTGGTTTGGGGGGGATTTTGTTTGGGTAGAGTGGTTATTTTTTTGCTGTAGTATTTTCCATGACAGTTCTCTCTCAGATGAATTTGCTATATTTCCTAGTGCATCTTCAGCAGCTTGCTGTTATGTAGCATTTAATACTGCTTTCCATGTTCACGTTCTGTCAGCTTGCAAGAGGATGCATGCACATATCCAACCTTCTTTGTTTTGTTTTAGCCTCTAGAACTACGAGGTCCTTACGATGTGGCTAATCTGTATCCTTTTTCCAAATCAAACTGGTTTTGAAATACACGCTCCTTGAACTTTTACAGAGCTTGTTGGTGACTAGTTCAATGAATCAGGGCTCTGAGTGGGTGTGGAAGTGGCAAGAGGTCTTGGTCATGGAGTAGAAAGAGCAGTCACTGTAAATAGTAATATCTGTGTTCAGCTGCAGGTATGTTTTGCTGTGATATGCATTGATACTGTGTGTGGGTATAAGTGGAGAGAGGAATAAAACCCTTAAAAATCTATGGATACTGTTAACCAAACCAGAAGTTATTGCTCATGGTCTCAAGGTGTCACATCTTTGGTAGAAGAAGCTGTAAAATCATACTTAAATCAGTAAAGAAAAGGTGCCTGAGTGCTGGTTACTTCTGTTCTGAATTTTGCAGTCTTTTTTTATGTATCTGCTCTTAAATAAGTGGTTTTGGTCTAGAAACCAAGGGGAGTGTGTTTTCTCCCCTTCGAGGAATTCAGATGCATTTTTTGCTACTTCCCACTCCCTGCACCACAAGTGTGTATCTGGACTGTCCCTCAAAGGAGAGGAGCATGCTCTGAGTCGTGAGAACTGTGTGGGAGATTGTGCAGCCTGGAAGGATTTTATGTGCAATGTTTTCTTTCCTCCTGAACAAAAGGAGTCAGGCTCAATCCTAATTAACATACCTAATCTGGTATCATCCCTGCTTGTATCAGTGTCCTTTCCCCAAACCTGAAATTTTCAACTGAGTAATTATTTTTGCTTGATTATGCATATGTTCCCATGTTGACAGGCTTTTATTTTCGAGAGTGCAACTTCTTGTCTGGAGAAAATTTATGTTGTCAGGAGCTTTCCAGGAGGGCTGCTGGGGAACTGCAGCCAGGACAATTGGGTGCCTCAGTTTCTCTGGCTAACGTTATTCAAAATGCCAATTTGAGTTACAGCTTTGCTAATTTCTAGTGATTTGTAGAGTAAGCAAACTTAAGTGCAGACAGACTTCCCTATTCTGTGCATTTTGATCCTGAACAAAGGGTGACAGAGGTTTGCTGTTTGGCCTGTCAGAAAGCGAAGCCAAGGCAGCTGTGTCTACCAACTGCAGAGCCACCATACTTCATGGAGGTAAATGAAAAGCACACAGAAGCTCATCTAAGTAACATATATATTTGTTAAACTAAGCTCATGTTAATGCATATTTTCTAAAGGTCCAAGACCTTACAGGGCAAGTCAGCTTGAGGTTTTAGCTCCATTGTCCAGTGCATGAAGAGGAGCTTTTGTGCCATGTTAGCAAATCAGTGGCTGAACGGATGGCACTGTGTGTATTGGAGTACTTGCTTAACCACACTAATGAGTCATAAACTTCTTAGTCAAAACACAGATCTGCCTGTTCATGTTTCATAGTGAAACTATCTTATATTTCTGAAATGGTCTAATTCTGATCACAGTGACACCAGCAGAAAATACATCTTTGTCTTCAAGAAAGTTGAGGAATGCATAATGTTTTGCATTTATAGCCAGAGATGCACACCTTTGCTGTAGCTCTAACACAATAGAAAAAGATGGTCTCAGGATTAACAAATCCTGGGTAACATCCAACACAGTGGGAGATGCAAACCTTCACGGTGGCTCCAACAGTAATGCAGGCCAAGTTCATCCATGTATTGAATGACAAATTGTCACCAAGAAAGGTGTCTCCATCGTGGGTGGAGGAAAAGGATCACAGCCTGTGAACAGCAGGTAGTGATGCTTATGCTGGCCTATGCTACACCCCCATAACTGACCCTGGTACCAGTGTCAGTGGCACGTGTGCTTCCTGATGACAGAGGCAGCACTCACTGTGATGTTCCTCTCATGGGTTTTATACCCCAGCCCATGTTGTCCCTGCCTTCTAGGTGACATTTAACATAATTTAGGAGGAATGTTGAGTAACGTAGTCATATATGTTTAGCATGTGCTTGATTCTCCTCATTAGCACTTTGAGGGGTGTCAATTTTAATATTACAGTTAATTAGTCAAAGGTATTTGTTCGAGCACCCTGACCCTCAAAAGCTGCTTTGAAGTTGGGCGTTTGTTATTTGAGCCTTGCTTCATCAGTTTTAGCCAAAACAGGGCCATCTTATCTTTGTAAGACTCCCTCTTTCAGCCCTTCTGTAGGCCAGCTTCATGGATTTAACACAAACACCTGCTGATTGTAAATGACCTTGGTCCCAAAGCATGGTACATCAGCTTGCCTTCCTGTCCCATGGCCAGCTGGGCTGTGGTTTCCACCACCACTATAGCACTAGTTTCTCTATCTCAACCCTCCCATTCATATGCTTGTTTATTGGTTCTTAGTGTCTTTTGATTTCTGCTGCTTATTCTTATGGTAGTTTAACTTTGTAACTGAATAGTCTCATCATGCTCTTAATTTCTGCTTCTGCCAAGATTTGTTAGGTAGATATGATTTCTAGTCACCTTCCCAATAACTTGGATCGCTTTAAGCTTCAAAGGCACAGAAGGATTTGGTTTGCATCTCTTATTTCAGTAAAATTGAAACTTGAACCTGCTGTCATTCTCAGCAGGTAGTTATGATCTCTTGGAGAGGGCATTTCTATGAACAGGGTCGCCCTTCAGCCTGCTACTCATCTACACAGACACAGTGTGTTGGAAGAATTTGTCAAGTTTATGTGGAATTTCTCAAGACCATCATCTATCTTATGTGTGAAATTAAATAGCAGATGTCATTTCCCTGTCCACCAAAGGATACTAGCCCAGAATAAGTCAATGCATTCTGGCAAGGTTCTTGCAGAGCCTCTTTGCTTAACAGTATTTGTAGGGGATCTCTTCTGCCTCAAATTTTGCAGAGAGGCCTCCCACCAGTAGTTATGAAAATTGATTGGGCTCACTAGATTGTTTGGCAAACAAACTTGTGAGGAGTTTGGTAACATCACACAGCAGTATTTTATGATAATGCTGAGGATGTTGTAACTGTTCTTAAATTATATAAAGCCACTTACTTGTTATGTATAGAGGAACCTCTGCCAACTTAGCTGTGCCAGCATAGTCTGTTTCAGAATCCCGGGGTTTGTGAATACATTTGTGTGGGTTTTTTGAAGAACAGTATGTTTTGCTCAGAAATGCAGAATTGCTTTGGACAGTGCTTCAAGAATCTGTCCTTCTATGACTACTGAACTGATTAGGCCTACTTGCTTATGGTTCTCTGTATCTACAGCCTTTCAGCCCTTGCAGGATCTGTTATCTGTTTTTTAAACATGTTGAACTGTGCTTTGGGGCACAGACTCCTGAAATGAGTATGTGTTAGTGTCATTTTATTTGAGATCCTGCATCTTTTCCTTGTATGTTCCAGAAACTCGGAAGAGTGCCTGTGGGGTTGTGTACACAGTGAAGAAGCCTCGTAAAGTTGAGGAGGAAGAAACAACACTGCCAGCCTTCAAAAAAGCTAAAACTCAAGCTTGAGGACTGAACCAATTGTCAACAGGAGCCTCCATCCCACCTTTACCCAGTGCTCAGTCTTTCCCCATCCTCCAGCCAGCCCAGTACCTCCCTTACTACTTCATTTAGCCTAGACAAGAACTGTTCTTTTGGTATTCCAAGTAAGGAGAGCTGTGTTAATGAGACTACTGAGTGCTAGTTCACCACATCTGAAACATGGTGGGCTTCTGACCAAGATCAAGAAACTCTCTCCATGTCTTACATCCTCTGGAGTTGGTGCCAACTCAACACAATGTTTCTAATACATGGAAATTTTCAGTTGTACAAGTTCATTCCTTTTTTATTAAAACTGTTTCTAAGAACATGTCTTCAAAGTCTAGCTTGAATGGTTTCTCAAGTTTGAAACATCTGTACTAAACCTTAAAACTGCTGGCCAGTATATGTTTACCTTCAGTAGCTTGTCCAGTAAAAAGAAAAACAGGTAAAAATCTGGTTTCCCATTCTTTTGTGATCAGTGGCTACAAAGAAGATCCCAGGATCTGTCACTTGCTAGGAGATGTCTTGGATTTGTGTTACGTTGAGATAAACTGACCTGACCTGCCAGATACATCTCAAAGGCCATGCCTGTCCTGCAGCTCCTAAAACCAAGCAGTAACATGAGATGGTTACCACAGATAAGAAGAGCCCAAGGTTACACTGTGTGCTTAGCATGTTGCAGTTGCAGCAAAACAGGTGTCTCACCTAGGCCTTAGCAGGCTCCACATCACATCATTTTTACAGCATCATTTCCTTCTTTGTGTCCTGGTCTGGCGGAGTTGTAGATGAGACTTTTCATTTTGCTGCCTCCTCCCTTTCCATTTTCCTTCCTGTTAATGCTTCAGTAAACCTAGTCTGTCTGCCAAAAAGGCAAGCCTAACAGATTATAATCAGCAGAGCATTTTCAGAGCTCCTGCAAATGTTGACAGAAGTTTTGGTGGGTTTCTTTTTTATTAAACCAATATAAATGTAGTCAGGATACTCTCCTGCCAGCTTTACTGTGGATATTCCACTTCTGTATATGCATCTGACAACAAGGTGAGAAGTTGAATTTATAGCATGTAAAATATTGCAAGAATCTTGCAGTTGGTCAGTCTGTAGACTGATCAGAATAGATGAAGTTCTCAGTAGACTAAATCACAACAGCTTTTTCTTCATTTGAGAAATATTTTTTCCTTTACCTTGTTATTATATTTGTCTTTGTGATTCAAGTCTATTTTATTACAGGTATTGGGATGTATAGGTAAATATATATATACAGTAGTTTGTAATTTATGGCCTTACCTCCAAAATGATGCTCTAGCCTGAGAAGCAGCAAAATGTGTTTATCTGGCGCTATCTTCTGGATCACAGAATCATTACGATTGGAAAAGACCTTTGAGGTCATCAAGTCAAGCCTTCAATCCACCACCACCATGCCCACTAAATCATGTCCCCAAGTGCCACATCTGCATGGTTTTTGAACACCTCCAGGGATGGTGACTCCACCATCTGCTGGGCAGCCCGTTTAGATGCATGACCAATCTCAGTGAAGAATTTTTTCCTAATCTAAACCTCTCCTGGCACAACTGGAGGCCATTTCCTCCCATTCTGTCACTAGTTACAATCTTGCCTTGGCCAAGGAATAACCTGCCTTGAGTGTGACAGAAGTTGTTTGGTAACTAGCATGTGGGAAGAGGCTTTTGAATGCTAGAGATAATTGTTATTATTTGTTTGACTTGATTTACAGTCTGCTGCTTTGCTCTTTGAGTCTTTCAACACTTCTGAAACTGACTGAAAAGTTTCTTTTCCCCAGATTTCCTGAAGCTCATTGTTCTGGACGCTTTGCTGTGCGAAAAATTGAAATGATTTTTGGTTAGGATGATAAACAGAGTTACCCAGCACTGATGTCGTTTCTGTTTCCTGCAAGGCATGCTCCCAGTGTCTGGGTAATTGCGCAGAAACAAGCAGTGAAGTAGTGGCTTGCAGAGGTGTGCCATAACTTTTATGGAGAAGAGTGTGTTCACAAACAAAGCTTGTGGCTGGCAAGGTGACACTCACAATTTACAGTGTCTGTGTAAGAAAAGTGTCATTTGTCTAAAGCTGTTTGCCTCAGTCTAGGATAGCTGGCTGCAGACAGAACAGGCGTTTTCTTCTGCTTGCTCCATTGTGGGGTGTCTAAATTCACTTTAGTGTCTACAATTGGCACTCCAGTAACAACTATATATTGCTGTCCCCTCCTGATCCTACTTTGTTGCCCAGGATATTGCTTTGGCCAGCTGTAAAGCCTGTTGGTTAGAAGCCAACCAGCATGGATTGATGAAGGTGTATGGGAGCCTGTGGCGTATTTTGCTGGGAGGCCACACCATGGGATTTTCACTGAATGCAGTGTGTAATGTCCCAGTGAGACTGAGTGTTGATGCTTTTGCTGGTGGCCATGTGAAGATGCTCTGCTTCAAAGGAATAGGTGCCTGCCTAGCCTGGCAGGACTTGGAATCTCCCTTGGCATGGATAACTGAAGCTATCTCATGCTCCACATAGTAAGTACTGACTTGGTAAGAAACGGAGTTTTTAAATCCAACTCAGTAATGAAACTAACATCATATTACATTGAGATAAAGTCTTTCTGGTTTTGTATATGTATTTCCATTTAACAGAAGTAAGAGATGGCATTTGTTGAACAGGGCAGGGAGATAGTTCAAGGGCTGCCAGCTCTAGGCAGCTGAGACTTTTCTTTATGTTTCAAAGAATTTTACAGAGGCCAAAACATGAACTTTCTTTAGAGAGACCGAGTTGCCCTGTGTGCGTTCATCACTACTCCAGCAAATAAAAAGAAACACTCTGTTTATTTAGTCTGAAATAGATCAGTACAAAATGTACAGAAAAAGCAGTACAAATGTACAAATATACATAATCTGGTTTTCCATTCTTCAATCAGACTTCACAGTAGTCTAGCTTAAAAAAAAAGTTCACATTCCTGATACTCTCTCCTCTCGCTTTAATAACATTACATCTGAATCCTGCAGTGGGTGGTTACATGATGGTTGGAGCTTGGTCCTTGAGCTCTTCATCAACCACAATTGACAAACCCAATGTAAACCCAATTACTCAACTGCTGCTTTGAATCTGCTTGACACCTCAGTACACCTTCTTCCATTCCACGTATCAACATTCATTTAACATTTTAGTAGTGAGAATTTGGCAGAGAAAAGGCAACAGTTGCAACTATTCACTATTTAGAGCTATTGGAAGGCTTGAGGGAATTTGCTAATATAGTTGGAAACACTGCTCTCTAAGACAAAAGATTTATGTTGCTGTCGAAGATTGCATTGGGATGTAAAGCTCAAAAAAAGCCACAGTAATACTCAGAATCATTAAAAATAACTTTTGAAATAAATAATAAATAGTAATAAATAAAGGTATTACAGAACCAGTGGAGTTTTAACACTCAGCTTTTAAAATTCTTTACGTGTTTTTCAGTGCTCAGTGAAGGTACCTCAAACAATTCAGTACCATAAATATTTTCAATAAAAATACTGTATTCACAGCTATTCTCCTCCAGGATCATATGAAGCATTTAAAAGTAGCAAAAAGATTTGTCTCTTCAAAGCTTGCCTAGATGGACATTCTTACAGGAATTAGCTTTCAGGCTGTTGAATATCTCTTTGGTGCCGTTCTGCCACTGAAGAACAAGATCCATGGGAGTTTTCCCTTGCTGGTTAAAAAAGCAGAGGGGAAGCAAGATTTAATTTCAGCCAGTGATTACTGACTCCATTCTCCCTTAAATATTTGTGCAGTGCATCTGCCAGATGTGACACCCTGGGTCAGACTTATTCTTGCATCCCTCAGGTCAGAGTCCTTTTGCTGTGCAGATTGAATTTTGATTGATTACCAATCAAAGACATTGACTGGCATTGGTAAAACACATTGTCCATCCTACTGCTGCTTGGTTTGGGTTTGGGAGAAAGGGTCTGTGATACGCTATGTTTTAACAAGTGGTCATAGAGCTCCAGCAATGCATCTGGCTGTGAGCAGAGTTAGGTGTGAGGCTTCTTGAACTGAAGTTTGGTTAAGGCATAGAGGTTTTTTGCATAACAATCAGCTTATCAGCCAGTCATCCAGATGTAGAGCTTGGGCTTGCCATTGGTTGTGGGCTTAACAGGAAGGAGATTTCTCTGACAAGCTAAGATCTTTGCAGGGTAGTTGAAGCCCAGGAGTTGTGCAGAGAGGCAGTACCTATCTTTTCAATATATGATATATGTAATTAAAATCATCGGAAGGTGTGATGTTGTTTGGGTTGGTAGGTTCTAGTTTTAGAAGAGGTACTGATTTTTCCTCTTCTCCCTGACCTCCCACAAGGTATACTTGCCCTTTGTCAGCTCTGCTTTAATTAACTTTAATATGATCTTATTGTCTGTTCACAAGTCTCTCCCAGCCTTAAAACCAATGAACCTGCTCTGAAGGAAAACTTACTCTAAAGCATTCTTAATTACTGCTTTTTTTTTTTTTTTTTTTTGGCTATTACTTACACAGTTCTTTATAGTTAGATCTGCTCCATACAGAATCAGAAGCCTGATCATTTTGTAGCGGTTCAGCCTCACAGCATCATGCATCGGTGTGTCTCCTTCCTACAGACATAAGACATGGACCACAGCATCAGTCCCACCAGTCCAGCACCACAATCCAGCCCCAGCCAAGTAGCTAGGGATTTTTGCAGGCAAGTGGAGCTGTCCAGGCAGATGGCAGCTTGACACTACTTGTTTGCTGGCAGATAGAAAGTTGGTACTTACTCTGTCTCTGGCATTGAGATCTGCTTCACAGGCGATGAGGTGCTCCCCACAGTCATACTGACCTGTTCTCACAGCCACGTGCAGAGGGGTGCTAAGCAGCTGAGAGATGGGAGGAGGAAGCAGTCAGTGGCATGGAACAGGTAAAGACTGCTTCAAGAATGGTGGCCAAAAATTGGAGTAAGGGTCAGCTTTTCATCTCTGATTTAAAAAACTGCAGTCACAGAAGCCCATACCTTGTCTCTGGCATTTCTGTTTATCCCTTTGTCCAGTAAGAACTTCACAATATCCAGGTTCCCACCCCGGCAAGCCCAGTGTAGGGCTGTAGATTGAAGCTGCAGCAGGAAAAACAAATTGAAATAGAATTTAGTATTACATTAAAAAAAAATCCATTTTAATCAATTTCTAAATTAATCCAAATTCATTCTCATGCAATATGACCTAAAGGAGTTCACTGTGATCATTGAGTTGTTTCTAGTAACAGCTTTTCTTATTTTGCCCTAATTTCTTTAGAACTGTGATTTCTCACTCTTCACACTCCCTGCATATTGCTCTTAGAGATCTTGGCAATGCTGCTGCAAGTGTGTTTTTGTCTATTCTGTCAATTTAGAAGTTATTTTTAGCTGGGTATATGGCTGGTATGTGCTATTTAATATTTTTTTCTGCCTTTTTCATTTTAAAATGCATAGAAAATGAAGCTCAAGGGAAACAATAGTTCTCTTTTTTAAAAAACCAAACCAACCAAACAAACAAACAAAAAAGTCAAAACTGAAAAAAAAACCCCCACTCAACTTATGCAAATCCACAAAGTTAATTTAGAACCCTTTTCCTCTGCAAAATTTACTTTCTCTGCCTTTAGATCTGCTGTAAGGGATGGAATGTCCCTTGAAGGTCTTGCCCTGTCTATTGTTCTTCCTATTCCTTACAAATTCTTTGAGCACTGCTGGGCTGAGAGAGGGGGAACAAGGCTGGCTGGTTCCAACTGTTTACCAAGTGGACAAAGAGCTGAGAGCAGAGGAGCAAAAAACCAGCTGCAGGAGCTGTTGATACTCAGCTACCCTCGTGGCTGGCATCCTGGAGGTGAAGAAGTCTCTCCCGAGCACAGCCTCGGAATCCCGGTGGAGGATGTACACGTTTCACTGAGCCCTGGGTGCATGTGTGGGACACTGGGACCTCCAATACCTGCTAACAGGCTGACGTGGTAGCCTGATCTTAGCTCTCTTACCCTGCATTAGGATTTGTTGTTTGTGGCAGTCTACTAACTAATGAGTTCCTCTGCTTCCTGTGTTTTCCAGCACCTATTTTAGCTAAGGGAGGCAGACACCCCCTCCTGCAACCTCTTCTCAGCAGCAGTATTTTAAGGATAAACTTACAAGGCATTATAATACCTTTTAATGCTCCTCCTTTACATAGAAGCACTCCTATGGTGCTTCTCTTTGCACTTACAAAACGCTGAACAACTATTTGAAAGATGTGCAAGCTGATGTTCACAGGATCACAGGATGTCAGGGGTTGGAAGGGACCCAAGGAGATCATCGAGTCCAACCGCCCTGCCAGAGCAGGACCATACAATCTCGGTCAGGTCGCAGAGGAACACATCCAGACAGGCCTTGAAAGTCTCCAGAGAAGGAGACTCCACAACCTCTCTGGGGAGCCTGCTCCAGTGGTCTGTGACCCTTACAGTGAAGAACTTCCCCCTTGTGTTGAGGTGAAACCTCCTGTGCTGCAGCTTACATCCATTGCTCCTTGTCCTATCGCAGGGAGCAAGTGAGAAGAGCCTGTCCCCTCCTTCCTGACACCCAGCCCTCAGATATTTATAAACATTTATTCAATCCCCTTTAAGTCTTCTCTTTTCCAGACTAAAAAGCTCCAGGTCCCTCAGCCTCTCCTCCTAAGGCACATGCTCCAGTCCCCTAATCATCCCCGTAGCCCTCCGCTGGACCCTCTCCAGCAGATCCCTGTCCCACCTAAACTGGGGAGCCCAAAACTGTTCATACCATGTCTTTCTGTTCAAGCTTGGCTCCAGCTTCCACCAACTTCTTCACTACCTCTAGATGTCCTTCAGAGCATGCCCTGTGCAATGCAGTCCGTTTGTACTGGCAATTAAAAAAAGCAAAGTCAGATATCAAACATGGCACGAAGAGTTAGCTTTAAATCTTTTCTCCCCTCCTCCCTAGGATGATGGCAAACACATCCATTATGCTGATTCATTTTCAAGAGGAAATACTTCTGAAACCCGAAATCTGCTAAATTTTAATAGCAGCCTAATAGCTGACTACCCAGCATTGTAAAGGTTGTGAGAAATATCTGCAGTAGGGCATTCAAATTTAAAATGATGCCTCTTGAGGTTCCACCATCCAACATGGTGCACTGTGTTTTGCAAATGTAGCTCATGCATTATGACGCATGGGCCCTATCAAATTCCTTTTCATTCTGCAGGCAAAGTTCTTGTTTCTTCATCTGCAGCATTGGAAGACCAGCTGTTACAGAAAGTCACAGAGTCTCCTGGGCACCAACAAGTTTCTTTTAAATATAAAGATTATTTTGAGGCAATATTATTTTGAAGGGTCCCAGTGGCCCCTTTATCACTAAAAATCTTGATATACAAAACTTTCAGTGTTTATTTACTTCCCCACCACCACTTTTTTCCTCCTTATAAGTGTGGAAACTATGAAACCTAATGGTAAAAGTTATTTTTGCCCTGTAATAACCTCTCTTCTGTAGCAGACTGCAGTAAGAGGGAAGATTGTACCTCATCAAAGACATTTGGATCTCCTTTGTCTGACAGGTATTTTTCAATTACTGGCAACTTATTCTCCAGTGCAGCTTTGAAGAATGTGGGTATATCCACTGGTCCTGTCTAATGGAAAGAAGAAGTACAGAGCATAAATGTGTGTGGCACAAAATCCCATCAATGTTTTCCCAGGGAAAAAAAAAAAGGTACTTTGGAATAGCTTACAACAACTTCTGGTTCAGGTTCCTTTAAAATAGGTGCTTTCACTTTCTTGTATTTTTTCTTCTTCTTCAGCTGAATAATTTTTTCAAGATCCTCCAAGTTTTCAAGTTTTGACCTCTCCTCTAATTTCTTCTTCTTCAGCTGAAACAAATCAAGGAAGCCAGTAAGTTGAGCTGAATGTGACTACCTCTTCCTTTCAGAGTGGCAGGACAACATGTGACACTATTCACCTGAGTTCAGTTAAGACTGGATGTACTTTGAAATAAGTTGTCTTCTTTTTTTGCAGCTAGAGCTAATTGAGTAGAGTAAGTTACTAAGGCTGTGAGAAATTCTCCATCATCTGTTGTTTTACATACACATCGAACCTCTTTCTAAGCACTGCTTCAGCCTGTGTTTGCAGGCTAGATGTCATGAATTTTTGGTTGGTGTTAGGCCAGGAGTTGGAGCACCACTGCAGTCCCTTCTGGCCCAACAATTGTAAGAAATCTCACATGCAGCTTGTGAGAGCTGGGGGAAAAACCCTGCAATTTTAGCTGACTTCCACAAGGCGTTTTTTCTTCACCCATTTTTATAATGCAGGCCCTGATTGATTGTAACTTTATCATCTCTGGTTAAAAATATACTCTTAAGGGAAGAGCAAGTTTTATACTTCTCGTTGCACTGCAGTCAGCAAGTGTTACATTTTGGTAAGCTACAAAGAATGTCCTCAGTATGTATGGAAGAGCAGTTCAGTAAAAATTCCAAGACTTCATCCCTGCATGCAGTCATTATGGGGCACTGCTAACATGAAGGGTGTCCTTGAATTCAGAGGGAGATTCACAAACAAGGGGGAACTTGTGGTAAATATAGATGACAGATTTTTGTCCCATGGTATGATTAAAGGTAAATGCACTGGTGACACTCGGTATGGTATATGGTATAAGGGGTTTTTAACTGAATTCTTACTCAAGGTGTTTCCACCTCTTCTTTTTATTGTTCTCTGTGTTTAGGGTTTGTTCTGTAGCTCAGTGACTTAATGGAAAATAATTATGTTGGCTGAGTGGACTGTGGATCATTATTTTTGGTGGCAGTCATTAGGTGTGCAAACTGAATGTGTCTTACTAGCTATAATTGTGCTTTACCCCCCGCCCCGCCCCCTGCCATTTACTGGCAGCCAGCAGCAGGTGAATCTGGGCAGAGGGGAGCCACAAGAATTTCAGATAGAAATGGCTGAACAGGGGGAGGTTTGGGTTCTGCTTCACAGTGTTACTACCTGCTTCCATGGCCTGCAATGGACTTTAGATAAACCTCCTTTGGTAGAGGGTCTGTCTAGCCTACCATGCATGTTTTTCTAACTTAGAGGCAACACATCAAGGGCTGCAGCAGAAAGTGCACACAGGATGATTAAAAGCCAAGCACAAAGCCCAAGAGCCTACCTCAGATTCTCGTTTTTTCTCTTTCTCATAAGCCAGATCACCTCGGGTCAGTGAGTGTTCAGGGATTGTCTTTAGGTCCTCCTGCTTCTCTAATCTTACAGCAGCTTCATACTCTCCATTTTTGAAGTCCTCAGGGAGGAAGCTGCCAGTCTCTTTATCATCTGCTTTCTTCCCAGTCACCTGTAAAAGCAAACATGATATAATGTAAGCAGCAGTTTCATGACTGCAGTAGCCACCCTGTGGCTAATTGCATGTCATTCCTGTCCTGCTCTAGGAGTGTGTGACAGAGTGCAGACCTCCTTCACTCTGTGCCTGAATTGACCATATATGTGAATGGCTAGAGCAATCTTGCTTGCAGGCAACATGCAGGCAGCAACCCCTCTTTGGCATTTTCAGGATCAAGATTCATGAGGCCAATTCACGCTTCAACAACCTGTCTGTCTGGGGCCAGGATGCTGCTGTATTGACAAAAGCCCAAGAGCTGGGAGAAGCATCCTGTTTGTTCAGGATTTTCTTGTTTCTTCACTTGGCAGCATATCAGACTCATTCAGAACATTGTAAAAGGCTGTGGTGGAAGGAGTCAAGCCAACCAGCCACCAGCACCCTGTGAGTGTTGAGCAGGGGAACTGAGCAGGTAGAGTGGAAGGAGAGGCTTTCTTTTTACTGAAACACAACCAGTGCAGTTAAAATGGATTGCTGAGTAATTTCAAAGCTGATTCTGCCCAACGCTGTCAGTACCAAATTCCCCATTTATAGCACTCAGCACTAGTAGCTCCCACGCAGAAGAGAAGTGATGCTAAGCAGCAGTGCAGCTTTCAGTAGCTTAGAGAAATATTTCTGATGCTCCATTAACTATGTACAAAGAGAGCACCTGTTAAACTTAGTAGATGCTGTTATTTTGGAAGTGTTTCAGTAAATTGATGTGGCCTAAACTGCATTTCCTTTCAAATACCTTGTAAAAAATGTGTTCATTACAGTTTAACACTGGAGAAACGTCAGGGCATTGCCACAGACTTTAAGACAGCATTAACTAGTTAGGTAGTGTGGAAGTTAACATCTTAGCATAGTCATCTGGGGGGAAAAAGCTGTTTCTGCATGATGCTCCAGTATTTTCCCAGTTTATGGATTAAATCAGGCATTCTTGGGTTTCCTTGCATTTATACATCCTCCCAGTCCCTTACTAGACTGGAACTACTCAGTGTGATCACACACTTAGCTTCTTTAGCCTCATAAACTTTAGTTTCTAAAAAAATTAAAATCAAGGAAAGCACATAGCTAAATTTTGGTCAGTCTTTTCTTCCAGGTGAACTATGTTCTGATGCAAATCCAAACAGCTATGTAGTTGTATCAGTGGTGAGCCCCCTTCCCAAGGAAAAGTTGAAGTAAGGATGTAAGAGGATCACCTGAAGTTTATACTAGTTTGCACCTAGATCACAGCAGTACTGGTAACCTGCTGAATCGCCTCAATGATCCACAGAGCTTGCCTCTCTCTGCCTGACCTAATGACAGTCTAGAAGGAAAAGTAATTATAGAATAAATGAAAGTACCTACCAGCTCTTCTACTTTCATGGTCATCATATTTGCTGATGTTTGTTTGATGTTTCCTTGTATGGCTGAAACTCCCAAGTGCTCAGACCACCTCTGCAGACACCGCCACACTAGCTTTGCTTATATATCTTTGGGAGAACTGTGCTTGAATGAGATAATCTTCCAACCTGGGAATCCAAGTATGCCTCTTGGGTAGGCTCATGCTCATTCCAGACATGTTAACGAGCCAGATCTGGTGTCAAGTGAGGGAAGGGGGCGTCAGCTGGGCGAGGAAGGGTGAGCCTCAGAGTCTAACCACACTGAGTATGTGAATCAGAATGAAATGTGAGCTCATCATTCCTTTGGCAATGACTGCACCACTCAGCAATGCGAGTCATTCTGTTCCCAGTGCCCACTAGGACAGCTGTCTGTTGATATAGCATTGTAACTTCATCTGTTGGTTGGTGGGGTTTTTTCAACTGATGTTTTCAACTGACTGTAAGACACTGGAAATGGTAAGTGGCTTATGTACAATACTTGTAGCAATATTTTCCTGACAAATGGATTATGACCTCTTAAGTCTCGGAAAGCCGTTCTTCACATTGCTGTTTAATCTTGAATGATAAACAGTTTTAGGGGAAAGGATTTTTCTCATCATGATGACAGCCTTCTATATTTGTTGGAAGGAATTCTCTGAAGTGATTACTAAGTCAGAATGATGTCTCTGGTGCTAAAAGGGGCCTATGACGTGATAACTTACAATCAGTGTAACGATCTCAAAACAGCAAGCTTTGCATTTTTCTTTGACTTTGTCAGTGATCATAAACAGAATAATAAATTATATCCTACTATGCCAGGAAAAAAAAAAAAAAAGGTAAAATTAATTCTGTTTTCCCACGCAGTATTTTCTTTTTGGATATGAGAGAATAGGGGCACAGAAGTGATTTGTCCATTTTTTGGAGATAAATATATGATACAGACAGGTGATGTGTGTGTTTGGGGAAAAGGAGTAATTGTGTCCTTCGGAAAAGCTGTTTCCTGTGCTGTTAATCAGAGTATCCTGGAAGCAATTGTATAAAAGGAAGATGCACTAATCTTTGCATTTAAAGAGTGTGGATAAGTGCCAATAAAAATCAGTTCTGTCATTCTGCAATACTTGGAGCTCCTGTCTGGTGACACACAAGCCTGGCTGTAGGCATCTGGGTCACCTGGCTGAAATGAATACAACTGCTCAGGTGCTTCAAGTACAACATGTACATAAGTGCTTCACCAAATCAAGACCTAACTATCCTGAATGTCGTTCATATCATTAGCATCATTAGCATGCTGCATTCCTGACATTGACCTTTCAAGGTGTCTCTCCTCTGAACTATCCTCCAGTAATCCGAGTACATACAAACTTGTCTTCTAGTGCCCATCATACCTATGCCCTCCCTTTCCCTGAAATGAAGCTCAACATCAAGTGGTTCCTTTACTGCTCAGAATATATATGATATTAGAGGATGAGATCCAGAACTAAAATAGAATATGTGGCAGCAAGAGAATTTTTCAGAACATTTCTTTCCAAGCCCAAGTTGAGCCAGGCTATCATTCCCCCTGCGTGGTATGTCCCGAATCACACTGCTGGGCTTTTTTCACGGCAGTTTTGTACTCCTGCAGTATATCTGTATGATAAGAGGCAGCATGGTTTGGCTTTTCCTTAATTACAAATGTGCTGTAACAACTTATCTTAGTCTATTTTGTTCTGTGATGCTTATTTGGGAGATTGTCTTGAAATCCACAGCCCTAATAGCAGGCTGCAAAGACCACTTCTGGTTCAGTGGAAACAGATTACAGCAGAGACCTGATGCAGTAAGAGAAACGTAGGGGTATGCTGTAAGAACAAAAGCTGTTGTATTTCAAGCTTTCTTTTTTAATTTTTGTTTTCCTCTTATAAGCAGCCTAATGTTTAAAACTGACTCAGCAAAATCTAAACTGTAAGGTTGAAGTAGGTACATCTTCTGCAAATGGTATGTAAATCCAGAGCCAGAGCAGCTTTACAGGAAGCCTCAGTGCTCTGAGGGGAAACACAAACCCACTTCCCCATGTCGTGAGTGCTACCAGAAAAAAACCCAGCTTATTTAGAGATAATTCAGGAATTGTCTTTAAAACTTCCTCTCCCTGATGACTCAATAATAAAGTATAGAAAAGAATCTTCCTTGGTTATCCTGAGTCTGTGTGAAAAGGATAGCACTGAGAAACCTGTTTTAACTGAAGGCTGGAACCTAAATTAAACTAACAGTAAAAGCTTTTAAGCTAAATGTTGTGTAAAGCAAGGTAACCCTACTGAAATTGTAGAAATGCACCAATTCATATCAGCCAAGACTCTCAGCTGGGTGCTTATCACTATTGCTTAATATTGGAAGGGAAAGTAGTATAATGAGCTGGACTGTAACTACTTAATCACCTTTCAACAAGTGGTTTCTTGTTAAGGTGGTAATAACATATGGTCAGTGGGAGATGTGTAAAGGGAATCTGCAAAACTCCTGCTGACCTGCTAAAGGACAAGGGCAGAGCAATTATCTGCAAGAGGCAAGGCAATTGGATATTGTCCCAAAAAAACTTCAGAGAGAAAACCAAAAATGCAGTAGGCTCAGCATGACAGAGGAAAAAAAAATCTATGTGGCACACCCTGCTATCAAAAGAGAAATTGCGGGAATAGCATAAAGAATTTTGGTAATACATTGGTTTTTAAGAGATTAATGGTAGAGAGAAAGCATTATGTGTGACACAGATGATATTGCCATCTCCTGTCAAGTATATTGCCATCATGTCTTCAATGTCATCACTGCTGTACTGAGCTATCTTATATTTTCCAGCACTTTGCCCTTGGCTCTGCCCTTGCATCTGAAGATGTTGCCCTTTGGAATGCCATTGTGCCTGGCTGTTTCTGTCCATCTCCTGCTACTAAATAAGGTATGAAAAAAATCAGTTGCTGGGGAGTGGTTATGCACCTATGAGAGTACAAATCCAGCAAACTATGTTCCACGTATGTGCAGTTAAAGATAAATTCATAGCTAAGGTACATGTAAGAAGCAGTAACCTGTAGCTTACTTCTGTATTAGTGATCTGCTGGTAGGTAATGGCTTGTTTATTTCTTAGCATACCTTGCATATGTCCACATTCAACAGAGCAATAAATACAAGTATATTGCAAATATAATACAAGTATATTTCTCCTCTTTATTAGCAGTGTGTTTTCTATAAGAGGTAAGAAATATTTTTATTTGTCTGACATATACTCTGATATTTATTGCCAAAAACCATCGTTGGTAAGAGTAAACTCTAATATGCAAAATTATATCACTCATG
This sequence comes from Indicator indicator, assembly GCF_027791375.1. NCBI lineage: Eukaryota > Metazoa > Chordata > Aves > Piciformes > Indicatoridae > Indicator > Indicator indicator. Next base: position 15,385,889 of record NC_072016.1, on the reverse strand, counting down.
CTCTAACTTTTTCAATTTAGTGATTTTTTTCTAATATGAGCAGGGAATGGCAACATCATCTAAAACAACTTGCAGATTTCTCATCAATGTCTGTTTTTGTGTATAAAACTGCTAAAGAGACACATTGTTTCTTTGGGGGGGAAAAAAACCCCAAAACTATTTCACCTAGGAATATGAAGTTAGTCTCAAGTAAAAGATAAGAATATGACAAATTGTTAAATTAAAGCATGAGGCTGTAATTGCGTATCTTCAGATCAGTTGTTATTGAAGAAATAAAGAACTCCTAGGTTGCTGGCCTGGCCAGCACAAATTTTGGTATCAAAACCTGAACTAGCAGTGAGTCAATAGTTGTATTGCTAAAAACATCCTCAAATGATGTTAGCATTGGGGATTTCACATAATTAAAAAAAAAAACACACACAAAAAAACCCTCCAAAACCCCCCAAACAAACAAAAAAACCAACCCTGTGATTTTTATTTGAAAACAAGGGATTTGAATTTATCTGAGGCTGTGAGCTTTATCATTATGCCATTTGTATGGCATCTGAATCTGCCCGATTCGCCTTAATGGGTCTCAGTTAACAAGTGCAGCAAAACACACACCAGAAAGGTGGTTGTCTGTGGTCAGATGGATTTATCTGCTGGCTGCTTGACTTTTCTAGTCAGTGGTATCAGTCAAGGTCGTGCTGCTCCAGCACACCTGTGCCAGTGCTCTGTTCACATAACCTCTGACTACATTTTTGTGTGGTCAGGGAAATACAATATTCCTTCAGCTGCTTCAAAAAGGCTTTTCCTTATCAGTGTGGAGTTGTATAAACATATTCTGCTGTTCATAAGTACTGCAGAGCAAGTCCAGATCAGTCAGGAAAGGAAAAGTGCTTAAAGTAGAGACATGCAGAGGAAGTTATTATCCTTACACTGAGAATATGCCTGCAAATCCTGGTCACTTGAGTCATAATCCAGTGCTTGCCAAGTGCTCTGCATTAATGCATGGCTAGCGGTTTTGACTGGCAGTGGGGGAGAATTCAACTTCACTCCAGAGAAGCCATGACATTTTCTAATTTTATTTTTATTTTGAATTTTACATTGTTTTACTTAAAGCCTCCAGTTAGTGAATCTTGCTGTACCTTTGTCTGAAAGCTCTGAAGCATTTCCTCTCATCCTGGTAGTACAGTGCCTTTTTGCTGTGTAAATATAAGGGGACTGCATAGTTTTGGGTGGTAGAAACATCCCTCTGAAATGCTGCATAGCATGTACAGGACAGTTCCTTGCTTATGGAGAAAAAAATCCAAGTCCTAGCTGTCCTCTCCACGGACAGCAAAAATAGCAGCTCAGGATACACAGCATTACATTACAGACCAGGTTGAAGTGGCTATCTCGTGGGATTCCCAAATCACTCTCCAGGCAGCATTGACCAGCTTATAGTCAAAACATGTGATAACAGGGAGGACCTTGGGAGGTTTTCTAGTCCTAGTTTCTGCCTAAAACAAGTTTAAAACTGAATACAAGTAAGTTGCTCAGGAACTCGTCCAATCAGATCCTGAAAACCTCCGAGGATACAGATTTCATAACCTCCCTGGCCATCCCAATCCAATGCCTGAGTACCCTCACAGTGACTTTTATTTTTTCCCCCCCCATATATACAGTTGAAATTTCCCCTGTTGCAGTTTTTGATTGTGGTGTCTCATTCTCTTCCCACAGACCTCTGTAAGGAGCCTGGGTCTCCTTTCTTCATAACTGCCTGATAGGCTGCTCATAGTTTCCCTGAAACCTTGTCATCTCCGGGTGGAACAAATCCGTTTGGCTCAGCCGTTTCATGCGTGGTAACTGCTCCAGCCCCCAACCATCGCAGGGCTGACTTCACATCATTGTTTGGACACGTGATGAAAATACTAAACGATGTTGTACCAGGAACTGATCCTTGTGGGAATCTGCTGGAAATAGTTCCACTCATTACTTGCACCACTCTGCAATCTGTCAGTGAGCCAGTTTTTAGTTCTTCCAAAGTACATCGTTTTAATTCCATATAATGCCCGCTTTTTAATCATACCAATATATCCCATAAATGAAATACTTTGGCAAGACCCAAGTAAACTGCATTAACACAAATGCTGCTCTCAACCAGACCTCTTATCCTGTTGAGTCTTGTTTAAAAAGATCTGCTTTGCTCCCAGCCACATGGATTGCTATTATTTGCATGTAATGTATCTGATTATTTCTTGATAAAGCTTTGGTTAACCCTGCCCCCTGTTTTTGCAGAATGGAGTCAGTTCAGCCTGTGCGTTGTTCTCTTTCATCCTTTTCAGACAGTCAAATTATCTTGGGAGCTTAGGAAAAACTAAAAGGAGCTTCTCTGTTTTGTTGGCACTGAAGCTGGTGGGTGAGATCTTTGGATGCAACCCAGGCAGGTGGACTGCATCAGGGAGGTTTCTGCATCTTGTGAATAAAAGGGAGGTGAGGGAATCAAGGTGAGAAAGAGTTGGATGGATTTTGCTAATAAAATACAAGAACGTACTCACAGAACATTGATTTTGTAATCTCTTTGCAAAACAATAGTATCTCACTACACTGGCATAATACATATGCTGAGGCAGAGCAGCCTTTCTTTTTCTCATTTGTTGAAACCAATATCTTCTACAGTGTTAGAAAAACATGAGGAGATTTTGAAAATCACTTTTACCTGGAAAAAACCCAAGCCTTTTTGAGGGTTTTGTTTACTTTTAACATATTGTAATTAAAATATCAGTGCATAAATCTGCTTCACATTACACTTACAGAAAAGCTTTCCCCCACTCCTTTTCTTGATATCCTGGTTTGAGTTCAAACAAAACTAATTCTGTTCAGTGATTTATTTTGCAGCTCAGTCTCTCCTAAATAACTGCACTATCTGAAGGCAATGGCATGTTTTCACAGTATCTGCTGCTAGTAGTGATAATTCTCAGTGTTTATAGTTAGTACCAAAGTCTGGTATGCAGACCAAGGCTGCACCTGAAGGGAGGAGTGGACAGGACAGATGAGCCTAAGTGACCAACAAGGTATCTCATTCCATTTATGTCATATTCAGTAAAAAGCTGAAGGATCACAAGGATCAAGTTCTCTTCTTCAATGGAAGATATCTGAGGAAGACTCTATCTGTTCTACCTTCAATCCTGATGCATGCATCCCTGAATCCAGATCCCGAATCTGGTTCCCATCTGCCACTGAGTCCAGTCTGGGACTTCCCCAGTCCCTGCCTGCAGCATCAGTGATGACAGTGACATAAAATGAGGGGGGTTGGGTGCAATATTGGTTATATATATATTTGTTTATATCTCATTATATTATCATTACTTTCATTAAAGTTATTTTAGTTTTCCAATCCATAAGTATCTCTCCTTTATTTCCTCTCTCTCCTGCTTTGGGAAGAGAGAGGGGTTAATAGAGAGCATCTGTCACTTGTTTAGGGGCCAACCCAGCCCTAACCCTTGACACATGGCAGGAGGTTTCATTGGCAGTGAGATATTATTGGATTTGCATCAAAGCTATTTTTAACAAATATTTCCTTTGATTCTCCTAATACCAGTGAGGGTAGAGAAGCACTGGTGCAACTTTGGAATTACATCATATTACGCTGGTCATCCTCTTAGGGTTAGAGGGTAAGTATTTCTGGACTGCAAGCACAGACAAAAAAATAAATATTCCCTTTTTTAATCAGTTTGTAACAGGCACAGTGTATATATTAAAAATGTAATTTGATATTCATTTAGAGAAGAGAGTAATTAAAAAACAAACAAACAGAAACAAACAAAATACCTCCAAGTCCACTTTTTCCTCTGAAGTGTCATACCCAGAGGCAAATTTATCTTAGATGATGAACTTGGTAAAAACCTTGTGCCCTTCTGTAGCACATGGAAGTTTACAAGAGCCTGTTATGACCCTTTGGTATGAGATTTCTGTATTTGGTTTTATGTCAGAAGGAAATGTAGGCAATTCATGAAAGAGGTGTGAGTGATCTAAATTGGTTTCTCTGGGCTTAGAAAATGCAATGTATTCATCTGCAGGCACTATTTTTAGTAAGTTATTTGACAAGAGAGAATACCAGAAATTTCCCCCATAGCTATTTTCTCTCAGCAAAGGCATCTTCATGCCAGAGTCAGTTGTGCAAGGAGACCATGGAGTAAACCTTTTCCCCCCAGAATTGGTTGTTATCCAAATTAAGGAGATAGAAGGATGACTCGGCTGTGACTAAGTAGTCTTTGCTGAGGCTGTGCCAAACCCATACCTTGCCTGCATCTAACTCACATACCCTGTAAGAAACACTCTGTGAGCTTCAGGGTTTTTTTCATGTCTTTTAGACCACATGTGTGTCAAATCCAGTGTAGGCTGTTCTCACTATAACACGATAGAAACACCAGGGAGAGTCTGCTTTTTCCTCCTTCCAGGGCACTGAGAGGGAGGATACAGGACAGCATTAATCCAAATGAAACACTGAATTTCGTGGTGAAGAAAACAGAAACATACTTTCCTTTTTCTGATGGATAAAACAAACAAACCAAAACCAAACCAAACTACAAACAAAAAAAACCCAACCAAACAAAACAAAAACAGACCAACAAGATAATGAGATTACTGAAGGGCATTCTCATTTACCTGTGCCAAACTTTTCAGATGGCCAAGGGTTCTCATTAGTTGACCACAAAAGTGAATATATTCAGTGATGTTCCCATCTGAACAGAGCAAAGATGCTGCTCCCTTCTCTGACACTCTGATTCAGACCAGGCTCTTCAATTCTGTTGAGTAACCTTATGCTTTTGTATCATGTTGCACGATGAGGAGGGGAAAGGGCATTGCTTTCCCACTCAGCAGCATGAGTGGGACAATGAGTCTGAAGGAAATAAGAAATCACCATGACCTTTGCCAAGAGAAGTGTGGCTTGTGAAACACAGCACAGTTTTGGCCAGTTGTTTTGTTTTGTTCACACAGTCTCTCTGCAGTTCTTAGTTTTGGTAGAAAGTGGAATAGAAATGCTGAAAGCAGAAAAGCAGCAGCCTTGCTGCCTGATTGTCTCTACCATTTTGCAGCAGCGTGTCACCTAGTCTTTCTAAAATTAACACCACACTTCCAAGCTCATGTCCTGTGTCAGAACTCTTGGTGAGTGCCTAAGAATAATGGCATATTTTTTGATGGTTGGTTGCAACAGAACAAAGACATTGAAAAAGAAATCATTCATAAATAAAACTAGAAAGTAGGGGAAAGGAAAAGAAACAAATAGCAGAATACCTGAAATAAGGAGTTAAAATGTAATTATTTTTTTTCCAATTACAACTGTGCATCTGAGAATGCCACTCATTAATCTCTTATCAAAGCATTCTACTTTTCTTTGATCTGACTATTGAGAGCAGTTGCCACAGGCATCTGTAATCCTGCTTTAAATCCCTCTATGCATTCCACTCTGTTCCAAGCTGGCCTTTTTCCATCCAGCGTGGTGAATTCTCCCAGGGTATTTTCCTTTTGTTTGTGTGGGCATCTCCCACTTGTCACTATTAGAATTAGAGGCACACACATGCATAGGAATAGTCCCTTCAAGTGCATGTTTTCTTTCTACTTTGGGTTTTTCTTTACATGTTCATTAATTGGTATGATTATTTACTGCTTGGGAAGATCTCAGTTGTCTATATTAATGGAGCCTTCAGACTGTGGGGAAAATATAAACATTTTCTTGCTTGTTATAGTCTACAAATAATGGCAGGGACGTGTGGTAGCAGCTTTCACAGAGTGATAGTGTTTCATTGGCATCTATACAGCATTTTTATTTTTAAAAAAAATATTATAAGGGAACTTTTTCAAACTCAGGCTAAGAGATCAAAAATGCTGTAACCTCTGCCGCCTGTAAATGCCCAAGGTAAGTGGCCTGGGCAATTTTGAAGGACCCATAGTGGTTCTGTACTTGCAGTGAAGTGCTCATCTTCCTTACACACATTTTTGCATGGATGGACTGTCCCAAAGCTGTCCGCCTGGCATAGAAGTACTCCAGTGAAATGTATGCTTTTGTAAGCAGTATCTAATACATTCAGAGACTAATTACCCATTTCTCACTGAAAATAAAACTAAGCACAGCAATTTCTTAGTCATCAGAAATTGGTAGGGACTTAGGATATTCTTTCTATTTCTCCTTTCAGGTAGTAAGCTTTAAAGTTAATAATTTACACGGTTGAAGACTGTGGCCTAAAATTCAGAGTCTCCTGAGATGCTTCCTCCATAATCAACTCTTACCTTAAACTGTCTAAACACCACCTGGGTGAAGGTAATAATATGTCCAAACCAGAGATGACACTAACAGACGAATCCCTTGAGCTATTTCATGGCTACATAGGAGCACCATCAGTTAAAAACAGAAATCTCCAAAATCATAAATCAGTCTTCATTGCTTTCTGAAAACCTAGTCACCACAAAACAGGTACTGCTTTCAGCATCTTCACAGAAGGTCATGCCATAGTTATACTGGACTTGACCCCAGTTAACTTAAGATAATAAACAACCATTTTACCTTCTCTTTCACCAGCAAATATATCTCCCTTATGTCCTGCTGGTTGTGTGCTGTCAGCCAGTGAGTTGGCTCATAAAGAAGTGTCACAGGAAGAAAAGCATCTGTGTGGCAGGCATTGCTAGATGCAATAAAATGGCCATAAACTTCACCACGTTGAGGCACAGAGCTTTTCTCTTTGTCAAGGCTTTTTCATGTCTCTTTTGGTTGGGTATTTAACCAAAGTCAACAAGACACAAAAACTCAACCACAAGAATGGAACAAGTTATTAATACCAGTTCTGCTCACAGGAAAGAAATGGACACAGGTTCTCTGAAAAAATAACTGAGTTCTGCTTGTCCTAAGTGTAGAAGAGTCTCCACAATCATCTCTCCTCAGGTAGCAAGAACAGTTATCTGTGAGATTATCACTATGTTGAACAAGTGCAGTGAGCTCTCTGAGCTTAATTAACATACTTCCTACCTCATTAAATTGGCTTGAGCATGAGAGATGAAAGGGAATAGCTACTCACAGTACCTTTACAAAAATGTCATAAGGTATTTATTAGTCATAATAGTCCCAAGTGAGAAAGAGGAGTCATGTTAACTGTTAGAAGTATCAGTCAGAAGTGGACAAACTCAGCTACTCCGAGGAGCTAAACATGGAGCTGCAAATACACTTCCCTGTCAAAGCAAGGGCAACACCACCTCTACAGCCTCTGTAGCCTCATGATCATGGAGCCAGTAAGTTCAGGGAAAACATGAAGGGTCAAAGCTTGGAGAGTTTGGGCTGAGGACTAATAACCTCAGCAGCTGCTGACTCTCCCTTCTACTCTGTACAGGGAATGCAAGCCCTTCACACTAGAAACTATTTCCAGCTGCAGCTGCCAGGTATTCATAACAAATGTCTAATGGCTAAAACTGTGCACTGTGGACAGTGTCATCTTTCATGTCACATAGGGACAACTATGTGTGTTGGGATACTGAGCTGTTAGCCTAACATTGTCTGGAGCTGCACTCCTGGACCAAGAACTGCTGTTACTGAGCAGTAAGTTCTGCCCTTTGCTGATACTTTCAATGTATCAAGTTACTGTTTTCTACTCTTACAGATATACTAGAACCAGGTAGCTGCCACTGTACCCCACTCCAGGAGAGGAAGTATAACTGTAGTAGCCCTGTCTGTGAGTTGCATTTAAATCAGGTTTGATTCTAGGTTACAGCAGGACAAGGGACACACATGTCCCATTCCAGAGTTCCTTCAAGTCTGTGCTTCATAAGACAGTCTGTCTTTTGTACTGATGCTTAGTATCATCAGGAGAAAACACAAGGAGCACATATCCTGTTGATGACTGAAGGGAGCAGAGCTGCTGCCGACCAAAGTGAGGATTCTGCTGGATTACTCTGAAATGCCTTTCTTAAATAATCCTGAACCAGTCTTCTGGGGAGAACATCCTTCTTACTGATTTACATTGCAAAACTAATCCGAATGATTACTTCCATGAATCAACCAATTTTCCACCCCCCAGAATCTTGCAATCGTAGGAAAATCTGCTTTTTGTCAGAAATAGCTTTGCTAAGATACACTGAAATACCACAAACAGCCTGATAATGTGTAAAACACACAGAGAAATTACTACACTGTGTGGAGATAGCAGTGCAGGCCAGTAACCAGAAAATGCAAAATATCCTATGCATCAGACAGGTTAGGGGCACACACAGAACCAGCACCAAACCAGCAATCCAAACACAAGTGAGGGGCACAGTTGAACTGACCATGTAACATGTTCAGATACATCCTGGATATGCTAGACATAGTGAAAATATTTGGAACAGCTCCACTGTGTGCACAGCAACAACTTGGCTGGCATTTCCTGCCAAATAAATGGGAGGCTTCCTCTTGATAGGTTGCATATTGCCACCCCAAATCAGTAGAAGTGGTGCATTTGATGGTCTGTCTTTCTCCATCACTAAATCTAGATTTGGTAGATGGAGATTTGAACTCAGGGCCAAAGGTTAATACGAAAGAGAAGGAAACATCACTTGCTTTCTCTGCTTTGTAATAGAACACCAGAGTCCAGTTCTGCTCTTGTGAAAGGGTAGGACATCTTGCATTAAACACAATCGCCCATTAAAAGGTTCTGGGATTATGTTTTAAATGACAAAAGCAATCAGATGATTTCTTTCTTGTTTACAGGATGAATATTCTTACAAAATAAATCCAGCAACAGAAGGGAGTGGCAGGGAAAGATGAATAGCATTTGGGTTTATTAACAGTCTAGTTGGATGAAAATATCCTTCCTATATCTGTATCTTAGGGTGTGTTGGTGGTCAGGTGAATCCAAGCTGCATAATGTTCAGCCAAGAGAGCACCAATTTTGGTCCAATGTGTCAGTGATGAGATTTACTAGGCTGTATTTATAGAATCAATATAGGCACTGCAGTGTTTGTTATCTAGTAGGGAAATGGCCTCATCCTGACATGCACAGAGCCCACTTGCCTGCTGCTGAGCCACTGAGCTCCTATGGGAGTTAATCCAAGCTGAAACCTTTTGGTATATTAGGGTGTCCCTCATACTGAGGGTGATGTACACGATCCTGCTTCTCAAATGCTGACAAATCCTTCTTCACTGCAGTTCAGTTCTAGAATTTGGCACTGGTGTGTATGTCTTGTGTTCTTTTTTGTCACCACACACAAACATCAAGGTGCAATTATTATTGAAATAGGAGAGGTAAAAGTCCTTGCAGAGTAATTTTGCCATATCTGAAATAACATTTTCTAATGCAAAGCAGAAAAAAGCTATCTCTGTCCCAAGGGAAAACAAAAAGTTGGCACAACTTTGAGTCAGTAACGTCTCTTCCCTCCTCTGATGTGCATCCTCTCTTCAAGTACTAAATTAATCTTTCATTTCATAATGAAGCCATCCCTGCAACTGGTAAGGTTTCTTAACATTGGCAATAATCTTGTCTCTGAGCTTGGCTTGGGTTTTAGTTCAGGTTCCTGTTGCTGAAATGATCCTAGGAAACTATTGAAGCCAATCTATTAGTTGATCGATCTGGACTTCTGAATTTACTTAAACCTTTTGCAGTATTATCAAATATTTCCTAACTCAAACTGACCCTCTGAAATGGATGCCAAGAAACAAGGATCTTACCTGAAATTACGCAGCTAGAAAGGAAGCAATAACCCTGGAAGCTTAGCAAACTCAGGAATTTGTTCAATTTATAGAGGACCTGAGGTTTTGGCTTTTATGTACATGAGATGAATTCTTCCCTCTGACAGCAGCATTGTGTCTGCACTTATGAATGTCATAAACAGATCATACTAAATCCATTTGCAGTTGCATGCCTTAAAATTACCCTCACAACATGACTCATCATGAATATCATTGTGTTAAAAATAAAAGGAATGGTGATTAATTATAAATACAAGCATATACATATGGCTTCTACTATTCCTTCACTGTTTCTTGTACACCCTTTCTAACAAGACAGTGAAAGTGGATCTCTAATCCATAACCTCTAATCTCTGATACCGTATTCTAGCACACTAAGCTGTTCCTGAAATAAAACCCTTTAGTGTCTTATGTCATTTATATTCTTTATCTCCCACTCACATGTTTGGAAGCATTTGTGGCATAGTGTACACGTTCATAGCACAACACAAAAGGCATCTATCCACAGGGCTGCAGAATTGTGTGGTACTTAAGGCAGGTACTTCTAAATCACAAGATACTTCTCTATGACAGCATAATTTGATGTAATTAATTCACATTCATACCATATCTTCCTAAAGCAATTGAAAACACTGCTATTTGCATGTCATGGTATTTTCATGAAATGGTGCCCAACAGTTTATTAGAATACTAGGGTGATATTGATCAAGCCTGAATGCAGCAGTTTTTTAACAGTAGGTTAACAATAAAATGGCTCATAAGTAGTTAGAACTAAACTTTATAAAGAATCATTAATGGCATTCTTTTGTTTGAAATCCCAGCCATCCCTGCACTCTGCTAACAAGCTATGCTGAACTAGCAGGTGTTTCTACTAAGGACCACTGACCATCTGACCTCCTGTCAGGTGGTTAACAAGAGAGAAGACCAGGCTGGCCTTGTGTGGGAAAGTAAGCTGGAGTGGAGCAGAGATGGGTGAGAGCTGTTTGTTTTCTATCTCTGAATTGAAATATACTACTTTTATTTTTAGACTATAGTTGAAGGTGATCTGCTTGCTTTGTTTAGAGAAATCTGTGGTAGCCTGTTTAGTGTGTTTCTGTTTAATTCTCATATAAAATGGTCCCTCAAAGGATCTGTGCTTTTAGATTATTGCCTGTGTGGTCTGAGATGTTTAATCTGGAGGTGGATGAGGGGGACCTTACTGCTCTTTACAGCTGATTGAAAGGAGGTTGTAGTGCAATGTGTGTCAATCTCTTCTCCCTGGTAGTAGGAGACTACTTGCTTGGCTTATAAGAGCTTTTCAGTGTCGAGGATGGAGAATAAATAAGAAGTGTGTTTCTTGTATAGCAGCAAGAATAGGGATAAAATGGGGATAAAAATCCTCACTTTGTGTGATGAACCACTTGGCAGTCTTCTGCAGAAGTAGTTCTTTCAGTGGGGGGAAGGAGAAATCCCATATTTACCTTTTTTTTGGATTAATCTACTTTTCTCTGCTGCAGTCTCCTAGTTCCTTATTTGAAAGAAAAAAAAACCAGCAAAAAACCAAACAACAACCAAACTCCAAAACCTCAAATCCTCAGATAGCTACTCTAATGCTTGTCAGAAGAACTCTGCCTCTTCTCATACACCTCCCATAAATCTGAGTGTCTCATACCCCTTGTTCTCTCCCTGATTCCAGTTCCCCCACAGACTGATACAGAGCACAGAGTGATACAGAGCAATGAACTAGGAAACCTCCAAGGCATGAAAGCTGCTCTGGGAATTATTACTTACTGCAATACATCTGTGAAAAGGGCTACTAAGCATTCCGGGGAAGGGAGGAAAAAAATGCAATGTGGGGCTCTCCTGTCCTCTCTGGAAGCTGAAAAGTTCATGCAAACTCCCATATGTAGAGACATGGCTGGAGTAGGGCATAGAGGAGCTCTGCAGCAGTCTGCATGTGGTCCTGCTCTAAGGGCTTCATCTCTTCTGATGGCCTAGAGGCAACAGATTCTGTTTCTTTTACACTGTGAGAGGGCAGATATTGTTTCTGAAAAGTGGCTGCTGACATCAAGCTGTGTTTTGACTGGGAGTGCACTAATATCCACCTCAGTACATATCCATGCATCTCAAAGCACAAGAAAACTGTGTTTAAGAGTTGCCAAACACAGCAGACACAGAAAAGCCTGAATTTTGTAGGTGGTTTTGGTCTGAAATTATGTAGCTAGAAAGGAAGCAATAACCATGAGTGCTTTGCCAGAATGCTTCACCAGAACTGGATGGCTCTCCAGGCAACTCTCTGTAGCCAACAGCAGGTTGTGGTCAAAAGCCTAGTTTTATCATCAGCCTTTCTGAGTGGCTACAGGTCTACAGACAGGGCAGGATACCATGATGGTGTGTTACAACTTATTTTTCCTCATCAAATGTTTTGAACTGCCATGAACGGTGCTCTGTACCTCCTGTGCCAGAACCTTGTCACATTAGATGCACTTGAAGCAGGTGAGATGGATGACTAAATCAGGCTTGGCTGCAGTTCTCTGCCAGTCTTCCTGTGATGACTACTGCTCGTATCTTACTAACTCTTCAGAGCTCCTTCCTCCAGGTGGTCTCATTACAAACACTAATTTTTCCTTCTTCCTGTCCCCCAACAGCAGCAAGGCTGCAGAGAAATAATGCTCAGAAAATTGTTTGACTCATGCACACCTTTAGCCTCTGCACTTGGCAATGAGACCTGCATTTGCACATTGGCTTAGAGGAATGATTTCCATAGCAACAGCAAGGATATGTGGGATAGTATGAATATTGCTTTGGAGAGCATATAAAGGACCTTCTTAAGAAATGACTACACAGGCTCTGAAAAAATATGCACAATTTGCTGCGTGAAGGAAGTGTTATGTAATGTGGGGGTTTTGTGGCCAAAAGTTATATTCATTCTTTGCTTTAGGTGACATCACTTTTTTAAAAGCCCAAATACCTAGGTGCAGAGAATGGGGGACTCTGACTTTATGTAAGCTGTTAGTAGGTGCAGATAGCACAGAAAGATCTGTGGTGATTCTTCAGCATCACAGCAAAGATCTTAAGAGGGCATTACCTGAGGCAAGCATCAAGGGGGAAGGGAGAATGAGAGCTCAGTTGGTTGAGGGGAGAGGGAAGCAGAACCAGATAGTAATAACCACAGAACCTGTTATTTAAAGGGAGTGAGGGGCAAATTTTTGCTTTCCAAAGACAGGGAGGCAATGCTCTAGTACTTGGGGATGCAAGGAAACAAGGCAGGAAACATACACAAAGGAATGAAAAACACTTAGTTCCCGACTGCATTCATGTTTGCCTTCCCCTTGCTGATATTGTTCTGCTGCCTTTGTTTGGTTTTTTGTTTGGGTTTTTGTTGGTTTTTTTTATTTGGTTGGTTGGGTTTTTGTTTGGGTTTTTCGTTTGGTTGGTTTTGGTTTTTTTGTTGTTGCATAGCATCCATTTGTTGCAGCATCTGGAAAGCCTCATAAGCTTCTCAAGGAAAGATGGGCAGACCAGCATGTTGGCTTCTGTAGGTTCAGACATGCTAGCACTTCAGGAAGGCTGGTCCCTCCCTTTCATGAGCTCCAGGGAGATGTGTCCCTGGGCACACATCTGCAGTAAGCTCTGCGGTGCCAACAGCGGTTACCTGGATACAAACAGCTGCATCTTTCTGAATGGCACGGGAGTGGGAGGAATTGCTTCAACTCATTATAGGTGGAATGAATCAAAGCAACAATCCTGATTTCATCACTTTCTGAGTGAGGTGATACCTAATCAACTCTGTGTGCTGCAGTGCAGCACAAACATCTCAAAAATAAGCAGTTTTGGGAGGGGAAAACTCCTTCATGTTTCAGATATTTGATTTGATCTTTTAAAATTGTTCATGTTGTGAATAGCCCAAACCATTGATAATATTGAATTCTATGCTTGAGCTGGATGCTGCAAAAGTCATCTGTCTGCTATGGAATTCTTGAACTTTCCATGCAATGAAATCTGTATGAATTTGCACAATTCATCTTCCTAGACCTATTTCCCACCTTTAATGTTTCTGACTAGGTTTATTTGTTGATTTGTACAAGTCAATCTTTTTCTCATCCTTCCCAGCCTGAAGATTGCATTCTGTAACGTTCACATGCATGTGCAAAGTTACCAGCAACAGTGAGAGATCTGGGAACATCCAGCATGGGGGAGTAAAAGGTGACATGCCCCTTTCTGTGTCTTTGGTACTTGAGCAGTAACATGGCCAGAGAGGAGATAGTTGCAACTGGCTGGGCTCTGTGTGCAAAGCAGCAGCCAGGGGACTAGCTGTGGGCCCTGATATTTGCAAATTGCCTTTGGAAATAAGTGTGCTCTAGCACTTGTGATAAATAGGGATTCTAGACCCATGCCTTCATATGGGAGCAAACAGCTGTGGGATTTCTTCAGGAAGTGAAACTGGGGATGGCATGCCCTGCCTGCAGAGACCAAAATGGCAGGTTATCCCACAGCATCTGCTGCTTTGCGGTTTAAATCTTGGGAACAAAGCAAGCTATTTTCTTTTAATGAGTATTATGTACTCCCATCTTATGTTTTAATAGGATTAAACAGTCTCAGCACAGCTTTGGCAGGGCTGCACATGCCCTAAGGCAGGAGAGTCTAGACTCCCTGTCTGCCCTAGGCATCCTTGCCCCCTTGATGTTGGCATGTGAGTAGCATGGCTCTGAGGGCAGGTGAGGTATGGCTGAACACAGCACTAACGCAGGCTGCCTTAGTCTGAGATCAGGTTATTGTCCTGTATTTGCCTGCAAACTTGCATTTAAAAAGCAAAAGTTGAGCTAACATACTGCATGTGCATTGTACTGGGGGATGCATTTCTCTCTGAAGAGAATAGGATAGGAACTGTGAAGAGTTCAATGCTATCTCCCTCTGCAGAAATCTTTCCCTCATCTCTCTTGTCATTCTCTGTTCTCTCTTCTGTGTATGGCTTGGTCATTTAGAGACATGTAATGTTGAACAGCATGACCATCTGAAGGTGTCCTTGTTCATAGGGTTGCTTCTATTCCAGGGAAAGGGAGTTGAAAGTCTGAACCTGACAGTCCTGGCTAGACTGCTGTAAGCAGCAAGCTTCATGCTGAGAGCAGGAAGTCTCATGATGCAAGACTGAAATCTAGAGATATGGAAATTGTGGGTCCGTGTTTTGGTGTCTGCCTAGTAAATGTTGCAGAAGAAGAGTGTGTGCAGTTCCAGGATTGAGATCTCCTCTTATTGGTGCCACTGAAGGCAGCTCTGTGAAAACAAGTTCCCATTAAAATCAGTTACTTTAGAAGAGCAGTGCTGGAAGATGTTTTGTTTCATCCCATGTACCAGGGTTGTGTCTGTGTGAAGGCTATAAAATAAATCTTTTGTACAGAAATGAATAAATTAATCATGAATAAGTCAGATGGCATTGCCACATGCTGAACGGAGAACAAAAAGGCAACAGTAGCTTGTAATAAAATTACTTTTATTGAGGCAGTAAAAGTCCACACAATCTTATACCAGTCCTTTAAGATAGTAGAAAAAGTGTCTCAGCTTGGCTGCAGTGGTAGCAAGAGGTAGATGGCTTTCAAATTGTGCTGTTAGATGAAAAACACATTAAATACAGGCTTGGGTTGATCAGGTATTGGCTCCTGAAATAATGTGTGAGGAAGAGGAGAAGGATCTACCTTTACTGCTCTAAGGCTCATGATAAACATGCACCACAAAAAGCAAGCCTCCTCTGCTGCTACCACTGCCTCTCTCTGTCACCTCCCTGGGCAGACAGGGGTAAAGTGGAGCTGAGCAAGCAAGCAAGAACAAGTTCAGTCATGCCAAAGGTTGCAGGGTCTGGCTACAGCAGAAATGGGAAGATGAGGTTCTCAGTTACCTTAACTGAGTTCCCACCTTTCACAGTTGTTTTTAAGTCAAAATCACTGCTCTGAGATTTCGGAAACGAAAGCTCTGTAGCAGAGTGGGATATTGAACTCTGTTACATACATGGTATCAGGAAACAGAGCCCTGATTCCATTTTTGTTCAGCTGCTTCTCTATCATTTTCTCCAAGCATGGTATATCTATGGGAGCTTCTATGAGAGTGATTTGATGATCTGCTTACCTAAAACAAGCTGGCAAAAAGTCATTTAGAAAGCACTGGAGTAGATAGAGCAAAATGAGCAGAGGTTTAAGCCCAGTGCTTCCATGATGGTGAGAATGTACCATGTGGGAGAATGAAGAGAGGGATGGTGAGGGAGAAATCAATGTAACAAGCTGCAGAAATAATAATGTAATGGTCATGGATCTGTTTGAATAATGAAGGGTAAGAAATCTCTGCAGAGGTGTTCATCCCCTGCAGAGGAGGGCCATAAATGCTGCTCTGGGAGGTTTTCTTCTGCAGACTGGCTTCTGCTGAAGCTGATGTGCTTTGCTCTGAGGAAGCTGGTTTGACAGACCAGCATGGCTCTCTGAAATGAGCTATCTTTCTGCCTTACTGCAGTTCTTCAGAATATGACTTCCTGAAGGCAAACCACTGACCTACACAGAAACTTGCACCATTCATAGCTCCCTTGGTAGGAAGCTCAGCTGCAGTTCTGAGGTCCTGGTGGGACCTCACTGATCACTTGCTTTCAGGATTTAGGGGTGAAGAGAGTTCAGAGAAACTTGTGGCTCAACATGAGGTGTAATAGTCAGGACAAGAGGAAGAGAGGCAATAGGATGTATTCCACACTTAAGTAAATTTGCCTAGAGGCTCTGGGGGATGAAACATCAGCAGTATTGCTTTGTGATGGGAACAGATGCAGATATACCCTTTCAGAGCAGTAAGGGTATCTGCTTCATGCAACAAAGTCTAACCCCAGCTTCTACATTTGCAGCAGGCTGTACTGCTGTGACAGCCTGACTCCTTCAATTCAGTGGAATTTAATTGTTGCAAGTATGCAGCAGCCAATATCAGGCTTCACGTGTGCACTGCTGTGGATTATGGACACCACCCCCACCCTCCATTTGACTCCAGCAGTAATTGTTGATGATCACATGAATCAAGTTGTCTTGTTACGTGAAAAAGCTGTGGTATTAAAATAGTGACACTTCTCAGAGTGTTGATAAAAGCTTCTACATGCTTATCCCAAGTTGCTGTCTCCTGAGTAAGAGAGGCTAAAACTTCTTGATTCCAACTATAAAAGCAATCCTGATATTTCCTGTTGCATTAAAAAGCCAGTACTATTTGTTTTCAAGTCAGTTGAAAAGTAATTCTTTATCATAATGACACAGAGATATCAAAATGCCAGGCAGACAGGAGCCTGGGAACCACCTTTACTCCAAAGCAAAGAGGGAGAGGTCATCCTGGATATTAAGATCATCACAAAAAAAATTATCTGCAAGCCGCTCTTACCCTGTTTTGATGATCTTTTTTGTTTAATGTAAGTGTATAAGTGCTGCTCCTTGGGAACCTGGGTATGTGGTATCTTAAGCAAGTTCCTGAGTAGCTGAATTATTACAGGATAGAAAATTTATGCCTCCTTACAAGGAGAGACTTGGGGAGCTGGGTCTCTTTATCTTGGAGAGGAGGAGACTGAGGGGTGACCTCATTAATGTTTATAAATATGTAATGGGTGAGTGCCAAGAGGATGAAGCTAGACTCTTCTCAGTGACGCCAAATGACAGGACAAGGGGCAATGGGTGCAAGTTGGGGCATAGGAAGCTCTATGTAAACATGAGGAAAAAAATTTCACTGTGAGGGTGATGGAACACTGGAACAGGCTGCCCTGGGGAGTTGTGGAGTCTCCTTCTCTCGAGATATTTAAAACCCACCTGGATGTGTTCCTGTGTGATCTGGTATAGGTGATCCTTTGAGGTCCTTCCCAGCCTCTAACATTCTGTGATTCTATGGTTCATCAAGCAGTTGCTCTTGTCCCTTCACTCTCCAGGGATATATATAACAAAACAGGATTTTTGTTTTTTTCTCTAAAGATATTAACCTTATACTGAGATTCTCATACTTTATTCTACTGTATAAAAGCACATTTGTGTAGCCAGGGGCCATGTGAATACCTTCATAAATGCTCATGTGAATAATCTCCTTCTAATAGCTTTGTCTTTCTGTGCAAACAATGGTCTTCCTGTCAAGGAGAATTACTGCAATATGCATATAAAGGCATGAACAATTGGAAGTACTTCTATCAGTTAAATACTTCTAAAGAGAAAAGACAAATGTAAAGCATTTAGTGTTACTTAAGTGTGATATTTGGCATTCATTCTGTGTTTAAATGTTGACACAAAATTCCAACAAGTAGCAACAGCTATGAGTAAGGTAGTTCATTCTATTGATGCATGCTTAGCTATTTGCTGAGGTAGTCTCCTCCTAGGAAAGGGAGATGCTCCCGGCTGGGACTATTCATTCCATAAATTAAAACTGAAAATGCTTTTTTTTTTTCTTGTTTTGAGATCTTCCATCAGAACCCTGAATAAATGAGCAGAAAGACAAGTGATAAGCAGATGTTATGCTTGGGGTGCTGTATGGACTTACACAGCTGAGCACGCAAGAATGAAAGTGATCAAAGTGGCAAATGAAAATAAAATGGGGACAACTGAGAATTAAGAGTTTGGGGTAGTCCTGAAAAAGAAAATTCTTTTTCTGCATCTTCTCCTGACATACCTGTACCATACATCTCCCTTATTATATGTATTAGTGGAGAAGAGAGAGAAAATAAACTAAGAAACCACTTAAAATGCAAGCTTTGTCAAAATAATTAAATCTCATTTCACTGCTGTGATGACTCCCTAGGCTCTGCCCTTTGCTTCCTTGTGAACACAATCTTCTGCCACAGCAATCCATTAACACATCTACAGCTATATACACTGTCCCAGATTGTTGAATTTACTCTCACTTAAGCCTGATACACCAAATAACCATGCCTGCCTTCACTGAGGAATAACAGCTGACAGCTGGGTAGGTCACTCAAATAAGGCCTTGGACACTGCAACAGGAAATCTTGGCTGAGGTACTAAATTCCAGGTACTAAAGTAATACAAATTAATAACTTCCAGTAAGTTGACAATAAGTAAAGCATAAAATTATAGATGTAAACTTGTACTAATGGATGTGTGCTGATGATCTCTGTTGCTTACTCTTATGTAGTTGTTTGCCACCATGCAGACGGATGAGAGGAAAGGGCTTACACTATAGCAAGGCAAGTAATTATCTTCCAGTGCACAAAGGACAGTCACTGCAGCAGTCTCAGAATAGCAATAATGCAGCTACCTGCAGACAGCATTGGCCTCCAAGCAAGCAACAGGATTGTGTTATTATATTGCCTGTTATTATTATATCCTCTGAATTCTAATCACCAGGCTGCTGAGAAGGCAGCGTTTACCCAGCCTTCTTGCTGTGATGCTTGTAATATAAAAGGTTGATTTGTTCCAGACACTTTATCATGGCATGATAAAGCAGGAAAGTGGAGCCACAGGAGAGCTTGTTTGTCATGGAGGAACCATAGCTTTGCCTAGAGTCATCGATACTGGCAGCTCTGGGAGTTGTGAATACTCAACCTGCTTGCATGGTCATGCCCCAAGCTGACAGTAAAAACTACAGAGTTTCCTTTCAGTTCTCTGCACCACTAAGCTTCATGCATGGCATCTGTAGGTCTTTGAAGGAGACAGCCCTTATGCTAGCAAAAATAGTTTTTGCTTTTCCCAAGGTGTCCTTAAAAAAAGCTTAGTGTTCTCCAATGCTTTTTCCATGTTTCATCCCATGTTTTCATTCCAAGATGCTTCCGTTTGCACCCATGGTGACTGGTATACATTATTGAGTAATTAGGTAGATCTCAAATTTATAGATAAGTTGCAGAGCATAAAAAAAGAGGACAGCAGTTAGGTGTGCAAGTGGGACAGCACAGGCAGAGAACTGAAACTGAAGCTCACAGCAGGCCCTCCCCTTAAATAAAGCAACCGCTACTGGCTGGAGTAGGAAACTTCACTTAATACCCAGCAGCAATTCCCTAAATATAATATGGCTGTAAGCTCATTCTGAAGTTCATCACTGGCTTGTGTTGACACCCTCTGAAACCAAAGAAGGAAGATGCAAAGCAGGGTTTTGTGACCAGTTAATTCACTTCTAAAACTTGCAACTATGTAAATTTAGGTCTGTATCAGTCTTGTTTTTCTGCTCGTGTTCACACTATCCTTGCATCTATGCTTACTGCCAGGAGCAGTCCCTAAAACAGTAACTGAAATAAATATTTCAGAATCTGGTTAGAAAACAGACACTAAAACTGTAATAATGAGTAGTTTCGTGGGGGAGGATGGTGCTACGTGTTACTTGTTTGTGACTGCTGGCAGTTCAGCTGTTGGCAATATCTAATACAAAATACAGCTCATGTTGTCATGTGTCTTTTTTTAATATCATATTTGAACCTAAGGCAAAAAATAATAAAGGATCACATGAGCAATAATACTTGGTTAACTTCTTAAATCAATCAGCAGCTCAGCTGACATACTCTCTTCTCACTAAAACCAAAGCCAAAAACTGCAGAGGGAAAGGGAATGTATTCAAGTTATGGTAAATTCAGCAGAATTAGGAAGACTCTACCTCAAAATAACAGGTTTGCTCTCCCAAGCACCGGCTGGTACAGAAGAAAAAAGCTACAGGGCACAAGTGTGTGTGCAGTGAATTTTGGTGGTAGGAGGGGGGAGGATTTGAGTAGGAAATTTCAGTAATGGTAACATGCTAGTTTTCCTTTAGATCTGAGCTTTGTAAGCATTTAATGGATTCATAGAATGGTTTAGGTTGGAAGGGACCTTAAAGACCATCTAGTTCTAACTCCCCTGCCATGGGCAGGGATGCCTTCCATCAGATCAGGTTGCTCAAGTGCTCATCCAACTTGGCCTTGAACATTTCCAGAGAAGGGACATTCATGACTTGCCTGGGCAACCTGTTCCAGTGCCTCACCACCCTTGCTGTAAAGAATTTCTTTCTAATATCTTGTCTAAATCTACCCTCCTCAAGCTTAAAGCTGTTCCCTCGCTTTCTTTCCTTTTTATTTTTTTCAAAGCAAAATGTATTTCATCCTTCTGCACAATCCAGTACTAGATGCACAAGTGAAAATATGTTGTGAGAGGTAGAAATAGAAAGGTGAGTTAATTTTTATCCCTTCCAAAGGTGTGGGGTTTTTTTTTTTGTCTGAAAATTTTTACATAGTCACTGCACTTAATTGCTGTTGGACCAACAATCAAAAGTAACCTTTTCTTTACTTGTGCTCATTATTGTGTCTGCTTACTGCTGCCAAAAACCTCAACCACACAAAACCAATCCAAGCAACAACAAAACCATACAAAACAAACAAACAAAAAACCCAAACAAAGGAACAAAGATCAGGGTCAAAAGATACAGAAGCTGCAAGAAAATTACCAATTCAACAGGTGTCTTGTCTATGTAGGATTATTGAGTTGTTGTCAAATCCTTCTTCTCACTGGAGTAAGAACAGGATCTGAATTGGCTGTTAAAAGAATCTTCATTTTTTTTCCAAAGTCAGAATAATTGCCAATAATTCAAATTGAATTTGTACTAAAAAGCCTCAGTAATACATGACAGCACCACACAATTACTTTTCATGGTGACTGATAGATTCTCTTGATTTCCAGACTTCTTTTTAATGATAGGCATGTTTTGCTATTCTGAATTTTTTATCGTAGCCTTACATTTGAAAAAGTGCATGGTTTATAGAAATAGGCTGTTATGGTAACAGGGTACACTTCAGACAAACCAATAAACTTTGGAGTTTAAGTAAACAAGTATCTCAATACTGAAAGTACATCTTTCAAAGATGTGAGATTTCATACAATTCCTTGATAAATATCACTTCTGCCAATAAAATTTGGGTTGTGGAACCACTGATTTACCTCAATTTTCATCAGTTATAGACCAGTAACATTTTGTGAGAAATAAGTCAACCCTTTTTTGGAAAATTTTTCTCATGTTGTAGCTAAATGATTGTTCAAACATTTAATCCTTGTTCATCTCTACAAATACAATGGGCAGTGGAGGCATACGTGGTGTTCTGAAGGTCCATGTAGCTGAAATAGATTCTACAAGTAGGATGACATGATAACTTTCAGTTTATATTCTAAAATTGCACATGGGGATTTTTTTTTTTTATTCTAACTGATGCAGTTTCTCCTGTAATTGAGCCTGTGAAATACTCCCCTTTGAGCATAAATATAAATCTTCTCAGAAATCTACTTCTAGAAATAAGGTGAAGGACTGGGGTGCAATTAGAGCTGCCTAAATAAGCAGGGGCTTTTGGATCAATGGCTAAGTTGGAATATCCAAGAAAAATATCAGGTTGACTCAGAGTGAATTCTCTTGGATTTGTTTTCCCGGTAAGGCAAAGAAGACATCTTCTTACTCATTACTGTTTCAACTGACTCAAAATCAGAAAGATTGCTTTGGTTTAGCCTCCGTTTGGCAATTTTCAAAATAAACATCAGCTAAATGTCAATGTATTAAATTTCCCCCTTTTTCCTCTTTGGTTACTATTACATGCTAAATGTGAATCTGTGAAAGCTTTCTCTACCTATTTCCTCTTTCCAAGCGAGGAATTTTTCAACAAAATATTTACTGAAGTGTACTTAATGTCAACTTGAGTTGCAGAACTTCAGTCAGAAGTAGGTCTTGTGGCCTTTGAATAGGTTGGGTGTTGAAATCTTTGGTCAAAGGATGATGAGTTCAACCAACCTCCAGTGACCTCCATCTGATTAAAGATTCAGATAGCTCTTTTTCTGCATGTTAAGAGTCTGGCTCTGATTTAGCTTGAATGGTGCTGACATTACTGTTCCCAGAGCTGGTGTTGCTGCCTGTGGTGCTGTTGCACCAGGCACTGCCTAGGTCCAGGGAATGAAGCTGGTCCTTGCTGCAGGCAGGTGCAATTGCCTCTCCAGGCATGCAGATTGATGATGATGAGGTATACAGACAGCCAGTGCCCCAGGATGGCAGGCAGTGACCACTGCACTGGGGACAACGGCAGTGGCATCCAGATGCCAAACAGCTGTCAGCTTTGTGTTGCTGTGAAAGTAAAAGAGAGGCTTGAGGGAAGGATTCAAAAGGCTATGAGGAGTTTCTTGTAAATATTAGCAAAGCCATGTCTCATCAAGTCTGCAGGGCAGGATGTCAGGGTAGAAATGCCTGTTTAAAGCTTGCAGTGGGCAATGAGGGCTGACAGTACTGTTCCGCCAAGGGCAGGACAGTGTATCTCCCTGCCCTTTCTCCACCCTTTTTGCCTTTAGGTCCTTTCTTTATCCTTTAAACCATCCTGCTGTGCAGGAAAGCTGAACTAGAGCTGCAGGTTAGATGAGGAATAATAGACATAAAAATATTTGTGAGCAGCACTGGTGCTGTCTGTGGTCCAGAACCCCTTTTCCAATGTCTGCAGGACCCCAGAATATGGGAGAGGTCAGTGTGTTATGATGACTGCCTAAAGGGATGCTAGTTGAATTCCCTTGTGGTTTGAATATGCATCTCTTATGGATCTGGGGGACAGCAGGATCAACCATATTGAGCTCTATTCTAGATTTTTATAAATTATTATTTTCTCTGATTCTGGCTGGAGATGTGGCCCAGGTAAATGGTTTAGGTCAAATGTTGGTTCAAAAACTTGATTTTATGTACAGAAATGCAAGTTGTAGTTCCTTCCAATTCTTATGAAGTGGGACAGTAGTGTTTGGTATCAAATGGCTTTATTCCCCAGCCCTACTTCCCAGCTTACACATCTGTCCAACCCTTACAGCAGTCCCAGATCACTTGTGTGCTTCCTGAATCATTCTTCTCAAAGTGCTTTTAGAGCAACAGAGATGTATGTATGTGAGAGTTCATACATATGTAGTTTTATTTGCTTTCAGCAGTGCTAAGTTTTATTTGCCAACAAAGCTTTATACATTCATTGGTGTGGCTGACAAATTTGTAAGCTGACAAATTTGTAAACAATTATTAGAATGCAAGAAGAATTATTACTGTAAATCAAGATATTGTGAGAAAACTACAGACTTCTTTCATTGTTGACTTGTAGATGTAGAATAATTGACTTAACAGATTGAGTAAAATACTTAATTTTCAGCCTTGCCCATTCAGGCAGAAGGTTAAAATCACAACTTGGGCTAACACAGAATTTTAGTCAGGAATACTATATTATCCCATCAGAATATTTTTGTACTTATATTTTTTAAATGGATAAAGTAAAAAGAGGAAACTTTTGAAAAAAATTTCTGTTCATTTGGGCCTTATAGGAAAGATTTTTAGTTTAGATTTATATTTTTGAAGTTCTAAAATGCACTCAGTATTACATGAAAAGCCCCTCAGCAGTGGCTTATCACTGATATTAAAGCAGGGTGAATGCTCAGCTGCCACATGGAACTGTTGCAAAGCAGCATGGATAAAGTTAAAATAATTGTTGTGGGTAACAACTGTGACTACATCATCAGCTCTGTCTTCTGCTTACACAGTTGCATGCTAAACTGCAACCTCTTCTGCCTGCTCTGGTCCACCTGGAAGTCTGTCCTGTCCCCAGAGTCTTCCCAATCCCCTAAACCAAAACCACAGCTTTTTCCTTCAGCTTTGACCCCCTTTCCTTTGCTCATTTAGATTGAAAGCATCTGAAATGCAAGTTTGCCCAAGCGCTCTGGACTATGCCAAACTGCATAAGGACTTGAGTTGTAAAACCATAGTACAAATCTTATCTCTTGCTAAAAAAGCTCCCTGATTTTATGAAATAATACTCCCTGGGCTCCTTTCGTTAGACAGTTGTGTTATAAATGATATCCAACCACTCTATTTTCCTTTCTGCTTAGCAGTAGGAAAGAAAGTTGAAGTTGCTTTGCATCTGATGGGATGTAAGGTAGTTCTAAGGCTGAGGGTGACACCAGATACATTCTCTGCTGTAGGCAACAAAACCAAAATGCATGCTTTTAGGCTAATAATATCTTATGACCTCAAAGAAAAGAGAAATGCCCTGAAAGTATTAACTGTGGGTGGGTTTTTTGTTGTTGTTTTGATTTTTGTGTTGGTTGGCTGGATGGGTTTTTTGGGGGAGGGGGACAGTGTGTTTGCTTGGTTTTGGTTTTTTGTTCTGCTGTATATTTTAGGGAAGAAAAACCTGGCAACTAACTACTACAGTGAACTATTTGTCTCAGAAAAGGATGCAATAACTATAGTGTGATGTTACTGTCTTTTCTTTGTGACCACAAGAGTAGCTGATGGCATATATCCTTCTTCACAGGCAGGAAGGATAGATGACTAGTATCATGAATACAAGCCTGATACATCAGCACTCTTTTTCCTTAAGGGAAATATAGACAAAAGGTCCTTCGGAGACAAGTTTGTAATGGCATCCTGTAAGTACATGAAATCTCCTGGATGCTTGTTGCCTTGCTCAACAGAAAGGCACTTTGTTTCATGGCTCTGGCTATGGAAGAGGAGGCAGAGATTGTGAAGGAACCATTAATGTGGTCACATTAAATGGAAATAGCATGTTAATGTGGCCAACCCACTGCAAAGCACTACTTAATTTGGAGCCTGCGTTGATTAGACAATAATAATTAAAATGAACTGTCCTTCTCAGAAGAAAGCAAAGTTTGTTGTACAGAGAACTAATTAGATTACTTATACCTTTAATGTCAAGAAGCTTTGAAATCAAACCAAAACTATGTATAGTTCATGACAGGCTTGTGTTTCTGCCATATGTAACTACTAATCCAGAAAACCACCACAAAATGAATTGTGATATACCTTTGAGGAGCCTGTAGCTCTTTAGCTGTGGATTAAAGGAGTAAACTAAACCTTATCCATTACACATACCTCTTCTGCCCCCAAATGAGATAGAAAGAATCACAGGGAATCTAGACCTTTCTTCCTTCACAAAGCAGGAGAGGCTATATTCTTAAACCCTCCTTATGACAGGCTTGATGGTACTTGCGCTCTTCCTCTCTCTTTGTCTCCTCTTGGAAACCCCTGGTTATGGATACCACATGTGTTATCTACAGAACATGCTACAGAGCTTTAGTAAAAGCACAATTTCTGCTCCCTAGGGCTGTAAGTTGCCAGGTCTTCTAGGGCATTTTGAGATGCACAAAACCCTTTGCATTTAGTATGCTCCCAGCATAATGATCATACACAGCCTTGATGATTTTACCAGCACTGTTAACAGCCCACACAGTATGGGTCTATTTAGTTGAAGAAAAAAAAAAAAAAAGAAAGAAAATCAAACCCAAAAAGAAGAACCATGTAGTTGGGGTATATGTTAGAAAAACACCAAAGCTGTTACCTTAAACTGGTTTCTGTTGAGACTGCAGAAGGTTTCTCTCCTGATGCTAATTGCATAACTATAAAATGTGACTTGGCTATTGAGTTTTCTGGCAGCCCAATCTGGCAATGCTGCCAAAAAGACAGAGCTCATATGATGAGTTTTCAGTGATCATAAAGAAGTAAATCATACAGAGGATACTTATTCAGACGCACAACTCCATATCAGGTTTTGCCTCTCAGCTAGGGAATGAGGAAGTCCTAGTGATGTCAAAAGCAACTAAAGATAGATATCTGATGACCAAAAGAAGACTGAAGAAAATCTGGGCCAGATCTAATGTGGCTACAATGCTTTAAGGCAATTGATTTATGTCAATGTATGTTAACAGAAGATTTAGTTCTCCATGTTCAGATGATAGCATTTCAGAAAAGTGCTTCTAGATGTTTTCTTCCTTTCCTCCCCAGCCACCTTTAAACAGTAATGACAAGGAATGGTGATGTTAGCTGCCTTTTTTTTTTTCTTTTTTTTTTTTTAATCTCCTGGAATTCAAGTTGTGTAAGAACTGGCTCTTAACTGTCCCTGTGATGTGTAGCTCTGCCACTTGCCCATGCTGTAACTTGGCTAGAGAATATGCTACTACCAAAATGCTCCTGCCTGCCTGGCCACTGTGGTAACAACTTTTCATTGGCATTGGGCTGATGCATAGGACTGCATCAGGGAACTGGGAGCAGGAGCTCTTTAAGTCAGAGACAAAAATAAGACAATGAAATGTTAATCTTTTAAGACAGATGCAATATGCTGTACTGCTTCCCAAATGTTACCATTTCTCTGAACATCGAGGTAAAGCCCTGTAGGCACTGGGTCTACTGCACAGTGAGACCCATAGAATACACCCTGGAGGGTAAATAATAGGGTCCTCCCAAGGCCAAGGAAAGAAAAGGGCAGGATACTGCAGATATGTAACCATGCTTACCACTGCAGTGGAGAAAAGGCATGTCTGAGAGTTATTAGAGATTCAGTTACTGAATTGTTTGGTGCAAAGTGACTCTACTGAATTTTTAAGGAGGAAAACTCACTCTTGTTGATTACCTCAGTGTATGCCCTAGTTATGCAGGCTGTGTGCTAGGGGGTCGGGATTTGAGCCAGTGTTTGGCAATTCCAGAAATCAAAGACTTAGCACTTCATCTCATTTGCAAGTACTGTGTAATGAGCTTTGAGAGTTCCTCTTTAGTCTGAGTTTGCTCTCAGAAGGAGTTCTGTAGTCCATGTATATTAGGGTAGCATAAATGACAGATGAGTCAAAGCCTTTTCCAGTCTCTTTTGAACCTGAAGAATTATCCAACTTGACTGTCAGTGCTTTCCTGAAATTAATTAGAGCTTTATTTTCAATACTTTAAGTCTCACTGAAAGGTTGTTTCCTACTCATCACTATGACAGTGAAAAGCTTCTTAAACAATATTAATCAGCAAGTTCAACACTATCTAGTTTCCCAAAAAAAAAAAACCCTCAAAGGAGGGAGTTTGCATTCCTTCCCCTCTATTTTCAGATTCTAGGAAGGTAACTAAAATCCTGAAGCTAGCATAAAGATCTGTATGGAACTCAGCCTCAAGTGAAAAGGGGATGCATTCACCAAGCTAAAGACTATTGGCTTCATGACTGAAGTATGCTTCAAGGCTCTCTGTGTGAGCCTTCTATCTTGTGTGGAATAGACATTGATGTGGTTTTGGTCTCATTTTTCATATCTTGAAACCTTTTTTGGATTCTGAGGTGCATTTCAGATGTTAGTTTTAAAAAGCATCTGATGTTGGCCTTTTTCTTTGGAGTTGGTGGGAGCTTCAAGTCATGAAGCTTACCAGAGTAACCAGTTGAGATGGAAAAGAACAGCCCTACTGGGGAATAAGGCAATTCCTTGGGACTCAGAAAAGCTGCTTTGGTAGCAGGCTTCTAGTGTAATATCAACACATCACTTCCTCAGCTTCAGCTACCCTTCCTCCATAGAGAGAATATTTTCTTACACAGCAGGAAATTATCTGAGATACCTGACAAGTAAATGGCCTTATGAGAGTTGACTCTTAGGACAGTAAGGTCATCCCTTGTGTACTGTGACTTACCCTTGTGTAACTGTGACTGCAGATCTCTGTAGCAATAATATTTTCTGTGAAACCAGGGCCCCAAGTGCCAGGCTTGAAATCTTAGTAAAGAGCAATAGTGTGATTGTACTTATAAAGTTCTGGCACTGTAGCTGACTTACACCTTGATACTACTGCAGATGGCGGTGGTACATGTTCTGGACATGAGAGGTCTCCAAAAGTTATGCTGTTTGCCTTCTGAATAATAGTAAAGTTATAGCTCTTGCTGCAGTAAGAAATATTTTCTTGGAGTTCTGCTTCAGGATTTGCAGCAGATCCCATGACTGCCTGCTAACACCAGCCAAAACAATCCCCTCCTGAAGTCTCCTCCAAAATGAAAAGTAGGAACTCTGAGACAAGTAGGGGAGGTCTGAAAGATAAGGAGGAACAAGAACCAAATCTTAGTCAGACATTTGGAATAACATGTACACTCACATTACTCTTGGAACTTGGCACTTCAGTAGCTCTTCTCTGAACACACAAATATCATGACTGACTGTTTACATGTACCTGGACAGTTGGTGAGAAAACTTGTGCTGTTACCCCCTCCAGGAACAAACAAGACTCCAAATAAGTTTATTAGAGGAGGTCTGCATTGCTTGTAAGGTAAAAAGTGTTCCATTAAATAGAAAAAATACTGAAGTCTTGACTTCAATTTAACCAGCATATTTTGCAAGAGGCAAATTTTAAGAGAATTAAAATTCAGTACTGAAACTGCAGCTAATTCAAAAGCAAGGAAAGAATAATGCAATTTGCTCTTGTGAGTGACAATAGAGATCACTTAACCTTTGATTTTAGAGTCTCTTCTCCTAGCATTAATCTACCTACCAACTTAAGTATTCACAAATGCACCACTTACTAGAAAGGAGGGAGTGTCAGTGCTTAGCACAGCCTCCTTACCCTAAACTAAGCCCCTCAAACAGTGCTACATACAGGTGAAGGATGCTCGTGCAGCACAGGCACTCCTGTCAGCAGGTGCAGCAGAAAAAGCTGTGAAAGCTGTCAGGGATGAGTTCCACACCTGAAGAATTTCTTACCCTAAGCATCACCCACCTAAGCTCACTTCATTTGAAACAGTTTACTTTTTTCAGCCTATGCAAAATTCTGCCGTGCATGCAAATGCCAAGCATCACTTTCTGCAGAGACACAGGAGCTCAGATGATGCTATGCTGTTGTTCCAGCGTGGGGATTACAGAGCGTCTGCACCAGCTGCTGGGCAGTTTGAATGAGTTCTGCCAATGTCTGAGTTGTCATTCCACTTCATGGCAGTGGCTGAGAAGATGGCAAAGAAAAGAGGGAGAAAAAGCCAAACGGGAACCAGGAGAAAATAAAAAATAAAGGATGGGAGGAGTTTGTAAAGCTGAGAGAGGACTAAAGTGTTGCTGTCCTGCTGTAATTAGCATTACAGTTCTTCATTTAGGACAAATGTGCCTTACTGATGCCATACAACCTTGGCCTCTATCACTTGTGTAAATGTTCCAAGAACAACAAAGTATTCTTGTGGAAGAGATGCCCATTTGGAGTTTTCATCAGAAATATTTGTTTAAAACTATGATCAAATTGTAGGTTCACAGTAAGTTGCATCAGTACACCCAGGGTGCTAGGGTTCCCGGGTCATTTGTATGAACCTCATTTGTTTATGATGATTTGTTTATGCTTCATTGCAGAGCTGTTACACTCCAGGACTGATAACTTGTTTTGATCAACAGCTTGTTGGAAATAGCTCATGGTGGAGGCAAAAGGACAGGAATCAAGTGAGACAATTTTCCAAAGCAGAGCTACTGCAGAACTGGGGAGATGTTTTCTGAAAGTTTGATTTGATCTTGTTTCTAGTGAAAAGAAAACTCTGTTGCTTACAAGATAAAAAAACCTTTAAAGAGATTAAAACCTTATTCTCCTATTTATCTGAAGGAAAATTTACTCAGTTAACTGTCTCTGAAAAAAAATAACTTGAAAAATAAGATGGATATCTATTGATGTTGGGTTTTTTTGCTTCTACAATAAGAAATGTTCACTACATAAATTTCTTAAATGCAGTGTATTGCTTTATCAATGATATGATGATGAAGTGTGGTCTGTTAGTAGCTCAGTTGTGTTTATGAAAAAAGTGAAAGTGTTGTGTCAAATGAGAGCTATTAAGGTGTTTTTAATCTGTGAACAATATTTGCCACAAGAACTTTTTTTCATGAGTGGATAGTAGAAGGTGCTTTTTAGCTGTTGTCAATGCGTTGTTTAAATTGATCTTTCCCTTGAATTTCCTTTCTGTCAGTCTGGAAATTCTTGGCCTGGTTTTCCAAGGAAACAAGATGCAATCATGTGATTTGGATGTGGTCATGTATCTGTCTGTCCTGCTGCAGCAGCTTTTTAACCCACCAGCAAATTTTAGCCAAATTAGCATCAGGAGTCTCCAAGCAATTCAGTCTTACAAATTCATGACAATCAAGAGCCTGTTACAGAGGGGAGAGTTATGCGTATCCCAAATTTAGGAAAAACTTCACTGAAAATTCACACTCAGTTTGCTACCAGTAGACTCTCAGATAAAATCTGTAGCAAACCAGTCTCCATAGCCCTTCTGCTCACAGAACTACTTGTTTCATGTGTCGAAGGTTGTTCAAGGGGAAGCTAGATCCAAATGCTGCCTGTGTATTGATAATCCCCTGTGTATTTAGACATATCTGCAATAGGTATGAAGAAATAAACAAAAATGCTACATTTTATGATTTATCAAACCTTGAGTTGACACCTTGTGACATAAATAGAAGTGCAGAAAAAGCATGTATAGGGCTCTTATTAATTGTTTTTTGTCTGGGAAATCTGTTTGGAAAGTGGCCTGTTATTACTGCTTTCTCCCTTGCAGCAGCATGCTTAGCTTGATGGGGGCAATTTGTTGCTTCGTTTTTCTATAAATGAGACTGAATTAAAGAATCCTTTTGGCATGTTATTGCTGTTAGCATTCTCATTCTGTTGTTCAGAACTTCAATACATGTGAAGAAAATTAACCAATGATCCACCAATTATTTTTTTTTTAAACATTGTTTAATATCTTATGGCATTATAAAGCTGATAATTGTGAAGTTTTCCATCTAATTCCAACCCCCCTGCCACGGGCAGGGACACCTCCTATTAGACCAGGTTGCTCAAAGCCTCATCCAGCCTGGTCTTAAACACTTCCAGGGCTGAGGTGTTCACATCTTCTCTGGGAAACCCATTCCAGCATTTGAACACCCTCATAGTAAAGAACACCTCCCTCATGTCTAATCTAAATCTACCCTTCTCTATCTCAAAACCACTGCCACTTGTCTTATCACCACATGGCATTACAGTTCCTGTCCAGCTTTCCTGTAGGCCCCTTTCAGATACTGGAAGGCCACTATAAGGTCTTCCCAGAGCCCTCTCTTCTCCAAGGTTGAACAACCCCAACTCTCTCAGTCTGTCTTCATAGGAGAGGAGTTCCAGCCCTCTGATCATTTTTGTAGCCCTCCCTGGAGCCTCTCCAACAGATCCATGCCTCTCTTATGTTGAGGGCTCCAGAGTCTCCCTTGACCTGCTTGCCACTCATCTTTTGATGCAACCCAGTCTACAGTTGGCTTTTTGGGCTGCCAATGCCAACTTGACTGGCTCATGTCAAGTGCCTCACCAACCAGCACCCCCACGTTCTTCTCTGCAGGGCTGCTCTCAATCCATTCATCACCCAGCTGGTATTTGTTCTTGGGATTACCCTGACCCAGGTGCAGGACCTTGCACTTTACCTTGTTAAACTTCATGGGCCCACCTCTCCAGCCTGTCAAGGTCCCTCTGGATGGCATCCCTTCCCCATCCATCAAATCAATGTTGTTCCAATGTAGAGACCAGAATGCAGTACAATATCATCAATGTTGTATTATTTCCACCCGCTCCGTGAGCACAGCTTTCTATTTTTTGCTCTTAAGGAAAACCATACTGCCTGGAAAGATGTCTATATTAGGAAGAGATATTCTGTATTTCTTCAAACGTCATTTATTATGTTTAATGTACAACTTGAAAAGGAAGGATCTGTTAAGAGCTGTACTCAAAGATGCTTAAAGTCTTTCATAGGAATTGAATACAGACAGGGAATGATGCCTGATCTCCAAATGATCTTATAAATCTAAGTACTATGTGTAAAATGATGCTCTTTACCTTCTGTTTACAAGAATGTCTACTGGCTGGGCTCAGAAGATCCAGCTGTCACTGGGAATAGTGGTGTACCAGCACCACTGAAGACCCAATACATTATCCAGCAATCCCTGCTCTTTGCACAATGCAGCCCCCTCTCTGTGCATAGTCTTCAGCATAGTCTGCTATGAAAGTAGCTAACCCATGATAGACCAAAAAAAATGTGAAGAAAAAAGAAAAAGAACCACCTATGAAGACCTTTTAAAAGAAAGAGACAGGAATAAGCTTGTATTGCCAACTTCAGGCCCAGGGGAAAATGGGGGTCTTTTCATGTAGCAGGCAGAACACATTGCTATATTGGGTATCTTACAGCAGCCAGGGCAGAAACTCAGGCATGGGGACACCGAAGATCCTCATAGGAAAAGTACTTTTATTCTTCATACCACACCAATCCACTCATCAGTCACAATGGAAGAGATGGAGGAATTTCCTCCATGGAATCATGGGAAAATGTATAACTTCTCCAAGGTATGGCAAGACAAGAGAAATATAGGAGGAAAGTAACTGACAGTGAAATAAGATTTGTGTTGGGGAGAAATTGGAAAAAATAATGGGGGCTGCTTAGAGCCCTAAGAAGGAAATGAACAAAAAGCAGAGGGAGAGGCTGGGATGACAGAAGGAAATTGGGATGATGTATCTTCAAGTCCCTATCTGAAGTCTGCAAAATTTGTGGTTGTTTTCCCCTTCAATACAAGCAGTCCTTTCCTTTATGTAGCAATAGCTTCACCAGCGGTCACAAGATAGGTGGTCTGGCAATGAAGTGCTTAAACAGCATTTCAGATTGGGTAGAAACACATATCCACCAAAGAAATGTATCATTATTACTGGTTTAAATTGCTGTGATTTTTGTGCATCCTCAAAGATTTTAGTGTGTTCTTGAAGAATGTGGAGCACAAATTACTCCGAGGCTAGCAGGATATTTGCATTAATCCCTCCTGTTGTGATATCTGGAAAAAAAGTTCTTTCTTAGGAGTTTCAAATGCCCTTTACTGGAAAACTAAAAGTGTCTTAAATACAGTAATATTGCTTTACATAAAGCCACAGTTCTCTGGAAGTCTAGCTGCAGAATGAACAACCACATTACTGTAAAGCTGGGTAGTTTTAAATACAAAATGCTGATTTTTCCAAAAGCTGTTATCAGTAGCCTTTGTGGTTTATTAAACTGATGTGCAACAGGCTGTCACCAAACTTTTGTTCCACATTTTGCTGAATGAAGAATCAACGGAATGCAGCTAAGATACCTTCCTTGCAAAAAGTAAAGATGAACAAACCAGGAGCTGCTGCAGGGATTGAAAAGGGATTGTGTGGGATACCAGCAGTGTTTGCTGCAGTGATGCTTATTTGGGGATTGTGGGAGAAGGAAGCAAGATGCTGGAACTTACTGAAATCGACAGTGCTATTATATAAGTCATTTAACAAACAAACCCCCCACAAACAAAACACACAACCCTAACAACAAAACAAAGAACCCAAACAACAAAAAGTCACTACCCCAACTCTAAGCTGTTAGCTATATGGACTATACTGCTAATAAGACAAAAGTACTCATTTGTGTCTCTTTTGCACCAGGGAAAAGTTCGATAGTGGATGGAGATTCTCAGAAGACAAAGCATCAGTAATAGCTACAAGGAGCTGCCATCAGCCTCAAAAGTCTGTTTAAGCATAAACATGTACAAAGTACATCACTTAATCACACTGGTCACGAAGCCACTCTTTTAGCTGAATTTCACATGGGACTTGCATCAAAGCTGTTGGATGATCTGACCTCTCTTGTTAACAGTCCAAGACCCTTCACACCACAAAGTCTACTTACCTAGGAACGCTGATAAAAGTTGTTGAGGAAGGATGGGTGATGTTTGCTGAAAAGAAAGATGTATTCAAGTAGGCTGTCAGGAGAGATCAAATTTTGGCTGATGATATGTACCTAAAATATGTTCTGGAGACAGAAGCCTTCTATCTACCAGACAGGTTTGGCATAATTAATGTCAATATAAGCATATCCTGTCATGTTAGTATGTCTCTTTCTTCACCTTGCCAAGTGAGGCAGCTATGATACCACAGCAAGAGCACACCTAGCACAAGTTGTCACTCTTAATTGGGTTTGTAGTCAAAAAACATCCTGAGTCAAAGTTATAATAAATTCAAGATCAGTGCTTTTCTTTTATAAGAAAGAAGGTGAATTTTGTGTTCAGTCTTCTAGGTTCTCCTAGACCTCAATGTGATGCAGTAGGAACCATTCTGGAGGTGTCTGTACATAACTGAGGGGCTCATCCAGGCAGAGAGAGGAAGAGGGTCTCCATCTAATGGTTTAAGAACTCCTATTCCAAATGAAAAAAATGAGAGTAGGGCCTTAGACCAGCCTTGCACAGATTTCTGAGTCTTTGGAGATATCAGAACATGAAATGATTACCTGTCAGCTTTCACAAAAGGCCACTGCTGGTCAGACAGCCATCAAATTTCATTATTTCCTCAAATACTAATTTTTGACTAATTTTGACTAATTTTTGAGCCTGGTACTTGCCAACTGACAGAATTGGTTTTAAATAAAGACTAAAATTTGGTTGTATCGTACAGGATTTTCATTTTTAATGAGAGCCCAACTAGTTATGTCTGGGCTTTTGAGTCTTTAAGTCCAAAGTGCTGCTATCAGAGAAAAATTAAATTTGCTCATCTCCGTCTGTCAAAGTGAATCTTAAATTAGCAAAACTATTTGAAACTGAAAATATCAACATTCGAAAATACTCATGTCTTTCAATATTTGTTAAAAAATCTGATTCTATTCTGTGCATTTCTAAATATACATAGATGCAGTTGATGAAGCTTTACCTGCATGTCAGTTACCAAAACAGGTCTGAGTAGTTTATTTTGTGTGGTGGGAAAAGAATTATGAATATTTAGTTCCAAATAAGAAATCAGATTGGTCAGAACCCAAATAATTTCCATCTCATCTCTAGTGTATGAGGGCTTTTAAAATGGATTTCAAAGTTATTTGATAACTTCCCTTCTATTTTAACATAACGTAGTTATGTTAACAGTGTTCTAAACTTAGAAAGCCTTTCTGCAAAATATGGATTTATATTTAACTGGTGCCCTTTCTTCTTCCCTTTCCAAAATGCCTCCTTGAATTACAGCATCACAATAGGGGTATAAGACTGTAAAAGAGGATATTACCCAAGATACTCAGACCCTACCTGCTTCTCACTGTAGAGTTCACCAGCTGATTTGTGCATCCATGTTTTTCTTTACTCTTCCATTAATGTCTGTATGTAAGCAATCATAAAGGCTTTTTTCTCTGTGGTTGGTCCACGTGATTCTCTATGCTGTACTTTTGTATGTTTCAAATTAGTGACTTCTATCAGTAACTGAGGATATACGGGCTGGACAGAGTCTGGCAGGGGAAACATAAGCTAAACACAGAGGGAGAAAGAAGGAAATTGCAGTAATTAAAGTTAACCAACCTGGTGAGCCGTTTAGCATCATTGGTTGATTTCATTTATGTGATCTTGTGGGCAACCCGGTGGGAAAAGTGGCATTGATTTTTTTTTTTTTTTTTAAATTTTCCCTTCCAAAGTTTGTGAATGGAATCCCCTAACAGCATGAAAAAGCCAGCCACTGCCACTGTACCTGTAGCTAGCCCTCCAACAGGCAGAGGAGCTGCCAGCGGCAATGGAAACTTGATTTGTAAAAGCACCTGACATGCATCCACTTTTTTTTACTGCTCTTCTTTTTCAGTCTGCTTCCTCACATTTTGCTGCTTTTTCTCATGTAATCTCTCCAAATGTGAATCTGTCTTTATTGAACATGCTATGTACCAGTGCAGAAGTAACACCTTAAATTCAAATTAACTCCAAGGCAGTGCATACAGATCCTGAATTTGGCAGGAATTTAGACAAGATCTTGAAAGTTCCATTATATAAAATTTGGGGGTGTAACATTTTTTAGTTTTGCCAATTCATCTTATAGATTCTTCATGTTTATAGTTTGGCTGTGTGAAAACAGATTCAATGTTAAGTTTAGATTTCCACTTGCTTCCATTGATTTAATGTCTGAATATCTGTAAATCTGTAAATCTGGTTCCTTAAAGCTTTCTTGAAACTCTGAATTTAAATTAGAGATGCTGATGTGTTTATTATAAGGTTACTAAAAACATAGCCTGGGCTTTTAACCAGCATTATAGCAAACTGTTTCATTAGTATTAAGAGAACTGAAGCCTAGATCTAACTGGAGTTCAGCTGGTTATTTGAAGGGAAAAAAACACAGTCCTGCAGTTTGTCCATCTGCTGGTTTCCCTTCCCTAATGACACTTGAATTTACTGTCAAGTTCAATTATATTTGACAGAGACTTTGGGAACACAAGGCTTCTAGAAGCTTCACAAAAACCAGCAACTGGTCAAAGGAGAACAATCCAGACTACTGCCACCCCAATTAGTGACAGCCAGTTCCTGATACGTGCTTAGTTGTAAGGGATGAAAAAGGGCAGTGGGTGATGATTGGTATGCTGTAGCTGGGAGGGGAAACAGGCATCTGGGAGCACTGGAAAAAGAGGCAGATAGTCTATAGGGAAAAAAAATAGGAAGGGAGAATGTGATGAGAGAAGTAGTTTTGTGTGGCCTTCTTCCCCTAGTCTTTAAAAATTAATCATCCAGAGGTGAGAAGTGGTGGTATCAGGCACACTTCTCTGGCAAAAGAAAAATGTTTTTCATTAATATGGTGGACAGAATGTTTCTGCAGTTCTGTGGTTTCTCTGACTACCTTACAGACTATTGTCTGTATGCATTTTTTTGTGGGATGTCAGGGTGTCACCACGTTTCCCAGCAGCCATACTTATACCAGTTTTTTATATGCAAAGTTCGAAATTAATTGAAAGGATGAGATATTTAGCACTTTCTGTGAAATAGTCAATATAGTGGTCCAAGGTGTCAACGTGTCTGCTTTGAACAAATAAAAGCCACCTGTCATAATTTTCATTGCCTACCATTGAAGCTGCAGCACAGTTGCCAAGACACAGGCAGCTCTGTCTAAGCAGAGAGAACTCAGGAGAAATAACAGTTGGACATGTGCCTAAACATTCTCAGTTTGCTATAAACTCATCTGTAAATAGCAGAACTCAAAAATACAGAGATCATGCATCTCATTAAATAAAATGAGATAAAAATAAATAATGCTCAATATACCATTACGGAACTATGCAGTACCTGGTTTTGAATATGATAAATCAGATTATGAAAGCACTGTTTTTTTTTTTTTTTTGCATGGATTTGCAGCTACATATTCTTCATGTTTTAATGAGTGAAAATTTGTCATATAGTGGGAGAATTTTTATGCATTTGATAAATCAAAATATCCTGGTAACCTTTCTGATTAAAAGTATAAAGAACAGTCTCTCAAATACTCCTTCCTTAACTCTTTGTTGAAAATCTTTTCTGTGTTTGCCAAGAAAACATACTAGCACTCTACCACCCAGTAAGTAAATCTTTCACTGACACATTTGCAAATATATATTATATATATATATATATATATATATATATATATATATTGTCTAATAGTAATTTAAGTTTGGAGTGATCACACGTACTTTTATAATAGTTTTAAAAACCATTCAGGATCAAAAACTGCTAAATGCCTGCGTCTGGGAGGAATTTTGTAAGGAATGCTACTGTGGATGTAGTCACCTGGACTTCAGCAAAGCCTTTGACACTGTCTGCTACAACAAGCTTCTGCAAAGCTGGCAGCTCGTGGCTTGGACAGATGCACTCTGAAATGGTTTGAGAGCTGGCTGGAGGGCCAGGCCCAGAGAGTGGTGGTGAATGGTGCCACATCCAGTTGGTGGACAGTCACTAGTGGTGTCCCCCAGGGATCAGGACTGCGCCTGATCCTGTTCAATGTCTTTATTGATGATCTGGACGAGGGAATTGAGTCCATCATCAGTAAGTTTGCAGACAACACCAAGTTAGGAGCAGGTGCTGATCTGTTGGAGGGTAGGAGGGCCCTGCAGAGGGACCTTGACAGGCTGGACGGGTGGGCAGTGGCCAATGGGTTGAGATTTAACAAGATTAAGAGCAGGGTTCTACACTTTGGCCACAACAACCCCAAGCAGTGCTACAGGCTGGGGACAGAGTGGCTGGAGAGCAGCCAGGCAGAGAGGGACCTGGGGATGCTGGTTGATAGTAGGCTGAACATGAGCCAGCAGTGTGCCCAGGTGGGCAGGAGAGCCAACGGCATCCTGGGCTATATCAGGAATAGTGTAGCCAGCAGGACAAGGGAGGTTATTCTTCCCCTGTACTCAGCACTGGTCAGGCCACCCCTTGAGTACTGTGTCCAGTTCTGGGCCTCTCAATTCAAGAGAGATGTTGAGGTACTAGAATGTGTCCAGAGAAGGGCAACAAAGCTGGTGAGGGGCCTCGAACACAAGCCCTATGAGGAGAGGCTGAGGGAGCTGGGGGTGTTTAGCCTGGAGAACAGGAGGCTCAGGGGTGACCTCATTGCTGTCTACAATTACCTGAAGGGAGGTTGTAGACAGGTAGGGGTTGGTTTCTTCTCCCAGGCAACCAGCAGCAGAACGAGGGGACACAGTCTCAAGTGTTGCCAGGGGGGCTACAGGCTGGCTGTTAGGAGGAAGTTCTTCACAGGGAGAGTGATTGCCCATTGGAATGTGCTGCCCAGGGAGGTGGTGGAGTTGCCATCACTGGAGATGTTCAAGAGAAGACTGGATGAGGCACTTGGTGCCATGGTCTAGTTGATTGGATAGGGCTTGGTGATAGGTTGGACTGGATGATCTTGGAGGTTTCTTCCAACCTGGTTGATTCTATGGGTTCTAAGTGATGATGCCATCAGGTACATGCAGGGAGGATTTAAAAAGTGGGTAAAATATATTCATGCTATGAAGCAGAAAAATATACAGTTTTATACTGTGCATTTTAGTATGTGCTTAAAAAAAAACCAACCAAAAAAAAACCCAGATCTAATTTTTTATATACAATATAGTGTGTACTGTTGTACCCTAAGTATTCGCTAGGGAACAGGTCAAGCCTTCATAATGAGAAAGGCTTCTTCTTGTATAGCAACTTTTGTATCCATCTGTGCTCTATCCTGTGGGAAGAACTCTTTAGCAGCTGCCTTTTTGTAAAAGAAACTCAAGGAAGATCTCTGATCTATGAGATGGACTTGCCACAAATCTATTCTCCCTTTTCTTCTTGTATTGTTGCATCCCAGTATCCACAGCTCTAGTTATCTGCATGGAAGGCCTTAACAGAACCATCCTAACTATATAAATCTCTTACAACTTGCTTTTTTTTCAACAAGATCTACAGGTTAGACTGAAAATAAATACTGCATAAGCAGAACTTTGTTTCTCTCTACCTTTTAAGAATCTTTATTCTTACAGTCTAGTGACATAAAAATAAAATTTATATGTATTTGCCCTTTTTGTACTAACTAGTTCAGATGCCCCAGTGAAGACTGTGACAACGCATACTAAATGAAACATTTACCACCTTAAGGACTTCGAATTCTAATCTAGAAATTTCTGTAATATAGAACTTGACTGGTTGTAATTGATCTCACTGTTCATGTTGCCAGCAAGACCCCACTGCAGGTGTTTTAGTAGAAACTCTAGAAATTCAAACTGATTTCTAGGGATCTTAAAAAAAAAAAAGTAAATGTTAATAAGAGAAAATAGAATCATAGAAAGGTCTGGGTTGGAAGACACCTCCAAAGGTCATCTAGTCAAACCCCCTCTGCAGTAAGCAGGGACATCCTTAACTAGATCAGGTTGTCCAGAGCCCTGTCGCACCTCACTTTGAATATCTCCAGGGATGGGACCCCAACCACCTCCCCAGGCAACCTGTTCCAGTGTTCCACTACCCTCAGGACCTGTTCCTAAATAGACTCAATACTCTAGGACAATCAAAAAATGTTGACATCATAGGATGTGAGTATGATCCAAATTTGGATATCTAGCTTCACCTCCTCCTCCTAGGCATCTACTTCTGAACTGACTTGTGAGCTGTTTTGCACATCACAGGCTGCAGAAAGGAAGTGCATGAGACCAGTTATGTCCCTATCTGTAAATTAGAACAAAACGTCTTCCTGGAGACTTTGCTCTGCCATCCTCCTTTCCTTTATTCATTCTGTTGAGCAGCATAAAAGTGACTGTCCAGCATGGTATCTGGATGGCTAAAGGATTGACTCCATACAGTAATTATATTCTGAATCTCTTGATGAAGGATTGTTTCCTCATTGACGGGAGAGAGACTTTCTCAGAAACAGCTGCTGTGATTATTCAGCACAGGTCTTGTTGTGCCAACCCACCCAAACAGAATGTTAATAGTTTATTAAAATCTACTCTCACAATTCTCTATAAGCAGAACTCTGTCATGTGAAACAATACAGCTCGTTACTAGGAGTCAACCTGTCTATATCCTTCTCCATTTTGGAGGGAGATTGTCCATAGTCATTCCCAGGTATTTTATCCTGCCTGCAAAATGACATGTTGTAATAATCTCTTATATAATGTAATTATACCTTAGCTCATATTGCATAAAACTATGAAATTCAGACTACTGCTGGGAAAGACCTTTGTCTGACATTAAAACTAAAATGTTTCACAATAATGCTAAGCTATAGAGCATGGTGAAGTTGGAAAAAAAAAGTGTAATGGAAGGAAATAGAGAAAGTTTCTGGTATGGTGTGAGTGGAGATGAGATATGAGTTGCCTCAAAGCACTAGAGCAGGTCTGTGGAGACTCCTGCTGCCTTTGCAGGAGTTGAGATGCCCTGTTGAGGGTCTAACTCTGATGTTACTGTAGCTGTACTTATGATCTGCTCCAGCACTGGACATGTTTGTCTCTATTGACAGATGCTGGCTGGTAGCTACAATATTCTTGACATTTATTTACGTATTTACAATGCAACAATAAATGAGATCAAAGATGCTATTCAGCCACTGATCTCAATATCTTTGTCCTGAGGAGAAAGTAAACTCTCGTATTTCCTTGTGGAAGGCTCTGTATTTATTTAAGTTGGAAAGTGAAAGCCATGGATCTAAAAGATACCAAAAGGTTATGGCTTGTCCTTCAGCGCAAGTTATGTGGGCTTATTTGACAGGCATAATCTGCTAATGACTTGTAAATTAACCCTAAATGTAGCAAATGTTGAGAACCAAGCTAAACACTTTGATTTTGCTTATTGTTAGTTTTGAAAGATATTTCCAACCACATATTTTACAGCTGAGGAGCACATTCATGC
Organism: Indicator indicator; assembly: GCF_027791375.1. Classification (NCBI taxonomy): domain Eukaryota; kingdom Metazoa; phylum Chordata; class Aves; order Piciformes; family Indicatoridae; genus Indicator; species Indicator indicator. The sequence continues at coordinate 15,344,378 of NC_072016.1, read as the reverse complement.
TAGTTCTCCAAAGATGCATCAAAGAAGTTACTCTTGCTCTAATCACAATTAACTGACACCTTATAAAAACCATCATCTTAAGGGAACACCTATATTTTAAAAATCTTGAACTGAGAGCTCCAGAGATTAATTTAAGGCTCATAACTACTAGAAATATAAACCTGAGTCTTGAATCACACAAACCCTTTTCTCCTATATGCCATGTCTACTGTGGAGCTGTAAAATCTGTTTACACTAAAAATTCAGTATTGTCTAAGATATAAAATAAAACTTAAATCCCTAGTTGAAGTTTCCACAACCATTTAATGGATTTAGACCTTTACATCTTATATTGCAACAAACAGAACAAGTGATGCCAACTCTCGCTACTTGGTATCTCCTAGGAGCCAAGAAAATGTGAGAAGTTTTCATCTAAATTTACAATTATATGTTATATGTATGTACTTATATTTAAGTCTGTGGCCTCTTGGCTATGAAGAAAGCCTTGAAAGGGGAAACCCACATCCATCATTTAGGTAGATAGAGAACATTCGGTGAGATAACCGTCTTAGTGTTTAGTCGTGTTTTGCATGGGTTTTATTGTATGCCTGCCTTGCTGTTTTTGTAAGGAAAGCTAATTGCTCCCAGCTCTGTCCTGCCATGCCTAGACTACCACTGATAGCAACATTTTCTACTTATAACAACACCTTGAATACTTTTATCTTTTGGTATCGTTTCTTCAGTGACTCCATTTTAGGCATGTGTTGTTCCTTGCTGACAAACCTCTCTCCAGGTATCACAACTTGGTATTATCACTCCTCCTGGAAACAGGGGAGCTTTCAGAAGTTTTAATACAGGATTTGCCTTCCAGTAAAACCACCGAGTGGTCAAGTGCCTTCACATACTTCAATGACTAGGAAGGAATTAGTTCTTTCTGCCCTTTTATTCAAGCAAAGACCCCAGTGAGAACTACTGTCTCTGAAACTGCTCCTTCATGATCCAGAATTTCTATGTTTTCTGCAAATGAAAGTCATAAGTTTTACTTATCAAATCCCCCTGACTCCTACCAAATCAAAACCACACATCCCAACTTTTACGAATAGAACTGAGGTATGACAATTCAGATGTCAGAGTGAGCCTGATGCAGCAGCTTAGACAGCCGAGTTTATTTTCAGTGAAGTTTCTTTTCATCTCTAAAAATACTTTGTGCATAGTGTGACCCCCACTGAGTATAAACTGAAAGGAGTTGAATGCACTGCTACAATATCACAGATCTGGCTGATTATCACAACCCAATTATAACCAACAGCTGACCTGACAGTCAAGATCAGCACTAGTCTGGCCAGCAAAGCCTCAGAATAGCCACTTAATGACAGTGCACATTGAATGTATCTAAATAAATATGATGCTGTGGCCTGGTCAGATGACTCTAAAGCATCTCAAACTCAGATATCGTGGTAAATGCTTCAAGAATGTCTTGAGGTGGCTAAAAAGGTGCAAGTAAGTGGGCATAGATAACTCTTCCCCAGATAAAGGGAGGGGTGGGGTATGCAATGCTACTTGGAAAGTATCATGGATAGATCCAAAAGTGATCTCCTACTTTCCATCTAAGAATCAAAATTGAACTTGTGAAAGGTGCTAACTTGCAGGTGAATGCTCAGCTATTATTTATCATAAGCAGTGCTGACTGCTGGCCAGCTCCTCTACTGGCTTGCAGGGAAATGGTTCTAGCAAGGGTCCTTATGCCAAACTTCATGTAAGAAGCCATGTGAAATGTTACAGAGAATATTGATTCTGTTACCACCATTAAGGAAATAGAGTGCTTTACTACTAAATCTCAGGAAAACTTGACTGAGAAGTTTAGTCATCTGAAAATGAGTCAGGGAAATTCCTGTGGTGCATACTAGAGTGCAAACTGGGAATTCCTATTGTGAAGAGCTCTCATGGCATGTATTTTGATACTACACATTGCCATTGTTGAGTGTGGGATGGAAGCAAAAGGAATGGCAAGTTGTTGCTTAATTAGAATAGATAAATACGTGACTAATGTCATACAACCCTGTTATGTTCTTGTTAATTCCTTGAAATTATTTCTTCCACTGGAAATTACCGAGGAGAAGGTATGAGTCACAATCAGTAGAGCAGAAATAAACTGAAAACACCCGTGGTTGCAATGGCCTTTTACTTGCAGAAACGGGAACATGGCATTTCATTAGTATTTACTGTTCACAGCACAGTAAACCCTGCCGCTTCAACGTGCACACTCTGCACCCCATCCGCTGTGCTCGCCAACAACCCAAACTTTGAAAGTTTCCTGATCCGATGCGATGATAGCCTGAGAAAAAAGGGTCTTTTTCCTCGCTGACTGGTAATGATGTGCTCTCGCCACGAACCGAACCCCCAGCACGAGGACGCACCTGACTGAGGAGGGACAGCGCGCTCCCTGGCAGCTCCCATTACATAGCGGGAGCCTTGGACAGACGCTGGAGAGCAAATCCGCCTCTTTGCTGGGTAAACGCAGCCACATAAACACCGAGGGCAGCATCAGGGAGGGGAAGCCCCCTCCGTCTCAGGCGGCACCACTGACAGCAGCAGAGGCACTAACAAGGGCGCGCACAGGTGAAACGTCCCTCCGGCACCCATGGGCACCTAGTGCGGGGCCGCGGGAGAACACCAGTTACATAACGCCTCCAGGAGAAGCGCGAGACAGCAGACCCGCAGGACAGCAGACCCGCGGCCACCACTGTGGACGGCTGCCACCGTCCCCACTGGGTCATATCCTCCGCCCGTCAGAGGGGACCGCACAACGCTCTTGAAGCCCCTCTCGCCGCTGAGCCAGGCTTCCCGAAAATAGCCCGTTGCCCCTCCCCAAACCCATGTCACCCCAGTGTCCCCACCACCGGCCTCCAGCGGGAGGACAAAACAGAGCACTGGCAGCGACTTCACGCCGACCTCATCGCCTCAATGGGCATGCGTAGCTGCGCGAGCGCATGCGCCTTTTGGGCGCCCGCCAGAGCGCTGAGTATGCGCAGAGGCGGCGGCCTGGCAGCGTCTGAGGGCGGGCTGTTGGCGGCAGCGGGGGCTGGCGGAGCTCGGAGGCGCGCCTCGTGCCCCGGCGCGGCACAGCCCAGCGGGAGCTCTGCTGGCGGCCGAGTGGCGCTGAGGGCCGTCGCGCTGCTGGGCCGGCAGTGCCCAAGCCAGGCTGTGCCCCAGTTTGTGTCCAATCAGAGAGTGAAATGCGTGCACTGAGCGGGGCGGCAATGCGTAAACAAGCCCCGGGAAACTCCTCCGCCCCCCGCTTTCCCCTCCGCGACGCTCCCGCCCGCTCCCCGCGCCGCTCCGCAGCCTCCCGCGCCGCCCGCCAACAACTCCGGCGAGGCGCGCGCTCTCGCCACCCAACCGCCCTCCCCTCCCCCTGCCCGCCCTCCCAGCCGGCGCCGCCCGCGCTGCTACACGCACCCCACTCCCGCACACGCCCGCGGCTGCCCGTGGCTCCTTCTTGAGGGGGAAGGTAAGGGGCCCGCTGAGGCGGCCGGCAGCAGGGGCGGACGGGGTGCGTGGATGTGCGCGGGTTGGGGGAAGAGGCAGTCAAGTGTCATAACAAGTTGTTGAACGTGACATTGCTCTTGAACTGCGCTGCGGCGGGGAGCGGGGCCGCGAGCGGCAGGGGCCGCCGAGTAACTTTCTCCTCAGATTAGCCGCCAAGGGGAGCCGGTTGCGGCGCGGACAGGGCGGCGGTGCTGGATGCTGGCGGCGGCCGCGGAATGCGCCCGGTAGAAGCTGGTGCCGTTCGCGATGCTTGTAGCTTCTGGAGGGGGCCGGCGCGCAGCGCGGCTGGGTGGCGAGCGCTTCGCGTCGGGTTGTTGCGGGAGCCGCTTCCACCCCTGCGAGGATTTTTCTAGCAAGGCGCCTGGGCGGGTAGTTAGGTTCTGGTCCAAAGCATCTCTTCCTGTGGGTAATTATCCCTGGCTAATGCTCCGTGGCAGTTTGGCTCGCTGTCGTCGTGATTAGCTTGGCTTATTACATAAGATGTCACCGGAGGTGGAGAGGCAGAAGTCCTCAGTGTGGTGAAGGGGGACATCACACCGGTCCGCCGTGACTTTTCCGCACCGGTACCGGAGCAGTGGGAGCAGCCCTGGCCCGGCGCGGACTGCCCGGGCAGGGCGGGGAGCTCACTTCGCATCCGCCGGTGAAATACACGTGGATTGGGTGTTTCCCAAACCTTGCCTTTGAGCAGAAACCCAACCTGTTCTGGTTCCTCTCCGCATGTTTAATTTCTATTCCTTCTCTCTCAACTCCCCCCCTCCCCCTTTCTCCATTTAAGCATAACAAAGTTTAAGAACTTGATTTTTGCTTCCTTCATGTTTAGCATGTTAACATGATCTAGAGAAGATTGAATGAATCATCAGTTCCATGGAATAAGAGCAAGTGAATCATCTCTTATACACGCACACAACAGTGAGGGAGCATAGTTGTTACTGTCGATAGTGAAAAGTTACTGTCAGTTTCTGATATGCAATGGCAAGTAAAAAATATTGACAGTTCTCAGAAACCCACCAGGTTTCCTGGGGCACGTTTGTGAACTGTGAAAGTTTTGCAACACTCAATTGCAGTTTTTCTGCCTCAGTGGTTGAACAATAACTTCTTTCTGTATCAATTTGCTACCCTTTATGCTAGCCAAATTCTCAAAATAAACAAATACTATGTTAATGGTAAGATTTATTGAACTGTTATTCAAATTGTATTATTTTAGAATAAATTTTAAACTAAACCCCCCTAAATGGTGCTGCACTGTGTTGATACTCTGAAGCCAAAGACAGATCCCAAATGTTTTTGGTCTGGGATTTGTTTTGCTTAGTTTTGTTAAGCAAAAATAGTCTCTGTTAGAGGGGAAAAAATATATAAATATATATTTGGAAAACAAATTAAGACAGTTTACTTAATGAACCTGTTAGAGTTCTACCTGGATAGACTTCTCTTCCTGATCCTCCTGCTTGTTGCTGGTTTAAATGAGATTGAGGTTAAGTCCTATATATAGTTTTTCTTTCAACTTCATCTTGGTTCGAAAGTGGAAATTCCATCCCCCATGTTTTCTTGACACATCCATCTCTCCCTGTACAGGCACAGAACTATGAATTTTACAGAATATTTTTTTTCTCAATGTAGCTGTCACTGTCAAGAAAGGAAGTCACTGTTTGCAAGAGGGAGATAGTGCTTTACATGTACACTTGGGTCTACAGTATAAAAGTATGTGAAGATCTTCGTATGTCTTAGTGATAAACCATTCAGTCTCCATCAGGTGGAACAGCTAAATGTGGGGAAATTATATTACTTTAGGGTTAGGAAATTATATTACTTTAGGGTTCATTGTGCAGCTTTGAACCTCTTATTACCTAAAGATTCTAAAGTTAACCAAGTTAAGACTGCATGTGTTTATACTGTTTGTAATAAAGATTCTCTTAAGGATATTGTGTGGTCAAGTTAACAAACAGGTTTGTGCATTTTAATCGATAGTAAGATACCATTCATCCTTTTGTATTTAATTTCCTTACAAAGAAGACAGAAACATACAGTGTGTATGGCATTCTGTGTGCCTAGTCATCAGCTGAAAGCAGTAAAGCAAACATACTGTGAGTGAACACACCACTCTGCTCCAGCCATTTTCCCCTGCTCTATATGTGCTCTAGCTTCAAAGTAGAAGTGAAAAATTCAATGTTTCACTTTTAAGTCTGCAGAATGTGAAAAATATAGTGAGATAAAATGGATTGGTTTAAGGTAGCTTCTAATGCAGCTTCGTTTTTGGGATTGATAAGATTATTGTGGGATGCACAGCAGAACTTTGAGAACAGCGGAGGGCAATGCAGATAAAAGTAGAGTGCCTGAACTTCATATCTTGTTTTTTGCTATGTTGTGATAAGTAAGCTTTGTTCTTAGCATGATAAATTTATGAATATATATTGAATCTTACAGTGCCTTTTATCAGCAAGAAAAAAAGAGATGAAGTTATAATCTGTATTTGAAATTAATAGTACTTTGCTCAAGAAATAGTTCAAGCTATCATGTGCTTTGCAGATTCTGTGCTCTGAAAGACAGATGCCAACAGCACCTTCATGTGTTCTTCCAGGTATCTCAACTGGAAATGAATGGTTAACATCCCAGTGTGGGGAATAAAATTGCTTTGCACAGATTTTTTTGCTTTAAAGACCCCTTCTAGACAGATGCAGCAGACCCAGATTAAGTATTGAACTATTCCTGCCGAAAGACATACTGCTGATATTGATAAAAGAGAATCCTTTTTTCAACTATTGTGAACTTCACACCAAGTGTACTTTGGCCTGGGAGGTTGTTTGCTCCCCAGATCCTCAGTTAAAAACATTTGCTGCAGTTGTCTGGGAAGAAATGTAATTTGTATTGCTGGTCTCAATATGGTCACTGGTTAGAAAAAGTTGATACTATATCAATGTGTGTCACTTTATCACTTTGTATGTTAGAGTTGTGGCTAATCTGTTTTTGAATGGTGGGACACAGTGTCTTTGCTGTTTCCTACAATGAAGTTTATTTTCCTAATTATTGTGTTTTTCTCTTACATTTTTCCAGTAAATGTAGCACCATGAAAAGTAACAACTTGACAGACTTGGAGGGAAGGGATGCCATCCAGAGGGACCTTGACAGGCTGGAGAGGTGGGCACAAGCCAGCCTCATGAGGTTCAACAAGACCAACTGCAGGGTCCTGCATCTGGGTCTAGGCAATCCCAAGCACAAATACAGGCTGGGCAGTGACTGGCTGGAAAGCAGCCCTGAGGAGAGGGACTTGGGGGTGCTAGCGGACAAGAAGCTCAGCATGAGCTGTCAATGTGCACTTGCAGCCCAGAAAGCCAACCAGATCCTGGGTCAAGGGAGGTGATTCTCCCCCTCTACTTCGCTCTGGTGAGACCCCACCTGGAGTACTGCGTCCAGTTCTGGAGCCACTATTACAAGAGGGATCTGGACATGCTGGAACATGTCCAGAGGAGGGCCACCAGGATGATCAGAGGGCTGGAGCATCTCTCCTATGAGGAGAGACTGAAAGAGTTGGGGCTGTTCAGTCTGGAGAAAAGGTGGCTCCGAAGTGACCTTATTGTGGTCTTCCAGTATCTGAATGGGGACTACAAGAAAGCTGGGGAGGGACTTTTTAGGATATCAGGTAGTGATAGGACTAGGGGGAATGGAATAAAGCTGGAAGTGGGGAAATTCAGACTGGATGTAAGGAAGAAGTTCTTAACCATGAGAGTGGTGAAACCTTGGAATGGGTTGTCCAGGGAGGTGATTGGGGCCCCATCCCTGGAGGTGTTTAAGGCCAGGCTGGATGAGGCTCTGGACAGCCTGATCTAGTGTGAGGTGTTCCTGCCCATGGCAAGGGGGTTGGAGCTAGATGATCCTTGTGGTCCCTTCCAACCCTGACTGATTCTATGATTCTATGACTTTAAGACTGAAGCCCACGAGTAGCATTGGCAGCAAGCTCCACCATCCTATGACAAGACTTTGTATATCTAGCTGCTTGTGTGCTTGTGGAAAGTATCGGTGTTACTGTCTCTATCTTAATTATTGCATATAAAAATTGTCCACTACCAAGCATAGGACACTTCTGGAATGAAGGATATATGCTGTTACTTGAGCACTATGGTCTTAACAGCTGTCACTATTAGCTCTCACATGTGAAACAAATAATTTTGACTCATTACCTAAAGCTGAAACCATTTTTCCTATTACTAATAGTTGAATCCATGCACGTCTCAGCAGTTTTCTTATCATTTGACCAAACTGTTTGCTACTGCGTATTGGCCGTTTCTTTCCTGTTATGGTCTTCCGTTTGTCATGTTTTATATTTGTTTTGAGGTTGGCTGAAATAATAATTAAAAAAAAGCTTACTAATTTGCCATAATAATCTTATTTTCATAAAAGGCCTAACTAGGAAAATAAAAGGAGACTTATTTAGTCAGAAGAGGTTATAGATAAGAGTAGGAGTTACTGGGAAGATCTTCATTTTCTTAAGAGACTGTTAAATTATTTGACACCATCTCCCACAGCATCCTTGCAGCTAAACTGAGGAAGTTTGGTCAGGATGATCAGGGAGTGAGCTGGGTTATGACCTGATTGAAGGAAAGAAGTCAGAGAGTTGTAGCCAGTGGGACAGAATCTAGTTAGAGGTCTGTACCTAGTGGAGTCCCTCAGGGGTCAGTGGAACCAGTACTATTCAATATATTCATCAACGACCTGGACGAGGGAACAGAGTGCACTGTCAGCAAGGCTGCTGATGACACAAAACTGGGAGGAGTGGCTGGCACACCTGAAGGTTGTGCTGCTATTCAACAAGACCTGGGGAGTAATTTAACTAAATACAACAAGGTCAAGTGTGTAGGGTCTTGCATTTGGGAAAGAACAACCACGTGCACCACTTTGGGTTGGGGACTGACCTACTGGAGAGCAGCATAGGGGAGAGGGACCTGGGGGTCCTGGTGGACAGATGGATGACTATGAGCCAGCAATGTGCTCTTCTGGTTAAGAAGACCAATGATATATTAGAAGGGTTGTGGTTAGTAGGTCACAAGAGGGTTTCCTCCCCCTCTACTCTGCCCTTATGAGGCTGCATCTGGAATATTGTGTCCAGTTCTGGGCCTCTCAGTTCAAGGACAGGAAACTGCTTAAGAGTCCAGCCCAGAGCTACAAAGATGATTAAGGATGGAGCCAGGCTCTTCTTAGTGATGTTAATGATAGGACAAGGGGCAAGCTGAAGCATAGGAAGTTCCACATGAACAGAAGGAAAAACTTTGTGAGTGTGACAGAACGCTGGAACAGGCTTGCCAGGGAGGCTGTGGAGTCACCTTCTCTCGAGACATTCAAAACCTCCCTGCATGTGTTCCTGTGTAACCTACTCTAGGTGATTGTGCTCTGTCAGGTTGGTTGGACTAGATGATCCTTTGAGGTCCTTTCCAACCCCTAACACTCTGTGATTCTGTGATTGATGCATTGTGAAGAGGGAGGCACCAGGCTTCAAGTAGCTGCGGTCTGTTATGGTACAAGAACTGCTTTCCCACTAGATCTTTAAAGAGTGTAGCACATGGGTATTGAGCAATGACTTGCTGAAGTAACAGTTTCCACACTACAAATGGAGTGTGTGGCCCCTTGTGCACAGCTTCACTATTCGTTCTTCCACAAAGAGAACAATTTTGTAGTCATATCACTTTTGTTCAAATCAAGTTCTTATCAAAAAGACTTCCTCCTATGTATTAAATCACTAATGGAGATGTACCAAGAAATACTGCTGGGATCTAAATGGTGAAGCTGTGTTTTTTTCGTGATTCATTGGTATGATTCATTCTATGATATTATTGATGCCAATGTTACAAAATTATTTTCTGACAAAGATATATTGTTTCTGGCAATTTTCTGGCAGTTATTTGCTTCCTCCCAAAAATCCATGGCTCTGTGCTTACGGGTAGCAGAGAGCTGAATCAGTGAGTACAATCTGATACCACCAGGGAGGGCTGTAGTTTGTAATTGCTGTAAAATTGCTTGCATCAGTTTATTATTCCCCTCTTCCAAGCTCCACCCTGCATTCTTGTTTAGTTCACCTGTTATAGCTTACTTTTTGTACTGTAAGCTCTTGGTGAACACTTTGTCATTCACCTGTATTAGTAACATTTGTAGCACTTCAGCATCTTGTCTGGTTTGGCTTCTGGTCTCTATAGAAATAAGTAATAAATACTAGCCTTCGTTTTAGGCAGTTTTGTCTGAACATTTACTGCATTTCTAGCAAAGAAAAAACAGGAAAAAAAATCTGCTTTTGTTCAAAACCCAGCACTGCAAGTGAAATACAATTTCAAATATGCAACACTATGAATGAAAGAGAATAACAAATTTAAATTCACATTTTTGTGAGTTGTGTGACACTTGGAAGACCATGGATACCACCAAGAGCAAAATTAAGCCTTAAGAAATATAAGGCTTCAGTTTTGTTTCAGTATAGCTCAACAGGAAAAATGTCATGAGAATTCTCAAGTGTGGTAAACTTCTGTGAGGGACATAGTACCTTCTAGTCCTTGTGATTTTCTTGTGTAGCTGAAACACCCTGTAGTGCCTGGAGCAGAAGTTTGTTCGCTGTGGACTTTGGAATCACACAATTGTTTTTACACTAGAGCTATGGTGGTGCCCTTTACAGAAATAGATTTGGAGTTAAGAGGCTGCTTACACTGACTATAGACAAATGAAATTGCTACAATTGAATTTGTCCATGAGGCATCAAATGCTGTAACTACAGCTTGTAATTACAAGGGTGTTTTACCATTGTCACTATGTCAAAGTACAGGACATATGTAGATTTTCTATATAGAGTTACCTGGTATATTAATTTATCTTTGCAGTAGTATTCTAAAATACTGATGTTCATGGATTACTTTTTCAGGACATGTAGCAATGTCAGTCAGTACTAATTAATTCCATTTTACCAAACAAAACAGGGAAATCCCAACAGTTTGCAACAACATTGAACTAGCAGTTGTTTGGTCATAGAGGTGATTTTATGACTTTATGAGACAGTAATATATATTTCCCACTGGCTGCAGCTGACAAACTAATTTGCAGAAGTGGAATATCTGAGATTTCTCTTTAGAACTACAAAATGCAATAACTTAAAGAGTTTCTACCATCAGATAAGAAACCCAAGTATTTTAATGTATTCATAGAGATACTGTGGATGTATGAGAACACACTTGGATTAATTCTTATGTTTTTTTCTACTTATAGATGTTTAATTCTTTGGTTTAGTAATCTTTAAATGGGGATCGTTTATGTAAAGAAGAGCTTTTTTAAAAAAACATCCTAATACAAGACAAGAACATAGACTGTAACATGTATTCTGCCCCAGTTGTTTTGTAGCTTTCACTGAGCATCCTAACCTATGAAAAAGTTCCTCTCAAGGCACAGTCTCAATTTCCAGTCTTGGCATTCTTCTAATCGCTGCATTTTTCATAGTCTGTAAATTTGTGATGCAGAAAAGAAGTGCCTACAGGTTGAATTTACTTTTATGATCATAATTCCTATTTTAACTTTATCAGAACAGTGATAGCACTTGCTGGTCTTGATCAGTACCAGGACTTGATTCATAAAAGTAGCTCTCTAAGACTTAACGCTATGTCTCTTTAGCAATTGCTGACATAATAATACAATGTAAACCTGATGACATGACCTCTAACAAGATACTAATTCCCTTAACCTGAAATTTTATGTAGAAGAAAGAAAAAGCACTGTATTTCTGCTCAATAGCAGAAGACGTAACTTGCTTCATAGTCTTAGTTCTTTTTGGTGATACTGGTAAAATATTATTGCCTTAATAATTTAATTTGGATTGGAAAGTTTGTTCCTTGGATTATTTCAGTGTGTGTTCAAAGTCCCTGAAAGAGAAATTTTCACTTTTCTTTGGGATATAAAGTGTGCCAGGATTATCTCTTTAAATTAGTTCCTTAGAATTTTCCAGATGACATTTTGCATCGTGTTACATCTGTTACAGTCTTTATGTACTAACAAAGCTCTGTAATAGAACTCAAAAATTAAATATTCTGAAGATAGATTTTAGTGCTAGTTACTACTGATAAGATCTGACAGACAGATAAATCCTCTCTGCCACAAAAAAAAAGAAGTAGTTGGTCTTGTGATAAAAATCTTGAGGATTCTTAGAGAAGTATCACCATTAACTGAAGCAAGTATAATTATATTTATTTTCTCCCTCAATGAGAAGAATGGAATATGCAAGAAACCAGACTCTTGATTATTTTCCTAATGAAAAAGTTCTCTTTTCAGATGGAAGATCAGATCTTAAATAGCCAGTGTGTGTACTGAATGAAGTTAAAGATGTTTCTTTCATGATTTTATAAAATTATTATTTACTTTTTTGAAGAATCATCAGTACTAGCTGCAGAGACAAAAGATCCTTTATATCACATAAATGATATTTTGACTTAAGCACTCTTGGTTGATTCTAGCTGTAGAATTTCTCTGCATACAAAGTGATTATGAAGAGCTGCTTAATGAAACCACTACTTTTCAGCTTTCCATCTTAACTCTTTGGCCACATTGTAGATAAGTAAATTTTCATGCTTTCATCCTACATACATATTTACCAAAATTCGCTAAGTGTTTTCTGTGGACAGTGGTCACAGAATACAGATGGAAATAATGGCGACAGTTAGAGCCTCACCCAGGGAAGTGTTTAAAATCTAATAGTGATTTGTAACTTTTATGTATTCCTTGCTGAAAACCTAGAACGTGAATTTACATGGGGCTAGTCTGCAATCCCAAATTTCTATTAATGGCGGAGTAGCTTTTCCAGTTAATTCAGTGTGAAGTTGGATGAAACCAGTGACAAACTTGTAACAGAGGAGCTCCTCTATAACGTTTGCTAGCTCTTATTACATCAACTAATACAACAGGGAAATAACACAAAATATTGGACATTCATGTCTCGAACAATAGCAGGAAAACCTGAACCAAAGGTGTGGTTTCAGAAGACGTTTACAAGCACTGCTCTAGACTGAAGGAAATGCTGCCACTGTCTCTTATGCTACCTGATGCCTGGCAGTCATTGAACCCCTAAATAGATTAACTAACCCAGCAAGAAACTAATAATGAGTTTTCTGCTGATCTAGTGTGTTAAATGGACTTCCAGATGGATCAACATGCTCCAGAGTGGTGCTTCCTTTTTTTTAGTATAACTGGTCAATTAGATCAGCTGTGCTGTTCAGTTAACTGTAGATTTTTGACATGTTAAGAATAGTCACTTTGAGTTTATTGCAGTTGCGGTAATCAGATAGCTAATTTGAGGGAGAAGTGTGATTATCACCTGTAAAACAAAAGGGATAGTAGTACAGGGAGAAATTGTATGACAGTGCTCCATCATGGGCAGAAAGAAAATGGGTCATTGCCACCAGAACAGTGAAGACTTTATCTGGAGTGTCATCATGTGGTAGTGGCCATATCTCCACTAAGCCTATCATTTTTGATATCTAGGAGATCTATGAATCCTCTTTTTCAGGTTTAACTTTGTAATCAGTACTGAGAAGTGAAAAATGGAATTTTCTGATGAAAAACATTCTCATGGAATTCATTCTGGCACTTAGAGATCTTGCTGATATGTGTGTACTTATATTGACAGAACAGCATAAATAGAAGCATAAAAAAAAAAAGTAGTTCTTGAGTATTTTTTTAAAGTAGTCACTAGTCTTTAGTTCTTGGATACTTACTAGGCTGCTGCACTAGAAGTATGTTTGGGTGACATGGACATGAGTTGCTGGAGCGAGTTTGATATTCTCTGGTTTGGAACTACTAAGTGCAAAATCTACATCTGACTTCCTTCATGCCAGTGAAGGCCCTCACTACTTCCCACATCTAGCTGTCCTATACCTAGATTTCTCAAACACCTTTGTTATATAAAGAATATTTGCAACATTGGGCCTTTGGATTTCCGTCTTTTTTTTGGATGTGTAATATGTGATAACATTGACAAGTAATGTGCCAACTGAAAAGAAATTTCCAGTATTTCTGACCAGTGATAGTTGTTTACCATGTAATTTTTACTGTATGCTTTCAGAGGAAGTTTCTTGGGTCTCATGAATCCAAGGTAGAATCCATACTACCACAAGTAATTTAGAACTTTAGCCTCAGCTGATGAAAAGTGATGTAACTAAAGCTTCAGATGATCCTTTTCACTTTTTGCCGATACTGAATATGCCTGTAGATAGAGGTAAGCCTAACCACAAGTGCTGTCTGTACTTACCATAGCTAAGTTACCACATTGCTTTTAAAATTGCCAGTTATTAAATAATTCCAAGAACAAGATTAAGGAAAAGTTGTTATTTTGCCCAGTTAAACAAGTTTTTGTACCCTTTTTGTTAAATTAGGGCTTAAGATTTGCCTTAATTATGCCCTTGTATTGTGAATGTATTTTTCCTGTTCTTGTGAAAATAGAGCAGTGTTCAATCTAACTACAAGCCTTTGGAAAAAAACCCTAAATTTGTATATGTTCTTAGAAGAGACTGATGAGGGTTTGCCAGTGACATTTTGTAAAGACAGCATCTGCTGCCAAGTAGTTGAGCAGAACTTTCCCTGTCATTGTTCCTTCTTGATTCCCAGTGTGGACTGTTGTACAAGTATTACAAAGGAGGACATTAGCTCTGCTTTGACTGTTAGAGGAGCAGACATCATGAAGGAGAAAGAAGTGACTGCTCTGCAGAGGAGTGAGAATTGCAAATGGCTTCTGTTTTGCAAGTATCAGAGGGTGAAGGAAGTCAGGAAAACATTAGGATGGTATACGCCCAAGGACATGTGGAGATGGAAGTTGAGTGATCTGGAAGGGACCCCTGCTCAGAGGATGGTAGGGTGTCTAGAACCAATACAGACCATACTTCCCAAGCTGTCTCTTTTCTCTGCTATCAGCTCTGCTAGAGAGCGCAACAGGTGAAGAACTTCCCTTCAGTGCTTTCGGGTTTGGTATTGATTTAGTTTATTCATACGTGTGAGGCCTGTTTAGCAGGTGCAGAAGTCAAGCTGCTTACAAAATCACAGAATTATTGAAGCTGGAAAAGACCTCTGAGATCATGAATTCCAGCCTATGACCTAACACCACAACATCAGCTAAACCATGCCACCAAGTTCCATGTTCAATCTTTTTTTACAGACCTTCAGTGATGGCAACTCCACCACCTCCCTGGGCAGTCCATTCCAGTGCCTAATCAGCCTTTCTGTGAGAAAGTGCTTCCTAATATCTAACCTAAACCTCCCCTGGCGCAGCTTCATACCATGCCCTCTTGTCCCATCACTAGCTGCCTGGAGAAGAGCCTGACCCCGACCTGACTACAACTTCCTTTTAGGTAGTTGTAGAGAGTGATAAAGTCTCCTCTCAGTCTCCTCTTCTCTAGGCTGAACAACCCCAGCTCTCTCAGCCTTTCCTTATACGACATTCCCCCCAGCCCGCTCACCAGTCTCATCGCTCTCCTCTGGACCCGCTCCAGCACCTCAATATAACTCGGAGTGCATGGCAGTCATACTGATGCTGCAGTAGAATTGCTGTATTGTGGCCATGGTTAAGTATAAAAATTAGACTGATCTAATAATGCTATTTTAAGGCCAAAGGGCTAAAATGTTAGGACATTTCTTATTTTAGGCTGTTGCTGTGATGGTAATTTATGCATTGTAGTGCTCTTCGATTGTGTTCTTAGAAGGCTTTCCCTCCAGCACCCCTTTTATTCACTCCACAGTTGTAAAGTGTTAGGGGATTTATCAGTAGGAGCTGTCTGCAGTAGAGTCTAGAATGGATGCAGAGGAATGCAAGAAGACAAAGAATGGCCTTAGCTTAGGGAAGTTGAGTGCTGCCTTGGAGGACCTAGTTTCTGTCCACTTTGGATGCTAAATGACTGTTTTATGCTGGGCAGGTAATACAAGTCAGGGGTTTACAGTTGGTCATTTGTTTTTTAACATTTGTGCAACACATGTAGCCAAATTTGCCAGTCTTCTGACATCACCAGTACAGCTAAATTCATGTAAAACTGAGCTATATACTGTTAAGAGTCAAGAGTGTCCTGAAAAATTGAATCTTGAAACTTATCTTGGGTGTATGGAACTGAAGAGTACTTGGGACAGTTTGGACCTAGAATTCTATGCCACCTGTTTCTCTCTGTAAATTATGGCTAACAGTCTTGTCCTGTTGGGGTGTATTGAAATACTAGTGAGTAGATGAGTGTGATATCAAACACCTGGGCATAAAATTTAAAAAGTTCGTAACTGTCTTTTATATTAGGCTGTTTGTTTGGTAGGAAATATTTGTTCAGAGTATTAAAAATGGTGTTAACAGCTCACATATGCAAAGACACAGATCTTTTTCTTCAGCTCTTTTGCAGTCTGTAATTTTTACTGAACTGCTGCTAAACTATAATAACTTTTCTATGTATCTTGTGGGCTGCACGGATTTAAATAGTGGCTTTAAAAGTCTGATAGTCCATCACTGCTCGTTTTATCATGAGCAACACTTGCTTGGAAGTCAACAGCTCTTCATGCATCAGTCCCTGGACCTATACTGACTATAGGAAAGCAATGATTCCATAGAGGCTTTATAGTTAAACAGGGCAGGGAAATCTGACCACTGACTGTGCAGTTGCTGCACTTGTCTCACCACGTACCAAAACTAATTAGTGGAGCATACCCAGAAACAGTATAGAGTAGAAGATCCAGAACTTTTTAAAGTGCTACTAACATAGAAAACTCTATGATGGAATAGTTGCTTTAGAAGCTTGTAATTTTGTTTTACTTTTATTTTCTTGATTATCCATAGGTGCAGGAGGAGACATTTAGGCTGTATTCCTTCTCTAGAGGAAAGGCACTAGATCAGATCTTTGTGAGATACCAGTTTGAAGTACATTCTTAGTTAGGACGTCCCTGCAGGAATGAACTGTATTGCAATAACCAGCCCAAGAGACTATTTGACTTAATGACTAAGAGTCTTTTCCAAAGTTGTCCTGTGAGAAAGTAGATGCCAAATATTTTCAGTTGTGATTTCCCTACAGTAGATATTTGATTCAGATTTTAGACTAGAATACAGCTTAACTGTGAATCAAAACAGCATCACAAAGGAGATGGAAGCCAAAGAATACGTATAGGGGGGCTAGACATTCATGTTCTACCAATTCTTTCCTCACTTGAAATAGCCAAGCTGAATATGCAATGTTTAGGTGTTCATGAGCGAAACAGCAGAAGATGACCCATGGGGCAATTCTAAAATTGATATATTCCATATGCATGTACTTAAAGTCTCTAACATCAGGTGAGTTCAAATAGAAATTGCATACACTCCTGTGGGCATATTCCAGATCTCTCAAAGATCTGAGATAATAAAAAGGAATAGGGTAAATAGCAAAAGAAATCACTATGTAGAGACTATTTGTAGGTTCTATTTACAGAGTGCCTTAGTCTTCCCTCACAAAACACAAACTTCTAAAAGAGTTTTGAAGTGTCATGGTATAATCAGCTGGCAGTGTCAAAGGGAGACAAAAGAATGAAGGTAGTCTTGGATGAATGGGCAAGGTGAATATCAAGCAGCTGTTAGATTACTTTGCTTCTGTGGTTGTTAATGCTGTGATCACTACTTAAATACTGAACTTGGTTCTGGCCACTGCACTTCAAGGAGAATTAAAAAAAAATGGAAAGGGTACATAGAAAACCTAAAAGACCAATATGAACTTGGGACACATGGTTTATCATGAAAGACTGGAGGTGCAGTTTAGGAAAAATTAAGATGGCACTTCTAGCCAGTAATCAAGCCATCCCTTAATATTGTCTTTGGGAAACTAAATTGAAACATTTCAGATAAAGTAACTGGTATTCAAAACCAGATTGTTCAGTCTTGCAGATTAAAAGAAAATCAAATAACTGTATCTTAATAAACTGATTCAGACTACAATTAAGGATTTTTTATTTTTTTTTTAACTTTTTTCGTACTAACTGGAACTGCTAATGAGTGCTGTAGATTCTTCAGTGCTGGTAGTTTTGCAAATTTAAAAGGATGATTCAGTCAAAGTAATCTGTTGAACTTCAGATGGGAATTAATACAAGTAAATCCTATGGCTTGTGTGGATTTTTAATGCAGCTCAGACTAGATCATCACAGTGGTCTTTTTTTGACTCAAATATGTCTTACAATAAAGATTGTGCAGTCAGTCTTTACTGTAACATTTGGATGTTTCATTATACACAAGCATTCTCTGGCAGACAATGTTCTGCATGCAATCGTGAAATTCTCAAGAGTTCAGATTGCTATTTCAGTTAAAGCAGAATAGGGGGACATGTATATTGAGAAGGCAGTAGGATGCTGTTAGACAGATGAGACATTTTCAAGAACAGCATATCTAGTGAAGCTTGGCATTACTCTATAAAGGCATTACAGGGTCTCTTGTGAACTACTTGGCTATTTAAATGACCTTTAATCTTCCTTTGTGGTGGGTTGTATGCAAAAAAGTATAGATAGCCCTATAGGTCTGCAAAGGTAGTTCTTGTATACAAGACAGAGCTAGGTACTGTATGTACATGGTGATCTCAAAGTGGGTTAGATACCTGCTTGGTCATTTGGTTTTCTGTAAAAATACTGTTCCCTATTTGTTGTCTATTAAGCCCTTATCAATTTATAAATAAAGGTATAAAAGACATTATTTTAACAATTGATAAAAGCAAACTAGCTAAGGTGTAGAACAGTCATAGAACCACAGAATGTTAAGGCTTGGAAGGGACCTCAAAAGATCATTTAGTCTTACCCCCCTGACAGAGCAGGATCACCTAGAGTGGGTCACACAGGAATGCATCCATGTGAGTTTTGAATGCTGCCAGAGACTCTGCAACCTCTTGGAGCAGCCTATTACAATGTTCTGTCACACTCACACTGAAAAAGTTTTTCCTTATGTTCACAAGGAACCTCCTGTGCTCCACCTTGCACCCATTGCTCCTTCTCCTATCATTGGACATTACTGAGAAAACCCTGGCTCTGTCTTCCACTCACCCTTCACATATTCATAAACATGAATGAGGTCACCCCTCATTCTCCTCCAAGCTAAAGAGACCCAACTCCCTCAGCCTTTCCTCAGAAGGTAGATGTTCCACTTCCTTAATCAAGAAAACTTGAGGCTCAAAATAAAACATTGTTTAGCAAGTGAAGGATAAGTGGAAGATGAGAGAAAGGAAAGAAAATCAAAACAAGTGAGGCAAAGGCAATCGCTCTACACCTCCCACAGGCATAATAATGCCTTGTGAGTTCCTAAGCAAAAGACAGCTAACTTCCCTAAACTCCCCTGTTTTCCCTTTTTATGATTGAGCATGATATTATGGCATGGAATGTCAATTTGGTTAGTTGAGGTTATCTGCCTGGTTGTGTCCTCTTCTAATCTGTTGTGCATCCCCTGATCTTACTGCAATGGGTAGTGAGGAAGAAAGAGGGCTTGATGCTTTGCAAAGACTTTTCAGCAATAACTGGAACTTTAGTGTATTATCAGCATCGTTCTGGTCACAAATCTAAATCACAGCACCATATGAGCTGCTACGAAAAAGTTAACTCTATCCTAGCCAGGCTCAGTACAGTTACTTGGCAGAACAACCTAGGAAGCCTTTGAGGCTCAAACTATGAAAAGCTATAGATAGCATCTGAATAACAAAATGTTTGTCAGGAAGGAAGATGATAGTCTTTTATAGATGTCCTTAGTGCTTTTTAACACATTTTATAGTTCTGGTGGGAGAGATGATGACTATTTCGAACTCAGACTGGAATCCACACATCAAAGATATTCAAGGTGCGTATTTAAGCAGTGTGTCCACTGACGTTGCTCAAGACTTCAATGAAAAACAAGAATTAAGGTTTGTCTCAGACACAAATTTGTATTTAATTAGCAAGTGTTCTGTTTCATACCATTTACTGCAGAAAACAGACTATACAGTTGTGTGCTGTTGTATAATGCTTGAGCTTCTCAAACTAGAGTATTTATTTTCTTGTGCAGGAGTCTTTTGGATGTTTTGCCTAAATGTCTTATGTTTCCACCTACTCCTGTCTAACATAATGCATTCCTTTTATAGGGAGATGAGAACTGTAAGATCATACTTGGCATTAGTCTCCACTGAAACTGAAATTTTTGCTGGAGAGTTTTGCAGGTTTACTAGCAGTGCTGTTTTGGGAACAGGGCAAAAAGGTTGCTGTTATTTTTGTTGACATGGAGTCTGTAGGGAAGCAAGTAGTCTAGCATTCTTCATGTGAGCAGTTTCCTTTTCATAAAAATGTTTAAATACTGCCTGAAAAACCTTATTTTTCTTCATCTCTGCTCACATATGATATGTGAAATGAGTCACTGACTCCACTCTGAAGTAGCATTCACTCCAAAACTTATCAAGTATGGAAGTACTTTAGACAGAGTAGAAGGTAGTTATGCCATCCTGGGTTTGGGAAGCATGAGGAAGGGACTAGAAAAAAGACTGAAAATCATGCATTTTCATAGAAGCAGTTTCTGCCTGTGCAGTGGTTCTCAGAACCTAACCAAAGATAACAAAATATTCATGGGATTATAATGCGATCTTTGTGGCTTTAAGACTATGAGGTGTAATAGAATAGTGGACCTCTTTAGTTCTTTAAGTGTCCACATGCTTCCAGCACTTTTTTTACTAAATGATGTAGTTCTGGAATTTTCTCACACAGGAATGCTTACAGGAGTTAGAAGAAGTGACACTTTGTTCTTCCAGAGTTACCAATGCACCATGGACAGCAGTGGTATCCTCTATTTGACATCTTTGTTCCTAGTTTTTGGGAGATTGTGGTAGTTTTACATGTGTGGAATAAGAGAAGTTTACAAGTACCTTTCTAACCATGCTACAAAGAGTGCAATGTCTGAGATGTTATCTTTAATCCTCTTGCAGATTATAATGTGTGTGTACACTTGAATCTGTAATAACATTCTTTTATTTGCAACCAAAAATACTTTCAGTTAATTGCAAATGTGAAGTGAGACAGTATTTCTCTTTTAGCAATTGTTAATATTAACTGCTGCTTTGGAAATGAGAATAACTGTGCATTTTTATTTCATTTTGAATAATGAATGTGTAGCTGTAGAACTCTCCATCAGTATTAGATGTGTATTAACCAACAACCTCTTCACAGCAGAGGCAAAAATACATTTAATTACATCATAGAGACATAAAAATAACTTGTTTCATGGAAGTATTGCATGGGATTAGGCTGTGTAAATGGTGATATTTACATTCACAAAATGTTTCTTAATATGAAAAACAAAAATGAGTTGATGGATCTGATTCTTTGTCTTCTGAAGTGGTCATTTACTCTCACTTAAAACTGAATGAAAAAAATGCAATTAAAAAACAATGTTCTGTTTTGCTCTCATTTTGAAATTGTATAAAATTGTATATCTATAAATATACACATACTATATAAGGTATGAACTTCTGAAGAATCCAGCTTTTTATCAAATATTGCAGCTTGCAAAATGTTATACTTGCCTCCATATGCTGAAAATTGGGGACCTTTTAATTCTTTACCAATCCTGTTCTAAAACTAACTGCAGATATCTTATTTGTAGGAGGTAGTATCAATAGCAATATGAGGCAATATGTAGATTGTGTTCAATATGGCTATTTTTTTTTCAAATCAAAATGTCTCACCTCAGGTGTCTGGTTTACATGGATATCAAATGAACATTCAGAGGAAGAATGTTGTGATTAACACAGCATACTGGAATTTGAGAGTTGGAAGTTTAATTCCTAGGTAGTTATGTCTCTCTTTGTGGCTGACATCAGAGATTTATTAGAAAACCAACTAAAAAAAATTTACTCCTTTTCTTCACACAGTTTAGACTGGAGACTCTTTAGACCAGATGGGACTCTCAAAGTGTGTTTCCACTGCAGGTGAAGATGTATTAGCTGAATGGATATTTTTTGCATTAAGTGTAATCTAGCCAGCTTTGTTAAATGGCAATAAAAATAGTGTCAAGTGTTTCAGTGAATGGGATCCAGGTTGCCCTGAACCCTTGCGTGGCTAGGTTATGCTGATATACATTCTATATGTTCATTTTTCTCATTACTGGAGTTAGATAAATTAAAGAGTAGACTGCTCTTCCCTTTCAAAAAAAGTGTGTTTTATTTTGATAAGTTTTTTGCTTACTCCTTTACAGAATTCTACAGTCAACCTTTAGATTTTCTTCTGATCTACTGTCTGTCTTCCCTTGGCCCTCCCTGTCCCATAACGCACAGATTCTTCCCTTACCCACAGAACACCAGAAGGCATGCTTCTGTGGCTGCTTTGCTCAACAAGGCTGTTTTGCTGCTGAATAGTAGTTAACAGTTGCCCCAGCATTCCCAAGACATATGATTGCGTTGGTACTTAAAAAAAAGGCCAGAAATAAACATCATTAAAGCTTGAGTCAATACAGATTTGCACAGATTTCCCTAGGGCTGGATAATGGTAATACACAGACCACACCTTAAATGTAGTTACTCTCATTCTCATCCTGAACCACCTCTAAGAGAGACCCCATTTCCCGAATGAATTGCCCACTTTTGAAATGATATTCTCTGTGACAACTGAGCTATAGGTGTTACATAGCATAGGACTGCAACTAGTGAGCATATTCAAATCCTATTGAGAAATTTGGGTTAGTGTTTCACAGAATCACAGTCACTGAGGTCATTTGATCTCTGGAGGTTATTTTTTCCACTACTTCTGCTTAAAGCAGGGGCAGCTAGAGCAGGTTGCTCAGGACCTCATCCAGTTTCCAAGGATGAAGACTTAACCTCTTTGGGTTAAACAGTTCCAGTGTTCAACCAACCTCACAGTAAAAATTAATTTTTTAAATTTTTGTTTTCTGATGCTTAAATACGATTTCCCATGTTTAAATATGCGTCCATTGACGTTCCTCCTTTCACTGGATACTACTGAGAAGACTCCTGCTCAGTGTTCTTTACTCTTCCCTCCATCCTCCACCAAGGATTTATAGACATTGACAAAATCTTCCCATAGCCTTCTTTCCTGCAGGCTAAACACTCACAGCTCTCAAACTGACCTTACATGATAGATGTCAATCCCCCAATCATCTCTGTAGCCCTTCACTAAACTCACTCCAACATGTCCATGCGTGGACACAACATTCCAAAAGTGTCTCACCACCTCTTGATCTGCTGGTACTACTCTTCATAATGCAGCCCATGTGGCTGTTGGCCTTTTTTACTGTACAACAGATTTAAAATATATCACATGAAAGTGTAAATTGGCAGCCTATGTTTGACGGTAGCCCTTTTTGATGTATTTTGTTACAATTGTTTCATGATTTTGCTAAGTTGCTGCTTAGTGGAAGACATAGCCCTGACATAGATATTTTAGGTCCTGACTGATTGGGGGTTATGATGGTACTAGTGTTTCTGAGAAGTTTTAAAGACATAAGGATAAAAAAACATAGACAGCATTCCACATTTCTCAGCAGGGAAATGTAAATCTTCTTAATTTTATTCCTACTGAGCTGTGGCACCTAAGGTCTTGTATTTAAATGTGAATTATTAAACAGACAGCACAATGATGATTAGAGCAGGCTATGTGTTATATGTATCAACAAGTTCTCATAAGCCTCAAATACCTTGTCAAAAATCATATTCCGATCTAAGCATTGGTCATGAAGACAAGTAATTTTAAAATATCATGCAGTTTATTCTTAAAAGCCTAACATGGATATTAGATTAGGGAACGGAGTGAGATTTGCCATGTACATTGATAGGTGAAACCTTCTAGCTTTAAGTCTCTAAAACCTTATCAGAGCACTGAAGGAAATAGACATATCTGAAAAAACTGAGCAAAGTGTCTACAGGTTGTAGTAATAGAGAAAGGTCAGATATTGTATAGTATCTTTAGCACAGAGAAAGGTCAGGTGTTGTATCTTTAGCACAGTTGTATCATTTACTTTTTGAAATTTACTTAACAGACAGCTCAGTTCATTACCAATTGTGAAATGTTTTGAAAGTGGAAGGGTTTGGAGTTTGGGTTGGTTGATTTTTTTGGTGGTGGTGGTGGCAGTTGGTTGTTTTGAGTTTGATTTGTGTGTGTGTGTTTTCTTGTTTGTTTGTGGGGTTTTGTTTGGGATTTTTTTAATGTGTTTATCCTGTAATGAAAAAAAGGCAGCTGGCAACCTCAAGTTGAAGTATTGTATCTGAGATAAATCTCATCTCTTAGAATTGCTTAGTCTTTGATCGTGGTGATAGGATTTGGAACTCCTGTGATACAGATTAGAAAGAGCAGCAAGGTATGAAACAATAGTAAAGAAAGATGCATGCTCTCTGCTAATTTTATACACCTTTATAAAATACAGGAAGGTGACGTGTACACTGCTGCATGGACTTACAAATTAGGCTTGTGCAAGTGAGTAGTCACCCAGTGTAATAAGCTGGACTGTACACTTGCATAGAATAAGGGCTGCACAGAAAAGCATGAATATGAAATAGAAACAAAGTTCACTTGCCATTTCAAAATAGATAGCCTTGCAGGAGAATGTAGTGGCCAACTTTTGTAGAGGAAATGAGAGATCTGTTTTTCTAAATACAAAGCTATCAGGCAGAGGCACCACTTATGCAGACTTTTCTAATTTACTGCAGCCATGGGACTAAAGATGGGAAACCACCACTGTCAACTTTCTAAGCGAATGTAACTGCAGAACTGGCATATGATGCCAAGTTATGGGCTGAGGAATGATTGTTCACTTGAGAATAGCTTCTGGCTAGAATCCTGAGCTTGCCTATCCCTAAAACTGGTGTATTATTCAAATGAATCAATTAAAAGTAGCAATTTTGCTTAATCTTTTTCCATTAGTATATTGGATAAAAATATTAATAATTTCAAGATAATACTTTCAGTAAAATGTTGTTTGGAGTGACTCTTGTTTTTTAATGTGAACTGTTACAAATGTCCAAAATATGTAAAGAACTTCTTTTTTATTTTTGCTTACTCTTTGGGAAAGAGTGGGATCTCTTATCTAACTCAGTAGGCCAAATTCTGCTGTGACTATGGTCATATGACTGGATGGAGATGATCACATGGAATGTGTTGCTGCACAGACTTTGACTATGTATGTTAAATTGCTGTCAAAAAATATCATATGAGGATGCGAAGCTGACTGGAGTATCTTGTTATCCAGAAAAAAACCCAAAACGTTTACAAGTTTGAAATTAAATTCACAAGTATTATAAGGTCTCCATCAATGAAGCCTACTGTTTTAATTGGAAGACAAAGTAACAGTTCCCATGAATAAATTTTCCCATGCAGTTCAAATGAAATGGAGTCCATCCAACATTGTGTGCTTAAGTTAAAGATTTTATTCTTGAGAGAGCTGGAAAGAGAACTCTTGATGAAAATCTTTTGAAGGAGGGTAGTTAACTCCCTAAGACACTGTGAAAGTCTTTAATTTGTTTTGAAAAGATGAGGCAATTTAGTTGCTACTTTTCTATTTCTTTTCAAGCCTTTTTTGTGTGCTGGGTCTGCAGTCATAATGGGCATCAGTAGATTTCTTGAGGACTGCTTTTACTGAGTTTATTGGAGTTTTAAGTTTGTTTTCACTTAAGGTCTAGTAGCAAGTCTTGGTTTTAATTTGCAGTGCAAGTTGATTGCATAATTGTGAAGCTGTTGACATGTGTGATACAATTTGATTTGCAGTCTTGCCAGTTTTCAACTGTAAGAAACAAAATCTGTTAGTAACAATTTTAGTGGGAGTCATTGAAGGGTTCTTACACTTTTGTTTTCCATTTCCCAGAGACTGAAAGATGAAACTCATAAAACTGTTTGAACACTTCACGTTATTATTTAGCTGAGCTGTATATGTTGACAAAATGGCTTTGATATTTTCAAAGAAAATTAAAAAAAAAAGTGAACTGCAGTATAGAAGGGGAAAAGCAATATAATGCTCACAGAAACAAAGATTTTTTTATAAAAACTAGGAGTAAGTATTTAAAGATCTTTGTTGCACTCCTTTCTTCTGATAAGGAAATGAGAGCTGCCTCTATGCTGCTTCTCCTTTTTACATTATCTTTATGCTGTGGTCCTAAAAGGTACTGCATGCCTCAACTTTCATCATGTTCAGTGAGAGTTACGGGCACTCAACATCTCCTAAATACAATTCCCTACCAGCAGGACTGAGTTTCTACATTGTGGAAAGTTGAGGCAAGAATTTGTCATGTGCTTGGCATTGGACTGGTAGTTCTTACAAGAAAGACTTCAGTATGGATTCTAGGAATCTGTACCAGTTGTATATGTTTTGCAAGTATTACAACTGCTGTGCAATTACTCCTGTGTGGGATACACAGTATAATAAATGATGTAACTCTGTGTCTTAAATGTGCTCAAATAGAACATTGTGTATCCATTATTGTGTAAACAGGAGCCTAGCTGATAAATTTGTTTGGAAAATGTTTTGTTGTGGTTTTTGTTTTCCAATAGGGACACTTGATAAATTATGCCTTAAAACCTCACATAGAATCCAGTTTATTTTAAAGACAAATTTACCAGACAGAGTAATTTTGAAACAGCCAGGAGAACATTAGCAGTTGCTTGTTTTAAATGCTTGTATATACATTCAAATTCAAAGATATGTATACTCTATGTTGTCTACTTTTTCTGTTAAGAGTTTAGCATTCTTTAACTCAACAGTGTCTATAATGGTATGTGGTATAATTATGCAACAATAGTTACCAATAGAAGGCCAAAACCATTAGAACACAATTTTTTCTTAAATTGAAAGATTCTTAGTGTTAGAAAGTTTTGTTCCTATCATGGAGAAACAATCTCATATAAGATGAACATTTTATCAGGAAAAAACTATGCATATTCTATTGAAATACTGCATACGAGGTTTATGATGCATTTACCACTGCACTGTAATTTTAAGTTTTTAATGCACTGGACTCAGCCTGGCAATTGAATTGCTGTAAGTGGAGATCTACTGTAAGGTGAACATTGCAGAACTAGAAATAGATGGCAGAAGCAGGCCTAAGATATTAAAGCCTTCTGCTGCTTCTTGCAGCTATGGCCAAGGATGAAAGGGAGGCAGCATTTCAAATGCAGAATGGAAAAGCAGAGACATAGCAGTCAGTCACAAGTATTGTGATGGTACTGCAGCTGATCTAGGAAATACCTCCTTTTATTTGTGATATTACCGTTAAGAGTGTAGAAGAAGTTTTCTAGAAAGAGTGCGATTGAAAAATACCATTAAGGCAGCTTAGTTCGTGGATCAGTTCCTGGCAGTATGGTGCGTTTCTGTGAATGAGGAGTAACCCAGATGCGTGGAACCACGGAGACAGCTTTCACTGGAGCTTAGTTTTCTCCGGCTAGCTGGTGCTGGTTAGAGAAAGCACATGTATAACATGTCTAACTGTTAATAGGATTTGGGCCTAACTTAGTCCAGTGGTTTAGGATCTCCCAGGAAGGATGGAAAAAAATCAGTTTAAGTCTCACCTTTCCACGAGCAGAAGCTGAAGTTATTTTCAGAGCATCGTTGATAAGGGCCGAACCGGCCGTTCCTGCGCTTACCTGTGGCCAGAGGCACCTCTGCTCCGCTCTCCTCCCGCTCCCACCCGCCTTTAGTCCCCTACGCCTGCCCCGGTGCCCGGGCGGCGGGGCCGCAGAAGGGGCTCCCCGTGGCTCCCGCCCCGGAGCGGCGCTGCGGGCGGTGGCGCAGCAGGGCTCGACCAGGGAGCAGCGCCTGCGCGCCCGTCCCGCCCGCCTGGGACCGGCCGCGGCAGCCTGGCGGGGAGGGAACGAGGGAGGGTTCGGAGGGGGTGGGAGGCGCACGCCGTTTCCCTTTCTCTTTCGCTGGGCGGTTGCCCGCCCGTCCGAGGCCGCTGTGCTACGCCAGGTACGGTGGGGGGCCGAGGTGGGGGCGGGAGGCGCCGCAGGTGCGGGGGGAAGGGACTGCAGTCGGGCGAGTGTGAGGGAGAGAGAACCTCCCGCCCGCTGCCCTCTCCTGCCGGCGGGCTTCCGCGGCGCTGGGGCGGGCGGGGAGGACTCCTCCCCACGGGGCCCTCCGAGGCCTGCGGACAGCTGCGCGCGTCGGCGGACGTTGTACCAGGCGGGCCGAGGACCCCGCCGGAGCCGGCCAGCGGCCCCTGCACCTGTCACCCCTGCTCCGCGGCGCCCGACAACTTGTCCCGCTGACGGCGGCAGCATGGTGGGGGCAGGGGCGCGGCCTTGGACCGCGGCTGCCGAGCACACAGCTGCTGTTATGTAAATAAGAACTCGAGTGCCCCGACCAAGTTCATGGCGACACTTGCCCTCCGGGGCGTCTTCACTGTGCTGCCAGCCTTACATACCTCTCTCTTTCTACATGCGTTACAGGTAGGAAAATGACTTACTTGGTACAGGCGCAGGAGTTATGAGCTATGATGTCCCTGTAAGACCTCTGGGATTAAGAGCAAATGCCTGGAGAAGTCCAGCTGCACAGAGCAGCGCTGCAGCTCTTGTGAACCGTGGGCATCGTCACCTCTCAGACTTGCTCGTCTGGCCCCAAGCACTCTGTCAGCATTTCCTACCCCACGAATGGCTACTCAGAGGAAGCACTTGGTGAAAGATTTCAATCCTCATATCACCTGCTATATCTGTAAAGGCTATCTCATCAAGCCAACTACAGTAACTGAGTGCCTCCATACCTGTAAGTAGTACTTCGCAAAATGTTCCCTCCTTCACAAGTGATATTTCCTTCAAGTGTTGTTATATGTTTAATATGATCTCTATGCCAATTTTTGTTAACTTCTGAAGCACTGGAGATTTCTGTCCAGCCACCTGGATGATCTTGACGACTTGTCTGCTCTGCTGATCACCTTGCAGTGTGAAGATACACCTTTTCTTCCCCTTAGACTAGTGGTGGTTGTGCTGGCTCTGGCACCAAGCATATATTGCTGTGTCCTGGCAGATCACATGTAAGATCATTAGGTTGGCTGTGGTATTTTTATAATACAGCTATGCTTTTGAAAGTTAAGCCAGTGTACCTGTTGGCAGCATGCACAACAGATGCACCAGTTTGGTCAGTACTGGCCCACATCTCTGTAATGTGTACCATGCCATGATGCATAGGAGTTCTTGAAAGTCAGCAAAAACATTTATTTAAGAACTAAACCTCTTTGAATGAAACTGTCTCCAAAAAAAAAAAAAAATTGAGGTTTTATGCTCCTAATACTTCTAAAACACTAGTGTGTATGAATTACATTGGATGTGTGAATGGTAGTATCAAACTTGGGTCATCTTACTTTCACAAGCTAAATTACTTAGATGCTTGATTTCTTTACATTTGTTGCTGAATAGAGGAGTTTGCTTGGACCTTCTTGAGAATTTGGGATCTTTCCAAATAAAATCTGAATTATTCTAAAAGAAGAGTAAGAGAACCTATATGTTTTCTAGTAGATTTCCCATTTTAAAACTCTTAATAAGTATAAGTTAAAAGTCTTGTCTGAGCATTTCTTGTCATTTCTGTGCACTGTTCTTGTAGCTGTTAAATGGTTTCACTGTTAATTTTTACATTGTAGTGTTCCTTCTCTAGTATTTCAGGTGAATAGGGAATTAAAACATAATTCTAACACGTTCATAGTAGAAAGATATTGTTTACCATTATTACAATGTGATTTTTAGTTTAGTTTTGGAGAAAAAAGTAATGTTGAACTGACTCCTTGCAAGTCTAATGTCAGGTAAAGATTATGATGTGTTTTGGGATATTAGTCTTCTCATTTGTATTACTTGGTAAAGGAATTTAAGTTCAGGAGGAACAAAGTTAAGCAAAATGTCCTTATAAGAATTTGGAATTAAACTGGAGGGAGAAAAAGATATATTAGCCATTATTAAGTTATCTTTCCCTTTAAAACAAATGGAAGGTTTCCAGTATTAGCTACGTTTTTTAATGGTTGAAGTTTTGTGAACAGTAGTTACTTTCAAAAGGTTGTGGTGAGGGGAGCAAAGTTGCATCAGAAATCAGCTCAGAAAAAGAATATTGTTTTTGTTATGGTATCTTTCTGTTTAGATAATTTATTTATTTACTTTTGCTCTCGTTACAAAACAATAATGGCAGAAGGAGCACTGTCTTTCTCTGCGGCATCTGTTTCTTTTGTTCACTTGTAAATTCTTTTGTTCACTTGTAAATTGTGAGCTCTTCTAGTGACTATTACTGCCTAGTCACTGTAGTCCTATAGTCACACAGGTCTCCTCTCAAAAAAGCTGCCATGTGTTTGGGTCATGAACTAAAACTGCAGGGAAGAAGGTGGTATTTCTTTAAAGCAAAGTTTAGTTGCCAGAATATAAAGCTTACAGCGATGAGTTAAAACCTTCAATTGGTGATATGGAAGTCTTATGTCTCTAAAGGAAAAGATGATCTGTGGCACAATTCGGGAAGATGCTGTAAGAAATGATTTTGCATTTTGGCTATTAGAAAATATTTAAACTTTTTAATGGTTTGGGTTGGGTTTTTTTTGGTGTGTGTGGGGTTTGTTTTGGTTTGGTTTTGTTTTGGTTTTGTTAGGTTTTTAAGTATAGGTGTTGTTCTTCAGTCCTATTCCAATAGTTACCAATGATTTTAACTATCCTTTCATATTTGTCCTGTAGTACTAGTTGCCATGATTAAAAACAGTCTTGCAGAAATGATCAAAATCTGCAGATATTAATGTCTTAAGAAACAGCATAAATTCGTTAGATACCGAGAGTACCATGTATTACTCTGGAGAAAGTAAGAAACATGTATTGACAAAGATGTTCTCCTGTGATCATATGTTGTGGAAAAAAAAGTAGTAAAGTTCTGCTCTGAGACCTTTTTAATGGTCTCTTACACAGCTGTCCTGAGTGCTGAAGAACTTCTGGTTGAAGCAAGCTTAGATGTGAGCTCAAAGGTGTATCCCATCATCTGTCTCCTGAGTAGTACAGTATGCACTTACAAAAGTTGGAAAATAAACTTTCCTTGGGAACATTCTTTAGAGTCATAAAAATTAATAGGCTGTTTACACAATCATAGAAATGTTGGTTAGAAGGGACCTCTGGAGTTGTCCTGACCATCTTCAGATCAGTTAGTTGCCAACCAGGCCAGCCATGGCTCTTCATATTTGAGTTATGAATTTCCAAGCATGAAAGTCTCCATAGCCTCTCTAATTAGCCATTTCCAGTGCTATACTACTTACTTAATGAAGAAATTTTCATGAATGTCCTACCAAAACAACAACCTGTGACCATTGCTCCTTGTGATACTATTTACCACTACTGAGAAGAGCTAGGCTCTGCACCTCTGTAACTGCTATTCAAAGGGTATAGAATGTTTTTATATCGCCTACTAGCTTCAACCATGATTCTCTTTTGGTAAATTTGTATTGCCTATTCCTCATTGCAGTTTGTCCCGCATGCAGCTGGAAATCTAGTTCAAAGGATAGGATTTGATCTAGTATTTTTTCAGGGAGCTAGGGGAGACTCTGTAGCTACAGTTAGTTACCTGGCTTATCCTTCCTTTCTTAAACATGAGCATAACACACTGCTCTTTTCCAGTCATCAGGAACCTCCCAATAGTCACCATGATGGTGGTGATAAGCGTTCAGCTGGCCTGTGAATTTGAATACATCTGTACATTTCTCAGTGGACCATAACCTGTTGCTTCCTGGCTGCTGGTTGTCCATCTCCTTCCCAAGTCATGCTGATGTGCGTGGAGATCTGGGATCAGGCTTTGCCTGTGAAGACCAAGGCAAAAGAGGAATTGTGGGCTTCAGACCTTTCTACAGGATCTATTTATAAGGTGTTTCCCTCATTCATTTACAGACCCACATTTCGTCTGAATTTCCTTCAGCCTACTAGCCTATTTGCAGAATTCTCAGCAGTTTTAGCTATGGCTGGGCTTTGGTCTTCCTAATTTTGTTTCCCATTCTTGTTTCCACTTCTAATATGCTCTATTTTTTGATATTAATTAGGAAGCTCGTGCACCAAGCAGGTTTTGTGTACTAAGCAATTCTTCTGACAAAATTCCCTTTACAATGGGCTGGTTAGCTCTTGAGGGCTAAATACGTTTTCTGGGAAAAACAAAAAACCAAAATGAAACAAAACAAGCCAGCTCTCCTAAGTACCTTACTTTCTAATGATAGCCTCCTTGGGACTAGCAATTGCTTAAATAAGCTAAAATCCCATCTGCTAAAATTTAGAATTCCTAACTCTGCCATTTAATTTTGTATCCTTCCTCAAGATCTGGAACTTGGTCATCCGGTGGTCACTGCAGGGCAGGTTGCCATCTGTGGCTGTGTTCATCACCAGATTTTCCCTGTTTATGGACAGCAGATCAAGTGGTTGTTACTCCTAGTTGGCCTCTGTAGTATTTGCCTTAAGAAATTGTCAAGCAGTGCAGTCTAGGAATTTTCAGAAATGTCCTTGCATGCAGAAAAAATAACCAGAGATGTAATTTTTCAGTATCAAACCAATAATCTTGCAAACAGTGTTTTTCAGATTTTGCTGAAAACTTATGCCATCACCAGAAGATACCAAAAGAACTTTACTGCAGCAAAATTTCTCACCTTCAGACATATGAGCTGAGCTGCTTTTGTACTCCTGATGCAGTCCTTCAGTCAATGGCATGTAGCAGGTCTTAAAGGCTAGTAGATCTGACTTCTGAAATAGGAGATTTCAACCCAAAAAGTCTTTCTTGATTGTCAAGTACTGAAATTCTCTCTCCCTTTTAACTGAAGTGAATCCAGTCTGATTGTGCCTGGTAATTGTAGTTTACAGTGGAGCAGTCTCACATGTGCAGTTTCTGAGAAGGGTGGTTAGGTATACTAAAGTTTTTTGTCTTGTTTTATGCACCATCCCTAAAAGTAAGTGGTTTTACAGCAGTTTTAAGATAGCTAATTAAATACTTCATTAAACACACTAAATGACTTGTTACATCTGTGTGCTATCCCTGAGATGGGCTTGATGTTCCCATAGCTGTGCATATCCTATGCCTCCTCTTTGCTCACTGGATCAAAGAATGATTGACTTTGAGAGGAGATCCTTGGAAAAAACCAAAATGATGAGTTCTAACAAAGAATTTGTCCTGCAAGTAATTAATTAAACTTTCTATTGTAGAATATTTATTTAAAAAATGCAGTATGGAGTTTTATTTAGGTACCTTGTTAGCATTTAAAAAAAATGTAGGAAGAGTCTCCTCATTGCACAGTGTGTGTATGGATATGCATAAAACATGTACTTCTGCTGTTGGCATAAGGTGCCATTCAGCACAGTCCTGACACTTGTATTTGTATACTTCAGATGATTACAAAGATCTGAAAGCATGTGAACCAGGTATCTTTGTACTGGCATTGTGTAGTATGTTATGGTTGCCAGCCAATTAGCATATGTCACACAAGTACTTTTATTTGCTGTAGTAAATCATCTTATGTGAGTTGAACTTTTATTGTGTCTCATCTAAAGTGTCATAATGCAACCATGAAACTTAGGTCCTTGTTTCAATGGTCTGTGTAGCACATGCTTCAAAATCTTGCAAACTGTGTACATTTTGGTTAAGCTGTTTTTTGGTTTGGGTTTGTTTTTTCCCATTTGCTGCCACACCATGACCTACAGTAAAGCAAGCTGACCTATGTTGTTTTGTTAATTTATACCACTGGTAGCATTGACAGTTTTTGGGGTTTTGTTTTGGTGGGTTTTTACCCTGAAGTGGTGAATTAAATAGATCTGTAATATAATTGTTTTTAAAGATTCCCCTTTTACCTATCCTTTTTACCCAGTACTTAAGACTTAATCCCTAATCCCATTCTCTGAAATTCAGTGATAGCCTTTAAAAAATGTTCAGTGTTTTATGTGGAGAATAACAAAAAATTATTATATCTGTCATATCTGAAAATGCTGGTTGATGATCCTACTCCTACTAGGAATATCATGTATCAGTTCATTATTCTTGAGTGCTAGAATTTATGTGTGTTTTTTTACTTTTACATTGCTATAAATAAATCACATTTTGTTCTGATAGGCAAATCCCCATAGCACCATAGCTTTACAGGAGAAAAAGCAAAAGCTGTTTTAGATTCCTACAGTACTGCTTTACAGTTTCAAGGG
Organism: Indicator indicator; assembly: GCF_027791375.1. Lineage (NCBI taxonomy): Eukaryota > Metazoa > Chordata > Aves > Piciformes > Indicatoridae > Indicator > Indicator indicator. Next base: position 15,310,754 of record NC_072016.1, on the reverse strand, counting down.
GTTTTTAATGGTATGAGATGAGCTTGTGATTTGAACTGGCTGCACAAAGACTTGATCCCAGATCTATATGTTCGTTGGAGTAGGGAATATAGGGCATATAGGACTGGCTTAATACTCTTGGTTCCTGATGGTTTGTCTGTATACTTCTCAAAGACCTCTTTCACCCTGGAGATTAAGCTCTTCATTAATTATTAGTCCCTTTCTTGGACCATTCATGGCTTCCAAGGGTGCCATCTGTCCAAAAAATGTTTCAATAGAGTGCATAAATATATTCAGACTGAGGAGTTTATATTATAAATATCTCTTCAAGTTATGTTAATGAGTATTTGGGAGGTTTTGGGGAGTTAGCCATCTGACTTTGAATAAATTTTGGGTCCTTCACTACAAGAAGGATATTGAATTGCTGGAACATTTCCAGAGAAGGGCCACAAAGCTGGTGAAAGGTCTGGAGAACAAGTCTTAAAAAGAGCAGCTGAGGGAACTGGGATTGTTTGGTCTGGAGAAGAGGAGGCTGAGAGGAGGCCTTATTGTTCTATTCAACTACCTAAAAGGAGGTTGTAGTAAGGTGATGTTGGTCTCCTCTTCCTAGCAGCAAGTGATAGGATGAGGGGAAACGGCCTCAAGTTGCACCAGGGGAGGTTTAGATTGGATATTAGGAAAAATTTCTTAACTGTAAGAATGGTCAGGTATTGGAGCAGGCTGCTCAGGGAGATGGTGGAGTCACCATCCCTGGAAGTATTCAAAAAATGTACAGGGATGGCACTTTGGGACATGTTTTAGTGGGTGGTGTTATGTTGATCGTTGAACTTGATAATCTTAAAGGTGTTTTCCAACCAAAACAATTCTATGATTCTAAGTGTGTTAGTTATCTATCCTGTGGAACAGATTTCTCTAAACAGTAGTAATCTCAAATTTCTTCTACGTGTAAGTGAAAGCTATAGCTCAGATAGGTTCTATTTGTCTTTAGTTTGGAAAGCAAACAAAAATCCTAGCAATGCCAAGTTTAAAATACCTTTACAAGACAAATCAACGAATCTTTTTAAAGCAGTCAGATCAGTGTAATCTCATCACAGGCTTCAAGAACTCCTCTTGAGTGCAGATCCCGAGAACAAGAGGAAATTCAGTTCTCTTCAAAGAATTTCAGTCATGTCTTTTTAAAACGCAAGGAAGTGCTTTCTGGAGGGGGATAGTACTAATTGTTTGCAGGGGAAAAAAAGAAACCACTCTGGTATTGATATGAAGCCACTGGCAGTCTTTTTTGAAGAACTGTGTTAATCTTAGAGTCTTCATTGATAAAACTTTCCCAAATAAGGGAAGGTTAGGCTTATCAGTTCCAAAATTAATATTTATCAATACCCAGTACACATTTTTTTTTTTATTCTTTATCAATCATTTAAAGTTGATGTCACTTTAGAAAGATTGACTCCATTGAGATGCTGCTGTTTCTACTGTTTCAAGAGGCTTACAACAAAAACATCAAAGACCATCCTATTCCTTTATTATAGCAGTTAGGAGAAGAGCAACTCCATCTGACAGTTCTCCACTGAAAAAGAATTCCCTAAGCTCAGATTCTGTCAAGTCAGGTTAGAAAAGGTCTAGAGTAAACCAAACCCTTACAACACTTACCTCAGTGACTTTCAGGTGAATTTCCACATGGATATTATTCACAACTGTTGGGCTTTTCCATGTCATCATTTTGTCAAATTGAGGTTCTCCAACAAATGGAGTTTCTGAGACAGCAGATGATTCCTAACTTCACAACTCTGGTTGGTATTGTCATCATCACACTTTCTTTGGGTAGAAATAGTGTGTCATCTCCACTTTCAGCACAATATAGATACCAAGATTATGAGGTACCAGGTACTGCAGTTGGAAAGCTCAATTGACAGTAGCATGTTTCACGGATTCCTTTGGAATCTTGGGCAGAATATGTTTATTTTCATTTTCATTGAAGTCATCCAAGAAGTGCTTGCTCTACAACTCTCATTTTAGACTTTTACTATAGATCACATCATATTTAATAGGTTAGTCCTATTTAGTCCTTCCTTTGGTTTACTTCATGCAGACCTAGTATCTCTACATTTGATTGCTTTTATGCTCTCTGAGACAATGATACAGAAAAACCATGCTCAAAAATTGTCCTTTTAAAATTTATTTATTTTTAAAAAATAAATAGAAGACATTTCCTTCGTTAATAAATGGGGAAGATAAGATTTTCTAAGATGTTAACCATTTCCATTTATGGCAGTTTTTCCTTTTCTAGGCTACTCTTTCTAAAAATCTCTGGCTTACTTAAATAAAGTTAAATGCAGTTTAGCTACTATGTCTCCAAATGATCTTCTGTTTGAAATATTTTTAATTTTTTACAGTTATTCCAATACATATTGCTGTCAGTTAAAGAGCCTTCTACCTCATGGGTTTGTGTTACATTGTTTCCTGTTTTGATTTTCCTGTGATGTTTGGAATAGGACCACCTTATGATTGGCTCGTTTTTCACTTCTCAGGAGGAGCAAGATAAATGAATGATGCAATATAAGGGTGGCCTATTTCAAATAGCAAATCTCACTTCATTGGGGCCTTCTCATGGACATTGTATCAAAATTTCAAATTGGTTTTTATTTGCTGTTAGTTTTTTTTCAATTCAAATGTCATGGCATGCTTGTGATTTAGCCAGCACAATTTGGTACAATATTCAGGACTATTGGTAGTATCAAAAAAAAGTAAAGATACAGTAATTAGAGTTTGAAGATAACCGGGAGTATGTTTGGACAATATTACATGCTGCTGTTTGGCCAGCTAATCAGATTCTACCTGTGCATTTGCATGACATTGGTGGGTGCTTGCAAGTAATTCAGGTCTGGACACCTGGGAGGTTTCTGTCCCTTAGTACATCTTTTTATAGAGCATTATGTCTTATAGCAACACCTGTTCAAAAAAGTTGGGAAAGTGATGCTGCTGCTTCTTTTGTGGAAGCCCTGTTGTTACTATACAACAACCCTTCACCTCCAGGCTGGTGTGCCTGAAATGAGAGTACACTCTGTTACCTTTGAAGGTGCTGATAGTTGTGCTTAGAATAAGGATATTTGTTTAAAGGGAGCACTGCAGAGCAGGTTCGTTACACGTTTGGTGAGCAGTCATGTTCTTTCCTTTTTATTCTTAAAGCTTAAAAAATTAAACCATTTTAAGCTGAAGTGGAAAACATGTGAAATAAATTGTGATATCTAAAGCAAACAACACAGTTTAAAATGTCTGTAATAGATGTAGGGGAAGAAATTAAAAAATCCCACACCTATTTAATCTTGGCATAGCTAGTTGAATTCAGGAAGCTCTAGCTCTCATCCATCAAGTGTTTTAATAAAAGAGAACAGAGATTTATATTCTTGGAAAGGTGCTTTTAAAATATATTTTACTGTCTGTACCTCTTCCCTGTTACATGATTGTGTATGTGTGGCTGGGTTTTGATTAGTGAAGAAACTGAACTATGCTTTCAGTTGCTCCCTGTGCTTCTTTGTATTTCAGCTGGGTGACAGAAGGAAACATAGTTGAGATAGTTGCAGGAGCTGGAATGGCTGAAGAACTACTGATCAGCTAAAGAATTCCACCTTCTGTTGATTGTCCCTGGGTTGAACACAAACAGACACTAAATCTTAAGGAAAAACCTTTGAGCTCAGATCTTTCCAGTTTCAAGGATAACTTCGGTTATTTCCAGTCATAGAGGAGATTCTGAGTCTTATTAAAGACTCACAGGTTTCCTGACCTCATTTTACCAGATCAATAGAAACCCACCCTGCATCTGGCACTGCTGTAGCTATTTAGCTTGAGGAGAGTGTCAAGAGACAGCCAGAGCTCTGAAGTCTGTCCATCAGACTTAAAGGGGAAAGTTCATTGTAATTTCAACCAAAGTTATAAAGTTAATGTCCTTAAGTTAGTGTTTTAAATCAACTGGGTAAAACATGGTGCTTTAAATGGGTGTACATTATCAGCATCAGTTGATTTGTAGTAACTCTTTTATGCGTGGTAAGGCAAAGATAAATGTAGGCTTTTCTTTTTGGCATTTGTTAATGTTTGACATTTGTTAAAGGAATTTCAAGATTCCTTAAAGATTTTCATATAATTTGGATTTACCCAGCTTGTTTTAGAGGTACTCAGTTGTTTAGGTAATTGATGAAAGAAATTAGTGTTTCAGCAGAAAGCATATTGCAATTGCAACAGTCCATTATTTTTTCAGTCCATTTAGTGATGGATTTGCAGTTCTCCTTTCAGTTTAGGTGAAGTAATAATAAACAGAGGATAGAGTTTATCTCCATCCAGAATGTTGTAACAGGGTAATAATAGCAAAGATATTTATTCTCATCAGCATGGCTTCCATTTTCTTATTAATAGCAGTGAGATCTACAGTCTGCAATTAATCACTGGGAAGTAACAGTAGTGTAGCACCTCGTTTAGTTTAATTTCAGTTTATTGGATTTTAAATTTACGCTGTTGTTTTTGTGCTTGTTTACACCTGCCATGGTCGTGATCCCAATTTTTCATTTTAAGATTCAAGTATTCAATGTTTTCTCTTATGTTCTGTCATTGCTTTTGAAGGCACTATGTCAAAAAGGAAATGTAGTCTCTTTGAACCTGTGTACAGTTTCTGGGAACTTTGCTCTTGCAGTAAGTATTTTGGACAGTATTTTCAGTTGCCAGCAACACTGTTAGAAATAAATTAATATGTATAAATCATTTTCAGATCATCTAAAGTGATGATTGACTCTGCTGGGCTAGAGCTTTCCAGTATGCACATTCTCAGAACCTACTCTTTACATGTGCTACATGGTATGAATTTTGCATTTTATGTTGCTGGGAGAATTCTAAGTAGTAGGAATGTTGCATACTTTAAAGCAATGCTTGGCTAACCTGTGCTGCTGAACTCAGTGTCTTTGCAGAACAGAACTAGCTATGGCTTTGAGGAATAGTAAGTGGATAAGATCCATTATAATTATTTGCTTTAAAAAAATACTCTTTTATCTTTGATGCATGAAGTAGTTAGCTGGTTCATTAGGTCATGTTCAGGCAATATTATTTAGATACTAGTCTAAGTTGGGTTTTTGTTTTTTGTTTCTGTTTTTGTTTTTTTCCTTGTCTCTCAGTTTGTAAGACTTGTATTGTTCAACACTTTGAAGACAGCAATGACTGTCCCAGGTGTGGCAACCAAGTGCATGAGACCAATCCACTAGAAATGTTAAGGTAAGGTGACGGATGCACAACATTTGCTGAAATGGAAGAACAAAAAATAATTTTATCCTGAAAGCGAACTAACTTTATGGCTTATTTGTGTAATACCTATGTTGACTGTTCTAGGCCATAGATTCTTTCAGTTTCTCATCTCCCAATAAATTGTAAATTTAGTTTCTTCAGATATAACAAAAGGAGGAAAAATAAGGGAAAGATGCAGAAAGACTGGGTGTAGTGTACTAATTAAAATAAATAATTTATTAAATAAATGAGCCAGATACATGTTATTGTTTACATGAAATTAAATTCTAGAGTTCCTTTTCTCAAAGCCTCTTTTTTTCAGATGATTTAGGGCAATCCAAACTGCATGCAACTTTTCTTTTCTTCTTAGAGGAATGTAGACAATGAATCATGCAAATAACTGAATGTTTTCCAGAGTGTAGATCTACCAATGTGAAATGAAATCTGCGGTCAGATTCATGAAAAGACACTCATGAAAGAAAGTTTTGACTCTAAAAATACCCTTTCTTGTGAGTTTGCATTTTTTTTATATCACAATAAGACATCCTTTTTTTTAAAACAAATATTTTTCTTGAAATTCTGGATTCTCTTGTAGTGATATTATATTGAAACACAGGTGCTAGCCGTCCGACAAGCATAGTACAGAGAAAGCAAGAAATGTCATCATAGGTGGAAGAAGCTCATGTTTTCCTAAAGTGATGGAGCCACAATCTGCCCTCACGCCTAAGACTCCATCTACCCCTGATACTAGTAGTTTATAATACTGTTGTAAACTTAGGAAGAAATATTTTCACATCAATGTTAAAATAAATATTTACATCTGAAATTTACTAGGCTTGGTGCTGTTTCCTAAGATCATTCTGTTTCCTACGATTTGTCATACTGTGCTGTGACTTTTGATTGATATGTGCATGTACATGTAGCAATCCCCATGCTTCAGTTTTATACCAAGATAGGGGAGAGCAACTTGAAATGGACTTAACAGCTTGTCTTAATAACCTGAATTTTTGGAAGAATAGAGCTAAAAGGGTTTATGTAGATATTTACTGCAAGTATTTTTCTGATTTCCTGTCGATGTCTGAGGCCCTCTTAGCCATAACAGGCAATGCTATACACAATGCATAAGGCTACTATTAAGATGAAAACAAAAGCATTTTAAAAATACTTTTTACTCTGACAGGACCATTCCATAGGAGCTGAAAAATGCATTTTTTTGAAACCTCTATTATATGTTTAGTAATTTAATATTGTGTTTTAGGCAGGAAACGGTAGAAGGGTGAAAAAAGTTGAGACCACATACCAGAAATGTGTGAAGAGCTATTGTCCTCAAACTCATTTTAGAGATGTTGGATTTATTTGCCAACAAACTTCATATAGCTAGCAGTTTCCTTCTTCTATTTTATGAAACAGTTTTAAACCTTTGCTAAACTGCTACATCAGAAGAGCACGTGAGCAGTATAATGGAGTAAATTTTTGGATGTTGCCTGCATAACTCAATGCCTGTCTTATACTCTGATTGTAGAGACCAGCTATATCATTGCTCATCTGACAAATGACATCAAACGCTTTAGATAGAATTTTTAATTGAGGTATTTAATATATACTTCATAAACTACTTTATAAGCTCAGTTCCTAATAACTTCCCAGCTATGCAAGTTTTTTAGATGTATCATTTAGTTGGTAGCCCCTAGGGTCTGTTGAAACTATAAGCCTGAGTCTGAAATTCAACACTGAGTGTTAAGTTGTAGAAGTCATTTTCTTGATTTAGCAGAATTCTGCATCATCAGTATTCAATAGTGGGAATTTTCAAGAATAAATATAGAAAAACCAGCATGTATTGTACCATCCTAAGTAATGGTCAGTGGGATTTTGAATTAAGATAGTGATACTTTCTTTTGAACTCATTATTTCTTTTCTGTTAATGAATAAGTTATGAAGATTGGAGCTTTCTTACAACATGAAATGAATTCCATTTCCAAGATAGATTCTCAAGTTCCCAGTGCTCAGTGGTGGGAACTTCATAGCAAGGAGTACCATCTAGTTGCATTAGATATTTATAAGAGAGGCTAGAAGAAATAACATACCATTTGGAAAGGTAGACCTATGTTGTCATCTATCAGAAGCAAAGTACTCGCACTTGGTATCCTTCTTATCTATGAGAAAGTACTCTCTATGCTGCTTTGGCTCAGGGGAAGTCTCTTTCACTTGCTGAAGATTTAATTGGGTTTTTTTTCTCCTCATAAGAAGAGGCAATTAAAAAATGGGTTGTAGTTGTACCTTAAACATGAATTTCCTTAGAGTATGACTGTCTACACGAACTTATGGATAACACAGGAAATGACTCTCAGAACAAGATGACTGGGTAATAGATCTAATTATAAACTTTCTATTACAAATTCTGTAAAGAAGAGAACTTGAAATGCTCTTGTATTGATTATAAGAAGATAATCATTATATATTAAAATGGCTTTTAGACATTATTCAACAATAAATCATTCAGTCTTCCTACTTTGCCACTGCTAGTGAATACAAGATAGAGAACAGTCATGTTTTATAAGAGGTCTATAGTGTGTTATTAGTAGCATGTACACATACTTGTGTGTATATGCAAATACATGTACATAGCTAGATACGTATCACTATTTAGATGCAAATTTAAAGCAATTAAAAATACAACGAAGACAATGGCTTCTGACTGAATCACAAGTTACTTAATTTCTCTGGCCCTATTACTTACTACTTTATGTGATGAGTTTTTGTTCAGGTTGTGGGCAGTGCGAGTTACTGTTCACAAAAGATGTAGAGGGCAGAGAAGAGAGGAAAAAGAGAGGTAGCTGAAAGGGATATGAAACAGTGAGAGGAAGTGGAACTAGAGAGTGGAGGATAGATAGGAGAGTAGGTAATATTCAGAGAAATGGGAAAAAATATTTTTACTTCAGGAACAAAGCCCTCTGGAAAGGACTGTAATAGCCATTTCTGGTTTTAATGTCTGAATGTCAGAGGACATGCCTGTGCTGCATACTGTCATCTGGTAGACAAACTCATGGCTGATTTAAATAGTTTAAATGAATTATGTTGGGTGCTGAGAATTGTCTAGCCAGAGCAGCATGGATGCTCTGTGGTCTTCCTTATCCTGCCAAGACTGGTTTGTCTGTGTTGTAATGGGTAGAGAATAGTCTGTTCAGTTTTTTTTAACCATATTACTAAAGCACTCGAACGCTTATTATGATAATGGAATTTATAACTTTTATGCTTGCTACTCATGACATAGACCTTAAAAATGGATAGCACTTCTGAAGTTCATTCCTTTTAGTACTACAGTTGTTTGTATGTAACACAAACTAAAACAATGAACGTTTCAGAATATTGCTGGTTTTTCTGCTTTGCTTCCCTTTTGTCTTTATACAGTAAAAAATTCCTTGATTATTTATAAAAGAAATTCATTCAAGAGGTGGCTGAGATAAGCTTTAATGCATGTTGTCTCTCAAGCTAAAATAGTTTCTTTACCAGAAATGTGGAATTCATTTTGTTATTTAAAAGTATTTGTTAAAGAAAGGCTAAAAAAAATATAAAATGCTAGTTTCTACTTAACATGAAATATATTTTTTCCATTTGAAAGGCTGGATAACACCTTAGAGGAAATTATATTTAAGCTGGTGCCTGGACTTCGAGAACGTAAGTTTCTTATTTGGTTTTGGGTACCTGTTTGAGTGGATGGAGGGAATGTGGCTCTTTCTAACGCTACAGCTGTGGTATTGATTTGAAAATTCACATTACTTTTTTTTGATGTTAACTAGAGGAACTGCAGCGAGAGATTGAATTTTGGAAGAAAAACAAACCTCAAGAAAATGGACAAGGTGATGATTTTTTTTCCTCTCTCATTAGGCCCTGTTTCTTCAAAGACTTAGGCATATACATTGTTTTTACTGAGTTTAATGATACTACAGAAACTTGTAACACATCTGGAGACCTTCGCATACTGCTGCTGTTAACCAGTTGTTTTACAGACACTGTTTTACCATTGTTTATATCTTCACTTCCCTAAGCTCTCATTTGTAACGCTCATGCTATTTTCTACCTGAATTCTTAGTTTTCTTAACACAGCAAGATGCAGAACTATGAGAGCTTTTATAGATTATTATCTGTTACTGAATTTGACCAGTTGTTAAACAGGAGGTTGTCAAGAATTAGGCAGACAAGTAGTAAAACAGTTTTCCAGGCATGCTAAACAATTGGTTTATATAGATTCCAAAATGTTGTTTGGTTTGGTTTTTTTTTTTTCTTTCTCTCACTTTTTTTTTTTTTTTGGTAGGTTTTTTGGGGGTTTGTGGTGGTGGGTTTTCTTTTGTTTTTAATTTTTATAGTTGACCTATGGACTTTGAGAGCTCAGTATAGAGGTGTTAAGCAAGGACTACATCCAGCTGTTTTTATGCCCTTTTAGTCTGACATCAAGGTTTTGCATCCATAACTTGGTTGATTTGGGCAGTCCTAAGAAGTTTTTAAGGTTCTGCTAAGCTAAAGAAATAGGATCACTGTCAAGGAATCCTCTTGCAATACTCTCCTGAACTCAATTGTTAATAATATATCCATTTCAACTTCAAACTATTTAATTTTCTTTCTCACTAGTTTGGTTGATTTGTATTTGGCATCCATTATAAAGGACAGGATTCTTTTCTCTCTTATATAATTAAATGAAGAACTGCTAGGAGAGCTTAAATGAAATTATATTCGTTTACTGCAACATGTTGTATAGTGTTGTAGTAAAAACCTATTTAAAACCTATTCACTTTTAAAAGTACCTAGGAAATAATTGTAATGAAATACAGACATTTGCTAGCTATTTAGAAAATAATTTTCTGCTACATACAGAGATAGAAAAGAGTAACATATAATTTGCAAAACGTAGAATGTGACTTACTTTTAACCAATTTATTCTTCTGGTTCTTACCTTCATCCTGAATTCACTAGCAGATCTAATGGAGATCAGTTACTAAGTGTAAAGAGTGCCTGCATTGTTTTGTGAATCAGAGGAAGACTCTAACTCTCAAAATAAACTTTTAAGTAGCTACAGATGTATCCAACTCTGCCAGTGACGGTATCCTTGCACTATGAAAATTTGGCTGTTCGAAAGTCGTGACAGTTTGTTGAGACAAATTGTGAGCATTTAAACTATTTTTTTGCCGTAAACAAGCATTTATAATCTCACCTGAGAATAAATTATTTGGTGAGAATAATTTTTGCAAGAAGGGTTGCTGATACCATGCCTTGCTGTCACACAGAGTAGTTTAAAAGCATGTCAGTTACATCCTGTACCACAGGGCACAGAGTTCCCACCTTAGCATCTAAGATTCTGTAAAAAAATCACAGAACTTGCAATTTTCATATATCAGAAAGAAAAAAAAAAAAAAGGAAAGAAAAAACCAAACAAAGCATATCTCTGGCATTGGTGACTCCACTAGGGGAGTGGCTACTAGACATAATTGGTGATGCTGTGGTACAGAGAAAAAAAAAAATCTTTGTTGGTCCTTTCTGAACTCGATAAGGAAGACGGCAAACAGCTTCACATCAATTCACTCTCTGGTGATAATTTTTATATCAAATATCTGAGAAAAGCACATAATTCACAAGGTTTAGAAAAAAAAGTTGAGGAAATAAAATGAGACACCAGTTTATGCCTTAATGAAAAAGGGCTGGAGGTGGATGTGGTGTTGGTTTGTTTTTCCTGTCTTCTGGTCTTGGCTTGCTGATTTTTACTTGGTGAACGCAGAGTCCATTTTGACAAGATTAAAATTCCTTTGTTTTGTTTGTCCTTTTTTCTCTTTTTTTTTTTTTTAACTTCTATCATACTGAACTTAAGATGCCTCTGATGAACCATCACATTGATTTCTGGAGGCTGCCTGTACAAACATCATTAATTCTAATATCTATAAGGATTTATTAGTAGATATTCTAGTGCTATTTACATAGAGGAGTGTTTGAATTTCTGTGAGAATACCTTGAAAAATGCTACCTTTTTGTGAGTGTGTGCCTGTTTCTGGAATGACAAATTTGCTAATTTCCCTAATTCTGTAGTTGGTTTGCCTTTCAAGACTTATCAAACTGCATAACTAAGTCTAAGAATCTGTGAATCATAGGCAGGTTCCTTAGACAAATGCATGTGACAGGTAGATTGCAGCTGCTTGATTAAAACAGTTTGCTTCCTGGACTTTCACCCTCAGAAAAAATAAAATATCTGTAATTTGACACTTTAAGTTGTGTTCATAGCAAGATGATAGAGCCAAAGTGTTTGTATGATGCACATTCAACTAAATGTATCAACATCTAATAGGGACTTGTGGACAAATCTTTTATAATTATAAAATGCTTCAAAGTTGTAAGAAAAAAGTAGTTCATGTAGCTTAAATTTCATCTTGGCTATGTAAATAAAATGAAATTAATTACTGTGTCTAGAAACTTAGGCATAATTTGATATTTGTTAAAGTTTTCATTCTGTTTTCTTGTCTTAACTCTTCTAAATTACTTCAAAAGTTTGTGGTGAGTATAGAAAAAGAGCAGAATTTGATCTGAAAATTTTTCAGGAAACGCAAAATATCTTACTGAAGTTACTTGTGGTAATATTTTATTTCAACATAAAGCAGCTTTTGTTTTAAATCAAAAGAAGTGAATTGAGAATCCAGTGGAAAAAGAAGTATGTAATAGGCTTATTGTATAGTGTATTCCAAATCTGTAAAAAATTACTCCATTTTATGGTGCATTTTATGGTTATTTACATACATTGCAGCCTTATCTAGATCTACGTGCTAGTCTTAGTATTCTTGCATTCAACTGTGCTAAACCTTTGAAAACTACAGGAGATGGTTAGATTTTTAAACCAGGAATCAATAGAAACATAACAGCATCAGTGAAGAGAGATAAATGGGATATGTGATTGTATGGGATATATGTGCTCTGCCAAAAAATAAAGGAGCCGTTCTTCTTTGCTTACGTTTTTCTTTTTTAAAGGTGAATAAGCATATGGCTGTTTACTTGTAAAGTCCCATTTGTAAAAAATGGAGTTTTTTACAATGGCATTACTTTAGATCAGTTCAAAAGTAGATGAAAGTTAAGTTTTATCTTCCATTAGTTTATTTCATAACATTTCAGGAACTTGTCTCTACTAGGCTATTGCAGCAGTTAATATGAAATGATTACCCATGTGTCTTTGATACACAAGTGTTGAGATTAGTGGTTCCACTGTTTATTTAAAAGCAGTGTTTTATTGACAGTGAACTACCACATCACAGAGTAGGTTTACATGGTTTAGTGATCTTGATGCATGTGCAGTTGAGAAGTTTTGATTGCTGGTTACAAACAGAACTGGATGGTCATAACTATAAGTAATCCATCAGTCTAATTATTTTCTGTCACACAGAAATCTGTTGTTTGTACATTATATTAAAATTTCAATAGTAAAAATTTGTTTTCAGAGTTTCATAAATTGATCAACTTAAGAATGCACTGAATTAAATTGGTGTAAAGTTAATTTGAAGAAAAAATCTGCCCTTGAAAATTATTACTTTAAACATGTATTTGTTGCTACTGTGACTTTTAATTATTTTACACTTAAATAATATCATCCTCATGTTTTATAGATGAAAGCCCAAAAGCTGATAAACCCAAAGGAGATGAGGAGTATGATGAAAATGAAGAGGATAAAGATTATCACAGGAGTGACCCACAGATTGCTATCTGCCTCGACTGTTTACGCAACAATGGGCAGTCAGGAGATAATGTAGTCAGAGTGAGTAGTAAAGATAATCTGTGCTGGTTTTCTTGTTGGCAGAATAGCATCTTACAGGAACCAAATCATTTTGTGACAGTTACCAATAAATTTTAATGTGATGAGCTGTCTCCACTTCCACACTTACTTGCTCCTTTTGTTTGAGGCATTTCTATGCATCTTGGAATTTTGTTTAAAACAAAAAAACAAACTACATTTTCATACAGAAATCCAGGTTTTTTTACAGCTTTGTAGTCTACAGCCTTGATGGTATCTAACTGTATTACATATCAGTTTACCACAAAGGTACTTCAGAAGCTAGCTGTAGGTGAGATGCCTCACACTTTCAGGATTGCTGTTTCACCATACCAGCATGAAGCTGTTTTTCAGATACGCTGTGCACCTGATGACTGGAGTCCAGGTCTTTAGAGTTGTTAACCTGATTCTGACATTGACGTGTCGTTTGTGGCCTTGGCCAGGTCACTTTCATCTCTAAAAGTGTAGAGTAATACCTGCTAACTGCTGTATTAAGAATTAGAGATACTTGGTTTCTATTCCTGAAGGGAAGATTACCTAATGGTAATCTAATCCTTCGGCGTTTACCAAAAGGTATTTAGAAATCCTCTTAGATTTTAATAGTGTTTTATTAAATTACAAAGACAAGAATTAGAAAAAAAAATGTGTAATAGAACACTGCTTATACATTCTATGTGCTGTGATACAAGTGCAGTTTCAGAAGTTTTTCTACTGTAAGAAAGTTTTGATTCATCAAGGAAAAAAACCCTGTGCTAAGATTAAGAAATCTGTGTCTCCCTCACCATGTTGTAGTCTCAGATTTCCAGCTTTCCTGTTGAATCAATACTACTAAGTTCTGGGTCACAGAGTCTGTAGTAGTAGATGTGTCTCAGGTTTATAGCTTCCCTGTATTTTACCTTAATTATTTGAGAATGTTTTACTTCCTTTTTCTCTCAAGGACTGAAGAAATTCTAAGAAATGTAACTCTATTTGGCCCTCAACGTTACTAACACAGACACTTAGGTTAAGTTCTTCTGGGGCTTTTTATGGTTTTGTTGGGGTTTTGTTTCTTTTTTTTCTTTTCTCCCTGCTATGTCTTTTCCAAATTTCTTTAAAAGCAAAGATGGGTCAAATAAGTTTGCTTGTCATCTTGTCAATTTTGAAAAAAAGGGGAACAAAAATAAACTTAGAGTGCTACAATGATTTAGAAGAGAGCGCAGTAAAATGGGTTACTGGTTGAAAAAAATACCAGTTACAGCTCTTCTTGCACTAAAGCTGGCTTGCATGCTTCAGAATTTCTGACATGTTTTTTCTGTTTTGTTGCTGGTGCTTTAGGGTTTAATGAAGAAATTTATCCGCTGCTCTACTCGAGTGACTGTGGGAACTATAAAGAAGTTTCTCAGTTTAAAATTAAAACTTCCAAGTTCTTATGAGGTACATTTGAAAGAACGATGCCTGTATTTTTATTTCTCTGCAAAATATTTTTTTTAATGAAATGTAATCATATTTGGACTTGAGGAATAATTTTTTTAGCCCAGTCACAAAGTATTTGTTCAGTATTTGAAGTCATAGTTTATGCAATCATTTTGTCACCATGACTAAAGGTGCTATTTGAGGAACTCATACCATTGTAGTAACTTCAGTTGCTCACCTGTGAAGGAGCAGATACATTAGGTTTTGATATTTTTATGTAAAAATGAATGTTTTCTCTTTCCGTGTGGCTAATAAAAGGTCAGTTAATGGAGTTTTGGGCTAGCAGCTACTGGTGAAAAGGAGAGCTCAACTAGACATACACTAAATTACTCTGCAGTTTCATTTTCTTTAGATGTAAGAAACTATCCAGTAATGATGAAGAAATGAGGAGCAATACCGTTTGAATTTTTGAAAATGCTGATACTGTTTTTGCACCTTCTCTGGAATTAGATGAGATTTGATGTAGAGAGGGTCTTTACTGCATGAATGATTTGTTCTTTTCCAAGGCTAAATTTATTCTTTTCCAAATCTCTGGAGGGATTTCTTAACGCTGAGTTATGATGCGGGGTGGCACAGGGAAGTGTGAGACTCCTGCCTCTCTTTCCCTTTTCCCAGGGACACAAGAATTTTGACCTCAGCACAGACTATTTCCTTAGCCAATTCTCTTACATGGGTCAGTGACTCCACAAACTGCAGGCTGGCTTTAGCACAAATGACACCATCCCAGCTTTAGTCTAAGGTTGGGTATAGGTTAACTTAGGCACAGGGCTGAGTTGATATAAGCAGGTTATTGCAGAGGTAACTGCAGGCATTTGTCATGGTATCATGACATGCTGACCAGCATTTTGATTTCATTATATTATGTTAATTATAATTTAATATGTTCTTGGCACCTTAATGGCTTGCGTTACATAGTATCTGCTTACTTCAAATTTTTGACATTTTTTCCTCTGAAAACCAGAAAAGCATTACGGCTATAGTATTGTAGTACTTGTCAAACATTTTCAGTGGAGGGTAGAAGATAGTGTAATGCAGTTTAAATAAGTCATTTGTCATTTTCTTTTACCTTCAGTTAATGAAGTTAATGAAGTGTTTTTATAGTCAGAAGTACATTTTCCTTGTAATTTACAGTTTAATTTTTAAACAAATTTTCTTAAGTTACTTTATAATTTCTTTTAAAAAAAAAAAGACAATGCTTCTGTTTTGTATCTTTGGGTTTGAAAGAGCATTGACATAGCAAGGAGGCCTCCAAACAACAGGCTTTCTCTTCAAACAATTACTGTGTAGTGTTGATAAATACAGGGGGTGTTTATCTCTCTATATGTAGTGATTTCCTGCCTAGTTTAGTGAGCTTTCTTCTGTCTACACCTTAACTGAAAGCACAAAAGTGAAAAAAATAAAGCAGAATTCTAGTGCCCAGAATAGCATATTGTCAGCATACTGTATTCATCCAGGCTTCATATATGTCCAATGAAGTTACTGTCTAATGACAGGAGTCATAATCCTAGGAGTCTAGGATTAACGCCTAGAGATTCACTTCAGAGTTCATATAGACATTAGAATTTTGCATCCCTTTGTCTTAACTGTTTGTTCTGTTATATTTTAAGCTGGATGTACTATGCAATGGAGAAATCATGGGGAAGGACCATACGATGGAATTCATCTATATGACAAGATGGAGACTAAGAGGCGAAAATGTAAATGCTGTTACATTATTAATAAGTGATATTTTGCTGTATTTTTTTATAGGGAGCATACATGCTTTCACAACTTGGACCAAGATATATCCTGTGTCTTTTCAAAAACCTCTGATTTAAAAGTGCATTTTGCCTATTTTCTGGATTTCTTACGCTCCTATGAGTAAAACTTTGCAGCATGTATGTTGTGTGGATTCTGATACTTAAAAACAGCAGGTATACAAAGTTTACATGCAAATTCTGCTCTGAGTTTTAATTCCAGTATCTGAAAAGCCAAGTACTTGTTCTTTTCTCTGCAAATTCACTTTTAATGACACCATGAGTTACAGTGGTTGGGGTATTTGCATCCAGCAGTTTTTTATTAAGAATCTATTCTATTCAGACAGCTGAAAGTGATGCTGAAATCTAATTGTTTGGGTTAATATTACAGCCATTGTTTTTCTAGATACGATGTATAACACTAACATCTATATTAACAGCTAAATGCGTTTTCCTCACTGCATATGGATATGGAGTTACAATATCAAATTATTAAAAGGCATTTCTTTCAGGTCTGACAGTTTGATTTAGTAACCCTTATATTTTCTTGAGTATTTAATTTTTTTTGTTAGAAGTCATATCCCCTATTTCTTCTCTTACACATTTGTTTGTGTGTGGCTGTTGATTTTTCTTCACTTTTCATTCCTTTGGAGTTTAATCAGATTTGCAGTCTCTGACTACTTGTGGAGGTATATACTGATTGGTAGAATATTCCAAACTTTCTGTACTCTCTTTTTAAGCTTCTTAGTATTCAAAATAAAAAGCACTGAAGCATGGATAGAGAAGACAGATGATTAAGCACACTGCGGAGTTAATTCATAACTTTCTTAAAATTTTATCTTAATCTGAAGGGGGAGAGAGAAGGATAGGTTATGATTAAAAATTAGGGATTTGAATGTATATAGGCAAATGCTCATAAATGTGATGGTTGCTTGAACTTAAATATTTCACCAATAAGGGAGCTTTATGAAGTGTTATTTCCTAAACTACCTTGAAATCAGTGTTTGTTTGGCTTGCCATCTTATATATTTGTTAGCATTGGCTGTGTATTAGGAAGGGTTGGGGCAACAACTTCTGTGATAATAGAACACTTTCATGAAATTTAATCCCTCCATCCTTACCTGGAAAAAGACTTTTGCCAGTTGTATTGGTTTGGAAGCAACAGTAACTATCATCTTGACAAAACAAAATGAAACAGGCAAAAAAAACCAAACAAAACCCCAAACAAACAGAAAACCAAACCAACATTATTTGTACTGGTTAGATTTTTTTAAAAATCTCAGAACTATATTTTTTAACATCAAGTGATGAATATAAGAACAACTCCTGACTGAATTTGTTGGTTGTGCTTACATACAGATAGCATAAGCAGGTATGTGTTCATCTTTTTCTTTATGTAGTTTTAAATCACTCTCCTGAAGTGAGAGACGAGAAGCGCTAAAACCTGTAAAAATTGCATTGTGCTGGTAATAAATCCAGTAACATCTGGGCTTCTATGATTTTGTCTTCCTTAACTCTGTGTAGTCTTGTAATATAAAAGCAAGCTGTAGTAGTAACTAATTAGCAATCTCTTCTTTGGGATGAAGATCAAGTAAATCCTGTGTCTCCATGAGCTTTTACTGGCAAACCTTTGGACCTTACAAGAGGTGGAGTAGTAAAGGGGAAATACCTGTTTATTCATAGAGGAGTCTTTCCTGGTTTAAAGAAGTACATTAATTTTAAACCTTACATTTGAGAATTGAAAATTAAACCATCAAATGGTGGATGTGTATGTCCAGCTGTGGATGCCTCTTATCTGATCAGAACATCATCTCCTTCGCAGTTTCGGTGTCAGAACTGCTCATCTTCGCAAGTCTGCCCACAGGATGGCACTTTTTATCAGGTAAGAGGCACTCACAACTGTACATACTACAGTTACTAAGGTCCTGTCAGCACTTCAATCATAGTCCAAGTTTTGGAGTTTTCATAATTCCTTGCTACGAAGTGCTAAAACTGTGAGTAAGGCCTGAACATTTTCATTCCTTCAGAAAAAAAGCTTTAACAAATGAATAAATAGAATCCATTCAAAAGGTTTGGGGGTTTCTTTTACTTCACATTAGGCCATTTATTTATTTGTAAGAGAAATATTCTGTGGGTTGATAGCTGCATTGGTCCGGAAGGATTAGCTACCTGATCCTATCTCATCCTTCTAATGGGTAGCATTGGGCAGTCACTGGCAAGGGATCAGAACTGGAGTGTGTGAATCAAAAGAGTCTACGTTAGTTTCATCTGTTTAAGGCAATTCATATGCTTTTTTTAATGGAGTAAAGAAAATGTTAGATTTTTCTAGTGCTGTACTCCCTTCCAAATCTTTTAAGATTACAAATGGAATAATGCCTTATCTCTAGAATTTAACAAACCAAAACCTTTGATTCCTGAATGTCATTGATTAATCTGGTTCATACACATATGAAACAATGTTTCAGTTTCCTCATTGATTTGAATTAATTTCTAAAAGTTACGTTGGAAGTTTGAAATAATATTTTTGCTTGAGCAAAAATTAGTGAAGAATCACAGAATGGATGGGAGGGTTGGAAGGGACCTTTGAAGATCATCTATTCCAGCCCCCTTGCTAGCGCAGGATCACCAGAGTAAATCATAATGATAGAAGGTCACTTCCCACTATGGATAGGAGTTATCTACTGCAGCCATGGCTGCTTCAGTAATTAGAATTATTTCGGTGTAGTGTATTTCTTTTGTACAATTGCTTTGTAATTTTGATTTGCAAAACCAGTGAGCTTCTCTGGTTTGCATGGCAATTGCAGTGAAGTGACTGCTCTCTGTCTCTGCCTGTGTGCACTTCCAAGTTGAGTATTTCTAGAGATAAATTATGTAAGCAAAGTGAAAAAACCTGTGAAATACCATTAAAATGGTGTAGTGGTCATATCCTATGCAAAAAAACCCCAAAAGAGTAATTTATTATAACACATATATGTTAATTGCATGTGCAGACTGCACATGGTGCTCCCTGTCTTCTCTCCTAAATGCTCCTCCTGCTGTAGAATACTTGTGGGTTTATGTTGTGATTTCTCTGCTCTCCAGTTTGTAAATCCTCAGCACATGTGTGCATTTAGTTCGGTGATCATTTCACTGCCATGGCATGAAAGGTTTGTTGACCTGTATAGGTCTCTGCACTGATATCTTTGCTTTTTGTCACTGAAGCTCATCTGTATTGCATTGGAAGGATGTAGTGAAATATTCCTGAGTGTAATGATAGCTTCTTTGAAAAGTCTTTGTTTTCAGATTTGCAAATTAACTATGTTCCTCTGCCTTGTGGCAGAGAGGTAATTTAGCCCATATTGCTGCTGATACAATAAGGTTTTCCTGAGTTGTGGCTACAGAAAGTGTCAGAGGAGAACATCAGACCTAAATGAAAAGCTGACAGACTGAAAAAACAAGATAACTAGAAAAAAGCACTTCCAGCAGTTAAATTGCAGGGGGATTTTTTGTTGGTTTGGTTATTTTGGGTTGTGGGGTTTTTTTATTCATTTGTTTGGGTTTTTTTACCTTTTCATTCTTTTTAATACCAGAGTAGTTCTGGCTGCTACTATAGCAATGGAACCTCCATATATATATATATAAATCAAACAAAGAACATCATCTGTAAATAGACTTTGCTTTAGAAAGTATAAAATTTCAAAATTGTTTTTTCTCAAACACAGCAACAGCAGTAAGAGGAGTTGTTTCAGCACTCAGAAGTATATACATCTCCTAGAACATAAATCATGAAATATATAAAAGTAGATATATTGGGATTTTATATTAATGATAAATAATTACAAGTAACTGACTTAGGGATTAAATACAGATCTGAAGTACAGGTATGGATTTAACTGTTGAAACTTATAGAATTATTTCTTGTAAATAAAACTGATTGTCATGTGTCTTAGGGATAAACTCTAGTTATTCTTAAGGAAATCTTTAATTGCATTTTCCTTGTATTTGTTATGAAAGATGTCTCCATATTTTCTTGTCTGTTTTTGTTGTTGTTTTTTTCTTGCTTTTGTTTCAGTCTTACCCTATGGTACTTCAGTATCGACCTAGAATTGACTTCGGTTAGACCAAAGGGCCAGATCCCACTGAGATGAATCCTGCACTATTTGTTTACCCATCGACAGATTGCACAATGAATGGATGTGCCTGGATTAGGGGGACACAACCAGATTTTCAGCATGCACATAAGGACATTGTCTTTCTGAAAACTGTCAGTTACATCTCTGTTGTTTCTATTAGAGCAAGCCAAGTGCCATTCTGCTACTGAAATGTGCATAAGGTAATTGTGTATCTTACAAGTGTGCTGCAAATCATAGCCAAAATCATGAAGTGTACAGTCAAGATTCAAAACTATGGAATATTTCTGCTTGCGTGTTAGAAAACTTCTCTGGTCCTAACATTGATTACACTAGCAAAATGGCAGAGTGCGCATTCCATGTGTGGTGTTGCAGTTTCACACACTTACTATTTTACTGAATATTGTTGTTTAAATCATAGAGTACTGTACAAAGAACTAAGGATTATACATTGAAAATATTTTGTATAGAAAGTATATTTAGAAAAGTGGTGATTGGGCCACTACTGGGTTTTTTTCTTGATAAGCTTCTCATGGGTCCAGGTATAGCTCACTCATGAGTGTGCAACAGTCCTTTTGCAGTGAATGAAGATTAATTATCCATAACAACAGACATAGAACATGGCAATTCAAACCAGTATTTTTAAATCTTCTAAGCAAATTCTTCTAATACTGCTTAAAGGCATTGCAGCCTTTGTGATTGCACTTTTCTATGGTTTCCCCAAAGATTGGAATTTGGGATACTAGCTGGTTTTGGAAGAAGGTTTCTGGTCAGATTACATTTCTTCTAATAAATCCTCCATAGAAATGAAGTTTAAAATAATGTAAATGTCTATGGAACAAACTTTAGACCGAGGCAAAATTTTCCATAATCATTACTTTTCAGAGTAAGCATTTCCTTCTAAGACAGGTTGGAGGTATAAAACATACTAAGACAAAACTGACATACAGCTTTAATTACATTGTATATCTCTTGTATATCTGTTTGGAGTTTAGAATTCATCACAGAAATTTTCATTAGTTCAAGTCACATCATAAACCTATTTCCATAAAATTAGAAGTAATGCAATACTGAAGATAAGCAATCTGACCAAAATAATTGTTCCAGTCATTTTATTTTTTTTTTCCTAAGACATGGTAGTGCTGGATAAAGAGTGATTGTTGCCTTAGGTATTGCAAACGTAATGGATCTAGTGTAGAAGGTTTACTAGGGTTGCTGATAATGTTGCAGGGAGCATAGTAATGCATGTTTTCTGTAGTCTTCCGTTGTCTTTGCTCTGCTTAAAAGTCAGTTGTTTTTCACTTCAGATTCTTTTGAGATACTTACAGTGCAGTAACTTTAAATTATTTCTACTAATACACACCTGCTAGTATTGTAGATAACTATGGTTTTATGCCTTTTGCATACAGCAAAAAGGAACCAAATACATTTTTTTCAGAAGCTACTAATGCTTGGATGAGACAAGGTGAAAATTCTATCTTTGGATCAAGTATAAAAGATAGCTGCAATGCTGTAACTCCTTTGTAAATTTATGTTCATGTGCATCACTATGTTTCTGTATGAGATAAAAGCATGCTATGGATTAAATCTGGCCCCTTTAATGTTAGTAGGAGTTCTAATATTGGTGACTTGAGGAGTCTGTGTAGAGTTGAATTCCAACATTGCACTCCAAAGCCCATATGACATGCAGAAATATGCTGTCAGTAGCAGTCTGTTTAGGAAACCTGCCATTGCAGGTCAAGGTTGCACATATTGTGCAGATGCCAGTGAACTTGGGGAAGCAAAATGTTTAGGAAGCTTCTGCTTCTTTCTCCAGGTGTAGTGTGCTGATATAGGCACTGGTTTGCTCACACTGTAGATAGGAAGGGATACACATGCTGGCTGCAGGAAGTGGTCATCTTTTTGCCCACTCAGTCTATAATGTGCTACTTGACAGAAATAAGGAGATGCTCCATGTAAGAAGAGGCCTTCCCTGCAGAATCTCTGGGGAAAAACAGATTCTTTGTGTATATAGAGGTCCTCCTTATGGAGCAGCTTGGAAGAGCAGAGCATGTACTCTGATTGCAAATCATTCTTCTCTTTAGTATATACAGTTGTTTTGTATGGTAGAGATAGAATATTATTTGTAAATATTTACATACACATACAAATGACAGCTTACAGTTTTTATATATTTCACATTTTTATACCAGAATTTTCACTGTAGATTTCCTTGACACAAAATGCCTGGTTCGGTTTATCACAAAACTAATGGTAGTATGCTTTTAAGTATAATTCCTGCTTGGTTCAGGGGGCAATTTTGTTCTCACCATTTGTGCTTACCATTTTGGCAAAATTGAGCAGACTTGGTTTTAAAAAAGGAGAACACATTATCCATTTAAGCTCCCTTACAGAGAAGTTTGCATCCATGTAATACAGGCCTTGAAACAGGACTTCCTTGTATAGGCTTCTGAATGGCAACTAATAGATTTGACTGTTTAATGATTTTGTGTATTCACAATTCAGAGAACCACCAATTCTCTTGATCATAATTGGGCATAGGTTTAATTCATGGTATTTTCTTGATGCAACTTGAAGTTAGATTAGAGGAGGGAGCATGGAAAATACTGACAGACATGATTTAATGTTCCCAGCTGAGAATCGTGGCATTAAATGCATATGATCTAGCCACCTACACTTTATGCATTTCTAATTTGGTGGCACGGTGCCTGAGCGCTGTTGTAGTTTAATAGTTTTTGTAGCAGTGAAGTGCCACTGAAATACATATCTTAACTGGGCAGCTTACATATCAAAGGCATTGCCTTCTTTACAGGAAATTTCTCTCCTGTGTAGTATGTATGTGCTATGTGCCTACAGACAGCATATTTAATTCATTTGTGCCAATTAAGAATATCTGAGCAGCATAGGAATTCGAGAATGCATGTACAGGTTTCCCTGTGCCAAAGATGGGATATAGTGAAATGAACACCTAAGCATTCCATTGTAAGGGCACCCTATGCCATCATAGAGCAGAGGACTGTATGCAGTCACATTTTCATGACAAAGTGTCACCACTGCATGTTTGTAAAGAATAGGAAGATAAACTAAGTGTTACTGCCACCGTGTTTCTATGGCTTTCCTATATCAGCAGTTCGTAGTTGCAGAGAAGTAAGACCTACAAAATTCCATACTGCTACCTAACCTTCACATCTCTTATTCAGCACACTTGGTGATTGTTATTTCTTTTAATTTTTTTTCCTTCCTAAAAGTTGAAAACTAGTGTCTGCTTTTAACTCTGGGGTAGCTCATTATTGAAAATCATAGGCAGCTTTTTGTTGAAAATAGCTGTATGCTGTATTTGTCTAGTAACAAACTTTAAGCTAAGATTAACAAACTGACTCCTCTAATAATCAATGTGGAATTAGATGATTAATCAAGAAATGTGTCTTCCATCATGCATTACTACACTGCTCATAGCTAAGGGCCTAGTCCTTTAAACATATTTTTATTTGGATGAAATGCCAAATAAGATTGCTACCATAATCCAAGTGACTCATCCCTGTAGTAGGTACTGTTCACATAAAAGCGTCTGGATTTGGGGTCCTAGAAGTATGCACACTAATTAATATTGTGCATACTCAGCTACTTGCAGTTATTATGCAAAAAAAAAATTATAGAAAGTACTATTTTAACTTTACTGAAATGTTACATAAAGCAAAGTGCCTGATTATTAATACAGAATACCTTTCAAGCCTATTATTCATATTAGGTAGGGTAATAGTGACTTCTGTGTTTTACCTGTGGTCTTAATGTTTTCAGCAAGAAGAAGCTTTCTTCGTAGGAAACAAGCAGGAAAAGAAAGTGTTCTGTTAGGTGATTTAAAATTGAAAAACCTTATCCCAGTAGAAACTATATGAAAATACTTTTATATTTAAATTATTTAATTTTCTGCATTAGAAACCCTTGAATTCTGGACATTGATCTTTCTTCATAAATTCCAACATTTTGACATGACTTTTCTCTTCTGCAGTTGTTGAAAACAATTCCAGGGTATCTGCAGGAGAGAAAGATTCATCACATTACCTTTATATATAAGCTAGGCTCTTTTTCTCTGCTGCAGACAAAGTAATGGTCCAGAGTTTCATCATCTTTCCCATGTATAATTGTTACACATGATTTTGTGAGAGAACTAAACAAGTTTTCCTTCTCTGCTGTTTTCTAAAGTAGCAAAATAAGCTAGAGTTTAGCCTTTTAATCAAACTTGTCACTGAGTTGTATTGTTCCATTTGTGTTTTGTTTTGGTTTTTGTGGTTTTTTTTTTTTTATTTTCATATCACTGAAGACACCAAGAGGTATTCTTTCCCCAGAAAAAATATTCTTTGGAGAGCTTGCAGAAAAATGAATAGCATGCAGCTCAGCCAGATACTGTGTCTGGTAGAAATACTAGAGAAACAGGTCAAAGTCTGTCTTAAGTCCCAAAATAAACAGATTTGGCTTTGTTTATAGAGGAGCTACATAAAATACTGGTCAACTACATGGACTGATCAAACTCATTTTTATCCTGGGAAAGACCAAAGGCAATTAAGACTTGGATGACTATCCACAGCAAATATATAAAGAGAGATGCTTAAATCAAGAGCTTGTTTCATCACTTAACCTAGAGAGATTGAAGGCATCCCTTTGCTTCTATCAAAAATGCAGATATATATCACAGAGGCTATTCCTCTCTCATTTTGTTTCATGCTACATTATTTTGTTGTTTATCTCAGCTAAAATGTCTATTCAGGCACACTCTGTCCTGTAAGTAATTCTAGGTTCTTATATATGTTTTGCTCATTCCCATACTCTTTCACCCCCATCCATTTCATGCCCAAAAAGCATAAACATTGAAGAGTCATAAAGAGAGATTGCACTTGAGGAATCAGCACATAGGTTTTGTTTGTCAGGCAACTCAAGGATTTCAGCAGAGTTTTCACAATTCTCTATTTTTAATTAATTTTATCCAGTTTGGACCAGGTAATGCTTCCACAAGATGTTCAGCTAAAAAACACTTGTTTTAGGAAGAATTGTACTCTACTGGAGCATGTTTGAGCATGAATTCCAAGACACAAGTGGATTGACTGGCCCTAAATGAAACTGCTCAGTTGCAACTAGTTTTATCACGTTGGTAGCTTGGCCTTCAGACCTTGGCTGAAACATTTTTCTGTAGGAATGTCCTCCAAAAGATGGTCTTACGGTAGTAAAATATGTTTCTTCATAAGTAGATCTACCTGTTCGTTTTTTTTTTTTTTAACTACTGTCTACACTGCCTGTCAATCAGACTAAAACATCAGGAAACTGATTAATCAATGAATTGCTGTCCTATTCTTACATCCAGGGTACGTGCCATAAACATTCTGATTTCAGGTAGCTTGCTAAAACAGTTGAGTAAGCACATAGGTTTATTTTCCAGTAAGGAACTGAGTGTGGGTGGTGGTGAAAGAGAGGAGCTCTATGGATGGGTGAAAATGTGTAGGCTATTTTTTTGTACTTGCAGAAGGAGACCTAGTTCTGTAGGCCCAGAATGGAGGAAACATTCTAGAAAGAAAGGGTGGAGGGTTTTGTCGTTGCATTGATTCGAACCAAAGAGAGGCTTTAGTTTGACTTTGCGTGCTTATCTGAACCATTAGATGTACTTTTCTTTGAAGTAACTTTTTTGTGTATTTTTAGCAAAGGCTTCTACCAGGGTTAACAGTGTGACAGCTGACAGGATGAGGTGAGCAGAAGTAGTTACTGTGTGTTTTCCTTTCTCCTCATTATAGTGAGGATAAAGCAAAGTAGGAGTTGAGAGTAGGTTGCAATAATATACAAAATTGTTGCAACAGTAGAATGTTTGTGCTGCTAGTTAACATACTGAGGTTTGTATAACAAATTAAGTTGTAATAAGATGTTTACTATCAAAGTGTGAGGCATATTTTTATGATGGTATTCTGCTCCTGAAATTCTGTTTTGTATTATACTGGGTATAGTAGACATCGTTGCTGTTGTCTCACAAATTTTGATGCAGAAAATCAAAACATTCTTCCCTTTTTACTGAGAAATACCACTTATTCTTTGCTGTCATATATTTAGTGTGTTCATTAACAACAACAAAAAAAGGGGTTAAAATTATTTTTATGGATAATCTGAATGCATAATAGTTTAGAGGGACCTATTTAGTACCAAAGGTAAGGCCACCCAGAAACTGACTTGGAATAAAGCATTGACACTGTTGTGGAGTGGTCAAGGGTTACACCTGGAACCGGTCGAGCAGACCCTAACTGGTGGTAGCTGTCTCTATCACCAGGCTGAAGGGTTAGGCGTTTCCAAGACAGGATAGAAAACGAAAAGACAAACAAGAGAAGCATAAAGGTGGAGTTAACAGACCTAGAGTAGCTCTCTGAGTGATAGCTCATGTTCCTGAAGAAAAGCACAAAGGCTTGCATTACTGATGTGTCTGCTATACCTGACCTGTGAACTGATAACAAACGTAGTCTGCTGTCAATCCTGTAAACCTTCCAAAGAACAAAATAGTCACCAAGCTACTTTTGGGTTTTCTAGTTATAGTCAGTGATATTTTGGAGGGTGGAAAGGATAGACTTGGAGGATAATGAGAAAATATTAAATATGTTTCACAGATTTTTATAGATATTTTTTTAGCAAATGGCATTGCTATCTTTAACATGAAACCATTGATTAGCAAGGATTCGAATATTTTACTTGTGCAGTATAAGATAGAAAGAATAAAGAAATCCAAATATCCTGATTACCTTTCTAGGATAGTGATTAACTAAACTGGAAAGTAGTAGGACAGTTTGATTATATAGCTGACTGAAATACTTAATTCTAAAAACTGATCATATTTTCCTTTCTCAAATACAAGATTCTTAGAATAAACATGAAGCAATGCATCATCTTTCCCCTTACTGCAGACTTAACTGTTGAAAGGAAAATATTTTGCATTTTTCTAAAATCAATGCGAAGCCTGAATTGTTGAATGTTCCAGGCTACTGAATAGAAGATATAATTACTCTCAATGGATTTTTTTTGGGATGGGGGCCTAAGTGTCCTTACATAAGCTGTGATCCAAGTTACGATAAGAAAGGAGCCTACGGTGAGCAGTAATAATGTTCTAATGCTTCCTTGCGTTTGATCAGTAGTTACCAGTTTTCAATGTAACAGCCCTCACAGTACTTAGGAGCTCATAGAACATAGTGTGATATTATGTCGCTAATTTGTTTTAAAATACAAAATGTTTTAAGCTTTTTGTCAAAAGTGATAACATCGTATTACAAATAAACCTTTTTGTGGTTGTAAAATTTAGCTTATAAATCATTCAAATTGAAGTGAAAAAAAAACACAGGTCATTGTTAATGACAGTCTATCCTACTATTAAGAATATATGTATTTTTGTAAAGGAAAAGCACTTGTAGATATTTAATCAGTCCAATATCTATCTATGTTAATGTTTTGGGGGAAAAAAAAAAAAAAGAAAACAAAATGCTGCTTAGAGAATCACTTTTTTTTTTTTCTTCTTTCTTCTCTTAAATGCATTTTGCATTGATTTATGGAATGTTTGTTCTGTGTGAAGCTGTATAGTTAGTACAGCTGGGCTAAATGCATTTCTTACCTTAATCAATTGTATCTGACTATGATAATACATTTTCTGTCTGATTAGAAAGCTGATTGCAAAACAACTGGTGGTGCTGTTTTTCATCTTTGATATTAGCTGCATCCTGCCTTGTAACATTTCTACTTCAAAATAATAATTATTAAAAATGCTAGCCATTTTTTAATATTTGTGTTTTAATGGATGTTTTAGGGTATATTTGGTTATTTATTTGCATTGTACCTAGAAACATTTTTACAAACTGGTGACAAAATTATACATAGAGTGTTTAAAAAACATCTTCCCAGACCAGAAAAGTATGCCAGGTTAGAGAAGTTTAATACTTACTTCCTTCCAAAGGAAATTACTGCTGGGTACATGCGTGGAACATGATTGCATCAGTGAAGTTTCTGAGCATTTGTACAAATAGTTATTTTTCAATTCAGAATAACTCTTTTCTTGTAAGATTTTGCAACTACTTGAAACTTTAACTGTTTATAGTTAAGGTTTAATATAGTGGATTAACAGTTTCACTGGGGAAAAAAAACAGTACAGCAAATTTTATTGAAACACAGTAAAAAGAGGCAACCACATTTGTTTGTAGTTATTAGTGTGCATTCCAAAATCGGTTTACTTATGTTGGTGGGATTCTACAGGGGTCTGCTCCACAGACCTGATGCTGAGTAAAGCTCTTCAGCTTGACCTCAGTGGAGCTGCTTCTCTTTATTTATCCATGTATCTAACAGCTTGAAGTGACCCAGAGTTCCCACTTGCTCACTGCATTTCCTTTCATGGTTAGCTAATGTTGTTTAAATTTCACCTTATTTTATTACCTCCCCATAAGTAAATAAATTGTGCAACATCAAGTGTGTACTCTAGCAGTAGAATCCTGTGTTAAAAACTCAGCCAATTACTTGCATATCACCCTTGTAATGGCACTAATTAATATGCATGCTTCACAAAGATCTGCAAGTGATCAAGTTTTAGTCTGTTTTGTGATTTGAATACTGTCCATTTCTATAATTTTTGTTGAGCTAATTGCTGTGTGAATTCATTGGGGGTTAACATCTCAGGGTCCACAAAGTAGCAGTTTAAAACCTTAAATCCATTTGTGTTGTGAGTGCAATACCAGTATTGCAGTCTTATGTTATTTAAAGAACCAAATACATTGTGTTTTGAAGTACTCAAAAAAGCACTGTAAATTTCACCCAGTTCTACCAAAGCAGTGTTGTGTTGTTTTTTGTTTTTTTTTTTTTAATATGTGCTAAGATCCTTAGAATCCAAGTGTGGCCCTGGTAAAAATGAGATGCCTCTGAGTTAGCATTTGTGAGCAATTATGGTCCTAGGGGGGTTTTGGCAAAACCTGCCTCATGTTATAGAGTGAATTGTGCTTGTTCAAAGCTGAGTCTACATTTGTAAGGAAGATTATTTTGGAACAACTTGTGCAAACTCTGTAAGCAGATCTTTTTAGAATCTGGTGTATAAATCTACCTGATACATAGTGATCTTTCTCGTTATGTAACTACCTGTATGGCTCAGTACCTGTGATGTTGAAGTGTTTCACGCTAATGTCAAGAATGTTCACAGCACCTTTGTAACAGCTGATAGCAAATGACAATTTGGTTTGACCTGTATGCTGCAAGATGCCTCTAGCCCAGTTGGATTAATTTTATAAAAAAATCTAGATGAGCAAGAAGTATAACTAATCTGCTTACTAGCACTGAATTGCTCCTTTCTCAAAGCAATAAATATATTCATGTTGTAACATCTGTTGTGCAGCCTACAATACGAGTTGTTTTGTTGCATTGTTTCTATATAATTTATTTTGTGCAATAAAAAAAAAACTCTGGGTTTATCTGACTTCTCTCAAGTTTGTAATAATACCTGAATTAAAACATTTACTAGTGTTATTTCTTAATCATGCAATCATACTATCAGCTTGCGGGAATGCAAAGTAGATGTGGAATGCAGTAGTATTTTGCCTTATAGAAAACACAGAAGGTACGTATGTGGTCTACTTTTGTTCTTCTCCATGTCATATAGAGTGTTATCATTTCTTTTCATGGGTTCAAAGCGTGCCTAACACTAAAGTTGACTGGATTTGGCACCCTGTTTGTCAAGTACAACCAGGTGAGTTACACATTATGACAGTGTTTGAGGCTTTTTTAAAAAAGTATGTTTCAGTGCTTGACAATCCCATAGAGCTTCTGCCACTGGGGTTTTTTAAGCCTCATTTCTTTGCTTGATACCATGTCAGCTTTACTTTTTTCCTTTTTTTCTGTCCCTTTTTCTGAATTGGTATGATTTCAACCAGTATTTATTGTTGATGCGGTTTCAAGTAGTATTTCTTGTTCTGTGCATTTACCGTCTGGTCACCCTTTACTATGTCATTGGGATATTTTAAGTCTAAGGTAAGGTAAAATAAATGTGCATGCAAATTGGAAGCTAGATGATATCTGTATAAATGAGCCCTTGGTGTGAACTAATAATCTTCTTACTATATACTGAGTTACTGCAAAGAAAGGGTTGTTGATTAAATTACCCAAGACAAACAGCATTTTTCATTCTCTTGTAAAATCCTTCTAGATGTTAGCAAAAGGTAGCAGTTGGTTGTGAACACAAAATGTGAAGGTGTATATAGTAGATTGCAATTTGTACATACGAGTAAATACATTTTCTATGGGATTTACTACTAATGTAGTTTGCTGATACACAGGCCAAGAGCAGTCATGGCACACCCCTCCTCCCCCACTGCTTTGTAAGCTGTGCAGCAACATCAGTGCAGCTTCACTGGCTTTTTGAACCTTTTTCAAACTTCCATATTTGTCAAAGGTCAGAGATTAATGCTTTCCCTTCTTCTAATAGCGTTCCTGAGACTTAGGGTCACTCAGTGGAAAAAAAAAGCTTTACATAATGTTTGCACATTATGCTGCTACATTCTTTATGAAGTAGAAATAGAACCAAAGTGCAAAATTCTGCTCCCGCAAGGTTTCCTCAAGCAAGATTTCCATTAAAAATGTTGGTGATGATTTTAAAGAATTACTGTTTCAAGTAGCTAAAACCAGAATCATGCTGGCAAAAAACCCATGCATGGGACTAGCAACAAATGCCTGATCAGTCATAAACCCAGATTATTTTTTACTGAAGGAGCAAGGTAGGTAGTATACAGTTATTTACATCAAGGGCACAGCATATGAATTTCCCTGTTAGAACTGTCATTCAAATTGCTTTCTATCTTGATTACCTTTTCTCTTTTATTCTAGAGAAGAATATGCTATGGAACATCATTATAGGCAAGAGTAATGTTTTTCAGAAGAAAAGTGATTTAGTAATCTAGTTTCCATTAAAGAAACAGAAATTTGCTGGCAGTGTGTAATATGAACACCTCACTCCAGTGGCAGACTTCCAACATCTTCATTTGGAAAGAAGACTGCTGCATTCATAATTCATAAAAGCATTGGCACCTATCCCATTAAACTAACACAGGAAGAGAAAACATTCTTACAGTCAAAGGCATTCTCTCCATCTTTTCTAAGCTATTTATAGGTGTAATTCTGTCCTTTCCTGCAGTATGCAAATAATTACGTAAGTGCATTTATAGATATAGAAAATAATTACAGTAATTACCCGATTCTTTAGAAAAGCTGTACTTAATTCCAGCTTTGGAGACACTTTAAGTTCCTTGAATTTCATTTCATCCTTTGATGATTGAAGAAGTACAACTTCTATGTGTCAGTGCCCCTGCAGATTTCCAGTTCTGTTGCCAGTAGCCTCTTCCAGATTTTAATGTCCTAGTACGTCCATAGACCTGGCAGAACTTGTTACTAGCCACTGTTACTCTTTTGATTTTTCTGTCCATGTCTTTCTCAAGGTGGTATGATTTTGTCTTGACTACTTTTTAATAGGTGTTTTATTCCCATGCTTCTCCCTCTAAACTACTAAAAGTAATGGCAGACATAAAGAGATTTTTCTGTGTGCTCATTTTGTCCCTATGCAGCACCCAACATGAAGATTTCTGAAGATCTGGAAAAGCAGGCTCAGGAAGTTTGTTGCTGCCTCTGTGTTTTGTTAGTTCCTGATACTAAATTTGTAAACCACTTTATTACTTGTGAAGAACTCCCAGCAGAAAAATAGCTTTGCACAGTAGATCTAATGTCCTCTCATAATAAGATAATGAACAATGATTTAATATAATTAAGAATATAGGGATGTAAGAGGCTACTTGCCTAATTCACAAAATTCAACACAGTGAACTTGAAGCTGGTTCATGTGAACAGTTTGATTGTCACCAGCCTTGATGTGAAAGAATTTTGTAATTGCAGAATATGGTGCTTGTTCAAGCATACATCTAGGAAGAGCTAGAGTAGCTGAAAATAATGGATTTTGTACTGTTGAAAAAACCAAACAAATGAAACAAAAACCACAAAACAAACAACTGCTATATATCATTGTTTATTGATTATGTCTTAGGTTTTACTGCACATATTAATTCCAGAGATTTTTTACACTACAGCACCCAGAATTGACTGTCTGGATAATGTTCGTTTTCTCCAAATTGTGGAACACATTTGAATCCATTAGAAAGGAAGGGGATTTACTCACTATAGCCACCCCTTGGAAGCAAACAGCATCCAGAATAGGACCTGTACTTCTAAATACATTCTTTCTTCTCCAGTGTTAAACAGCAATTTCACAGACTTGTTCTAGACCTTTTTTTTTTTTTTCTGTTAATGTTCAGCTCTAGTTCTCTAGTAATGAAAATCACTGGAACAAGAAAAAGTTTAAAAAAAAAAATTATAGATCTGTACTGATAAATAGTTCTGTGACTTGGAGCAGTCAACCTACTTTTCTTATGTCTTGCTGATTGCCTGAATCCTTCTCAGTGTGAAGAGGTGCTTCCCAGAGTACCATGTAAAAGAATATTGCTAATCTGCTTCAGATAAGCAAAATGTAACTGGTGTTTCCATTTTTTAATAATTGATATTCTAGAGAGCTCTCTGGCTAATACTTTGAGAAGGTGAATGTGCATGTTCAGAGTGTTGCCCATCTAATTTGACCATTTATCCACAGGCATATCAGAAATGTTTTGTCATTGGGGCAGGCTACTGGCAATTTGTGTTAATACCATAATACATAAATAATGCTGTATCTTATTTAGAGAAGTTGTACAGTGAAGGATAAAATCTGCACTGTTGTTTTCAGACAAATCCTGCTTTAATTTACTTTTTATACTTGCTATGAAAACCACAAGGAATTGTGTTGCCTAATGAAAACAATCATGTTATGTGGATGATCCTGTAAAAGGCACCTGCTTAAATGGTATTCACCTGTGTACCATGCAACACGTACGTAGACAGGCTTTTAGTGATGCTGTGATGGAGAAACGAGGTGGCCTACTGGTAGCATGTTTTACAGACTGTATCCAAAACAAGAAAATCAGCTGGAAAATAGGTGCATACATGTCAAATGAATCCAAATTACTTTGTGGGTTATGTGTTTTAAACACAAATCAGGAGTTGCTTTGCCATGGCATGTTGGCAATATGTGAAAGTAGCAACTTATCACACCAGCGTAATTTAGCTACAACTGCAAAATAAGTTTTCAAGGTAACAGTAATGTGAAATCAGAATTCACTCCTAAAGCTATTCAGGTCTGTTTCCTGACTTTGGAGAAAAGCACACAGAAAATCCCTTTCATTGATGGCATGGGGTGACTGGCTTACCATCTGCCTTCAGCCTCAAAATGCTTTTTTTTTTTTTTTTTTGCCTGCAGCTCCTAACCAAGACCTACTGTATGTATTGTAAACAAATTCTCAGGTGTAAAAAAAAAAAATATCAGGAAACATGGAATTAAAACGTTTATTACTATGAGCCTTAATATAGGTACATTTCCCAACATGGAGAAGCTACAATAATTACTGCTTAAAGAAGCTGAATAGAATTTTTTTTTTTTAATTGCTCATACTATCTGCTGGATTTTGAGAAGAGGATGGATGTGATAGGAGAGGCTACTTGTGTTTCAAAGTGAGAAAGCTGTGTATTCTTTATTCTGCTGTCATCTACTCTTAGTCACAGGAGGAGACTGGTTAAAACTGAAGTTGAATAGTCTGTAAAAATTCATTCTTCAGCTCTTGTAGTTCTCAGTTTTCTCAAGTGCACGACAGCAGATGGGGCCACGAATTTCCAAAGATGTAGCATCACAGATAGCATCATCCAGGGGAATTTCCTCAGCATGCCAACGCAAGGGAATAACCAGGTGGCCACCACACCAGAGCAGCAGTGAGGCAATCAGTTCCCCTAGCTGCATTGATACAGCACCACTCAAGTTATTGGTAGCTCTGTGCAATGAGTGCAGAAACTGGCAGCAGAGTGGCAGTGGCTGTGGGTTTTCAGCCCAAGTACAAGCTCAGGTCATTGCTAACCAGGCTACCTTTACAGCATGGTTCAGTGTATAGAAGATGTTTGGAGTACATAGAAAAAAATTGTATTTTGAAGTATATTACCTTTCACCGATCAACACATTTTTAATACTGTCCATTTTTTAACTGCTGCCAAGTTACGCCTCAAGTTAAAATAGGTGACCAGCAGACACTTATGTTTTCTAAATGTTCTCATGTTTTATTACTAGGAAGCTTAGCTCTAGCTACTGTTTGCAGTCCAACGTTAAGAGTTACTAAAGAACTTGACCTTGGCAAACAGTTGAAGGGAATCTTAGAGCCTTACCATAGAATGACAGGTAGTAAGAGTATCCCAGCTATGACAAAAGAGAGGTGTGGTCATTGGCCTGAAACGGGCTCTGAAACCCAGTGCAAGACTTGCTCTGTGGATCCACAGGTTTCTTGTGCTAAATACTCTGGGAGCATAGGTCATGGGAAAGGAAGGCTGCCTGTGTTGAAACAGCTATACTGTCTGGTCTGCTTTTATTTGCCCACAAGCAACCACTGGAATAAGAATATTTATTTGGGAGTGGTCATAGTTGTGGAAAATAATGTGGTAATGAGTGCACAGTTGCTAATATAAATAAAACATTTCTGTGAGAAAGTAAGCACTAGGTAGTGCTTCATACTATTAATAACTTCTGAGAAAAGATACCACATCCCAAGAGCAAAGCATAGTGAGTTGTAGCCTGCTGCTAAGAGAACTTATCTGAATGTAGTCCCCACAGAGGCTGACAATCGTTTCCATTTAGGCTGTGAGTCAAGCATGTTTTCTTCCACTTCACTACAGGATCAATTATACACATCTCTAAAAGCCTACAGGTACAAGCACCTCTAATGAAACAGACCACAAGGTACATAGACATTTCTAACTCCAGGAGCTGAAGCTAAACTGGTTTTGTACCTCTTCATGCATCAGTAATACTTAGAAAAGGAGGAGAAAATTGAGCTTTGGTGTACTGATGACCTATGAAGGTTGAATTAAGAATGCTTGAAGTGGTGTAGATCCCTTCCAAGCAGCACTTCAGATGCTCCAATTGTGCTTCTACAGAATTCACAAAGAGGTGGCAAGAAGTTTTTTCTCTGACTATCAGCAGAGCAGTGTGGATATTTGCAAAGCCCAGGTTCCAGAGTGGGAACTGAAGCAGAGGCATCCATCCCAAGCAATGGGAGGAGAAGTTCCTCTGTGGCTCTTCAGAAGCAGATGGATTGAGGCTTGGTTAGCTTTCACCCACACCCAATGCTTTTGTCCATGGTGGAATGTATAAGGAGAGTTTGTGCTTTGCAGTCAAAGAAAAAAATATTTTTTAACAATTTCCCAAAAGCCCCAGGCATTTTTTTTATTAAGTTTAATGGTAAGACATGGTGCTGGAAGGCCAGAAGGCAAAGCTTATCCCTTAGCACTAAGAAACCTTCAGTATTATGAAGAGACTGAAAATGTGACAGCAGCAAAAGAAAGAGAACTCTGTAGATTGGAAAATCTCTTATTAAATATCAAAAAATTGCAGAACATATATTACCAAAAAAAAGGAGCTTGTTAATGGCTTTGTAGGTGTTTTTTGTGTTCATTAATATTTGGCCTTTTTTCCTGTTTAAAGACAATAGCTGAGCCCTAGACTGTTAGCATAGAATTGACTGCTCTTAGTGATCAGTCCAGAGCAGCCACTCCCTGAGTTTAGATGTTTCCAAGTCCAGATTTTGAACTGTAAATAGTACTTTTAGAGTGGTGAGTTAAAAACTGAGCTTAAGTGCAAAAGACACCTCCTGTAGATCAGCTGTGATAGCTGGGGAGGTGATGTAGAGTTATGTTAGGTTGGGAAACTCTCATCTGTGTGCAGTCTGTCATCAGCCCTGACTTCTAGGAGCTTGGTGTTGGTTAGAATGTGACTCCATGCCCAGGTAGTGTGAGACACCAAGTACCCCTTTGCAGCACTAGCTCTTCTGTGGTCAAGATTTGGGGTATTTTTTAAATCCTTCATTTCCAGGATCTATTATTTTCAGCAAGTCGTGCAGCTGGAGCTAAACTCTTCTGATAAGATTTGTGCTAGGTAGTTAGCTAGAAAAAATAACATAAATTGATCTGATACTTCTGCCCTGCAATAATCAGAACAAAGAGAGCAAGGCAGTGATCATATTCAGGAGCTGTTGGTCAGAGGGTGTTGGACCTCCATGCTTTAGGCTTATTGTCTATGATACATCCTAGCTATTTATTTACCTTGTGGAAGGATGTTGCTCACCATCTTTTGTTATCAGCTCAGTTCAAGCAGCCAATGGGCTTGTTAAGTCATGAGCTTTTGCCAGCAACACAGATAATTCCATTCACTCTTGTCACCAGAGGTTCCATATGAGAAGACAGCTGTATTGTGTTACTAGTTCCCATCATCACCTATCAAATCAGATGCTGACTTACCAGATCTTACAGAAGATTTTGCTCTGTTCATCATTAAGAAGTGTTTGTCCTTTTACAGCAACAGCTTTGCTTGAAATTACAGTTGTTAATTTCTTTGCACCCAGCTCTCCTGGTGCCAGCTGTGTCAGCAGGATGGAAATTGCTGCAGTCACAGGTATGTGCAGTTGCTATAGTCTGAATGCAAAGTTCTCTTAGACTTCTTCAACTGCTCTTTCCTTATAGCACAACACCAAAGCATGAGCTATTCCTCCCCTGCTAGCCCCTACACTGGAAAACTCCCATACCATCAGTGTGAGGTGGCACAAACCCATGGGGGTTCCTGGAACAGCTACAGCATCCCCCACCCAACCTCTGCCCTGACTCATGGAACCACTTAGTTGATTTGCTCCCCTCTGCCTTTCAGCTCAGAACACCCCCAGGAGATAAACCCCTCAGAGATAGGGCTAATTTTACCTCTGAAATGGCAGCACCTATAACATAAGTAGCACCCTGTAGTCCCTAGGGTACTGACACTCCTGATGCTGCAGACAGAAGAGTTATTTTAGGCATGTAAACAGATCTATTCTACAAGTGCCCTGGTTAGCCACTCAGTTAAGAATATCTTACTTCCCTTTTTATCCCAGTGAATAAATAGTCAGTAAGTAGATCAGTTTCTGCTTTCATTCTTTTTCCCCTGCTGTCATTATTCACAGTAGTTTTCCCCTGATTTTAGTTTCATGCCATAGCCTTGCAATTGACAGTCCCAGTTCTTTCATACCTTATGCTCTACATACTGCATGGATGGATATTCTACATTGGTACTGCACTTCTGAGTCATTTCATGATATTTGTTTTGCCTCTAAAATCCCCTTCTCCATAATTGACTGGTTTTTCCTTCCCCCCCACCCCGTGCTTCTTGTTTCTGTGGAGACTTGCTTCAGTTGTTAAGAATCTTTCTTGATATTATGCCTGATCACAACTGTAATTTTTCTTATTAAGCATTACCATTTAAACCTTCATTTTTCTATCTCTTTCAAAACTTTATCTAAGGCCAGCTAACACACTCACTCAGTCCTTCTGAAGGGTGTCAGTGCTCCTTACACCCAAGAGTATCTCCCAAGGAGTTTCAAACTGGGCCAAACTTCTGTGCTGCCTTTGACAAAATGTTAGGATCAGGGAGATTGCATGGGGCAAGAATTTGGACTAAGTAAGACCCTTCTGAAGGAGAACCTAATTCTAAGCTTTCTCAGTTTAAGTCTGGCTTACTCCATGAATACCATGTTCATGTAAAGCAGATTAGAGTAGATCCCAAAATGGGGTTCTTTGCTATGTGGTATTGAGCCTCATTTTTCTTATTGTAAGCAAAAGAGATGTAAAAAGTGTTGTGTGCTTTCCTCTTGTGACTAATGCTCTTGTACATTACTTGCCACAGGCTGCAGTTTGCAAAAACAGACTCAAGAGGTTTCAAGGGTCTCCTCAAGTGGCATCTATATATAAGCTGAAGTAATGATGCTGCAGGATTTCCTCAGGATCTCCAAGTAAGTCTTTTATCCTTTTCCAGTGAGCACCTCCACCTGGGATGAAACAAGACAGCAAGACTAGTTCTTCTTTCCTACTGGGCCACTTTCAGAAGCGTGGTAATTTGTGCTGTACACTGGGGCACCTACTTTTGAATTTGTTTCAACATGAAAACAATATAACATGGTAGAAGTGGATTGACTGTACACATAGTGTACAGACCAGAGCATATCACTATTGTTTATTAATCTTTCAGTTAGCTAATTAAAGCAACAGATCACAGTCTTGCTCTCTGCATTGCTTCCTAGTGGAGTTAAAGTATTCCTTTGAACCTTAGCTGCAGGAGGACACTGGCAAGAGATATTTGGATCTGAGTAGGCTTCTGGCTTTGTTTTAGTCTGTTTCTGAACATCTGCTGGGGTGGGTGGCTGCTTCAGGGGGGAGTGAAAATTAACTTTATTGATTGAGTAATTTCCTTTATGAAGGATCTGAAGGGGACGGCTGCCTGCAGAAATAATATTTGTTAGATGGCTGTATTTGGAAAATGAGTCAGTCAGAAAATAGCATGCAAATCCCCCAGCTTATCTCCAGCAGGGAAAGAACAGAGACATGGTGAAAAAGGGGCAGAGAGGCAAACTCAGAGATGCCAAGCTGAAATGACCCTAACAGGAATTTTGTTAACTTTTGAGCTGAAAAATCAATTCAGAAAACGTTTGAACTGGCTATTTCATAACTTTTTCCTAATGAAAAAAACTTGTACTGAAATAATTATCTGCCTGCAAAATATTTTTAAGTTTAGAAGTGTCCACTTAGTCAGGATATGTAAGATTTTGCTTGGTTTATCCTTTACCTACTTTAACCTACTTTTTCTAGGAAAAAAAAAAAAACACCTAATGGGGAACACAATGGTGCATTTATGGTGTGACTAATGAAAGTAACAGAAAAGAAATGTCTTTGTGTTTTATGACCTACATCAGCATAATACATAAGGCTGGCAAGGCCCCAAAAATAAAAATAAAATACCTCACAGACAAATCCTTGGGTTTCAGACAGCTAGGCAGCAGCCCATCTAATTAGCAGCAATGTCACCACTGACCTTTGTCATTTACTGTGAGTCTTTGTGGAGGATATTTTCTGTAGTCTTTTGTCCTGGCAGTGGCTCTTTAAAGCTAGAAGCAGAGTGCAATCGTTTTTGCCATCTACCAGTTCATGGGTGTCTTGGGTCTCACGTTCTCTTGTGTTCCTGAAGAGATGCCACAGCCTTGCCTGGCTTTGTGTTGATAAGGGCTTGGAGTGATGGCTAGGGAAGTGGTAATGCTTGTTATTTAAAAACCTTGGGAGAAGGGAGAGGTGGAAGAGGAGAGAAAACCAGCATCAGTCTTATCAGGAATAAGATAAGATTGAATCATTTTTTTCCTGGGACTGGGATGGGAAATGGTAAATGTAACAATACAAAACCTGATATTTACTAAGTAAGCTTTTAAAATTCATGCTTTAGAGAGAGATGCTCTAACAGAACAGAGCAGCTCTGCAGTGATGCAACTGAAATGTTCTCTGCCAGATTTAAAACCAAAACAGCTCATCACTGAAGAGAGATTTGCAGTAACATGCTGTGGGGTCAAGCAGCCACTCTGGAAGTGCTGTGGGGACTGCTTTGCTCTGGACTGCCATGTCCTGAAGGGCCCCTGAGGTTACACCTAACAGCTGGGAAATGCTTTGAGACCTTGGGCTGGAAAGTGTAAGAAGTTTACAGCAGGGTTACTTGTTTTCACTGCAAATCCCTCCCCATCTTATTGTGCAGTAAAGACATCTCTAACACGTAATACCCATCTCTTGAAAAAGCAAAGCAAGCCCACCATGTATCTGAGGCAGTATTGAAGTATAATGCTACAAAGGCAGCCACCAAAGGGAGAATTGCAAGGGCAGTAGTTCTGGCCACAGAGAGGTTTGACAACTTTTTAAAAGATGAACTTTCTAAGAACACTATTTAAACCCTCTATTTACAGTAAAGGTTGTGTTCTGGCCCTGGACTGCAGAGCATTGTTATCCTTGTTCTGTTTCCTTTAATAAAGATGAATGTATCACACTCATGTCCCAGTGAAATACAAATTAGGTTGTTTCCTTCTAGCTGAAGTTTCCTCTATGTCTTAATTTGATGTACTCTAATTCACCTTGTGAGGTTGGGGAAGAGAAACGTGCTGTGTAGAAAATCCTTCCTGGTCATGCAGGAAGTCTAATGAGTGAGCTGATGAGGTTGTTCCATCAGTTTCCTTGATCTGCCCCAGAGCCTCCATTTCAGTACCTAACAGCTTGCATAAGAGAAGAAAAAAAAAAAAAGCATTGCATAAAAAGTTTGCACAGTACTTACAGATGGATGAAGATCTGCTTCATTATTAGCTAGCTCCTGCAGTAGGGGTGTCTTAGGGAAGTCACTTCAGTTCTGTGTTCCAAATTGGCAAACCTTAATCCCCTTTGGCGTAGGATTTGGTGTAGAGGATCATGTTGGTTACACCTGTATGAAGAGCACCACCAGCAATGCTGGACTCACTGCATTTCCTGTAAGGACTTCAGCAGGGGTACAAATTACTCTTGTTGAGGTGACCACAACTGATTTTACAGGCAAGAAGCAAAATCCCACCTTTTTAAAAACAAACAAACGTCACTTTAATATCTTTCATATTGGACTCTGGTGTATTTGGCCTTACTTCCAGTAGGAAGACTAGTAGTGTTTGCTGATTATTTTTTAAACAAGTGCAATTATTGACAAATAGATTGATTCAGTGGTGAGCCATACCAATGTGGAACTGAGGAGAAGAGAGATAAAATAGAGGTTGGTTTATTTATCCTAGATCAGAAAGGGTTGGGAGGATCCAACTGCTACCAAAAATCATGTTAGAGAGTTAAAAGAGGTGATTTCTGTAAACAAAAAATTCCTTAAACACTGAAATTCTTTGTAGGCAGAAGAACGGGGACAGCCACTGAGATTTAAAAGTACTTGGAATTGGCATATGCTTGGGTACTGGCAATACCTGTTCATTACTAGAACAAAGCCAGCTTAAGTAATGTTCATCACATACTTCCTGCTTAAACTGTATCTGGGGCTTTCAGTATTTTTGTGATTTCTTCACATATGTTGTGCCCTTGGAGTCGCTGTCCTGACAGTGGGTGGGGAAAAAAAGAAAAAGCTTCAAGTCAGAAGCCTGTGTTTCAAGGGAATTGTAAATGTCTCAACAAATTTCAATGAATCTTTGAGCAAGTACAATGAGAGACTACTCCAATGCCTCTGTGTAATCCATTTCAACATTTTTAACTCAGACTATGAAACATGCAATGCTGAATTATTCACTCTGGGCCAAGAAGAAAAGTAAGGCAGCATATCTGACCATAGTATAAAGACAGCAATGGTATGTTGAGCTTCTAAAAATTCTGCTAGTGTAAATTAACTGAAAAGTTTAAAAAAAAAAAAAAATAACCGGCTTGGCTTTTGGACACATGCAATCTAACTTCATGATTTTTTTTTTTTAAATTCTGCTTTTCTCAAAGCACGGGAAAAGCTGAAGTGAAAATATGCATATTTGTTTATTGAATCAACATGACATGATGTAATAGCTGTTATTTCAGTTGCCTTTGATCTTTTGGATACAAGACAATAGGGCCTAAAGGTCCAAAAGGGTTAAAGCCTGAAGGACCTACATCAGACTCACAGCTTCTCCAGCCTCTACACCTTTGCTA
The DNA here is from genome assembly GCF_027791375.1 of Indicator indicator. Taxonomy (NCBI): domain Eukaryota; kingdom Metazoa; phylum Chordata; class Aves; order Piciformes; family Indicatoridae; genus Indicator; species Indicator indicator. The sequence continues at coordinate 15,268,743 of NC_072016.1, read as the reverse complement.
TGGATGCCTGAAGTGGTCATCATGTGACACTTTCACAGTAGCCTACAAAACTCAGCGTGTGATCTAAACCCAGCTTGTGAATATCTGTTGACATTTTTTCAGAAAGATCATGTCTGAGACAACTTTTTTGCAATTTGACTAACTCCAAGTAGTCCAGACCTAATACTAGCATTGCTTGAAAAGAAGTTGCAGGGGGGGGAAGCACTTTTTAGCCACAAAAGTAACTAATTCAGATATACAACCATTTCATCCAAACTGTAAAGTCAGTGTAGTGCTTGGATGTCGTGCCTCAATCTGAAAAGGATCTTACCAATTTTTAAACAAAATCACTGATTTTTTTTTTTCCCTAACATTTTAAATTAGCAGCCAGAACGCCTGAAGAAAGGGTCATGCAAAGTCTACATGCTCAGCAAGAAGTTCCTGGAGGGGTCACCCGAGTGAAATGTCCTACTACAGGATTTACACTTCAGGGAGAAGCCTTCCTGCAGCAGCCTGGTCCTGGCTTTGCCCTGGGGGTGGTACCAAGCACCATTCCTTCCAAGACCAGGCTATGGCTTGCCATGTGTGTCACCTTTCCTATAGCAATAGGTGGTTACAGCCCTTGCAGAGAAAGTGAGGGATTTACATTCAGTTCCCTTCTCAGCCTGAGAGAATTCAAATCCACTTGTCCTATTTTCAAGGCAGCCATTTTTTGGAATAAGAACACCCTTCCCCTCTCCTTTTGAATGTGTGCCACCAAACAAAACTTAATTAAAAGGAGACAAAGCACAAGTACAAAGAAACAAAAAAGCTGCAGGACTGTAAGCTAATGCTTAGAGCATGCATGAGGAAGAGGGCAGTTGTGAGCTGTGATTTCTTCCCCCAAGCTGAGTTGTGTTTGGTGCTTGAACAGTAATACATGCAAGTATTTCTGGCAGCAGGAAGAGTAACCAGAACTCCCTGCTTGCACTGGAGTGACCTGAGCATGGTGAGTGCTTCCTGAACAGTGTCACAGCTCGAGCTGGTGGGATGAGGCTATTATCTTGTGATAAAGACATCCTGCTCAGAAACACAGCTTTCTTGCCACAGGCAGAAGCAACTAAGCTTCAGGCTGATAATGAATTTAGAGGACCTCACCTCATCCTCTGTTCTACATGAAGACAAGAGATACTATGGTATCTGTCTGCATCTCCAAAACGTGGAAACCAGCTGCACCGTGACTGATTCCTGCCACCTGGCTGAGATAAAGCCCTGCCTCTGGGAGCAGAGCAGGCTGAAGCAGAGCTGAGTGCTGAGCTCCTCTGCTTAGCCTGAGCTGACAGTTCTGGATGTATAAAGTGAACTGTAGTTCAGGACACCAAGGCATTGCGAAGTGGATGAAGTAGATATCCTTCAAATGAGTTTTCTCTTCAGTGCTAGAATGTAACTACACAGAACTGGTTGGGATCAGGTACTTGCACCCTGCCTAAGTCTTTTTTTGGCATTGCCTTGTATGCTTTTTCATCACTTGGTTGTTGGTTGGTTGGTTGGTTAGTTAGTTTTTTCCCAGATCTGTTGATCCAAATTCCCTCATTGCAGAGACCTTAACAGGTTTCTGAAATGAGCATTTCAGGGGGATATGTATTATTAGTGCAATTAAGCACAAGGGATGTCCCCCAGGATAAGGAAAACTTAATTTTAAACCTGCTTCCAGTTTCTCCATTAATCTAAAAGTTGTCTGTTGACGAAGATTCTGATGACAGTGCTGTTCATTTTAGTACTTAGTGATACTAGCTGCTTTTGAGGATGTGTACATTGGCTGTAATGACTTTTTAGTCTGGACATGCTCAGCCAGAACATGTTACTGGAAGAGGGATCAGCATTGGCTCACTCCTGGTGCATTGGCAGGCATCCCCCCTCACTGCTGTCTGTTTTATTTGCCACTGGAGCCAAAGAGAGGAGGCTGAAAAGAAAGTTAGGACTGGCAAGGAATGAGTGAATCTCAGCATTCTCATCATAACTATTGTTATAATTAGTAATATGGCAAAGATAAAATATGCAGCATGCCTCAGGGACCTGTACTGCTACTCCTGGATTGCTATCTGACAAGTTAATTAACTATAACAATGTTGAAATACATACTCAGAATGATTGTTTGGGACTGGACACACCATCCTTTCATCATAGTGACATGGAAAGAGCAGAGAGAAGGGAGTAAAGAACACAGTGATATGACAGAACTATTTCTCAATCAGAATGAAGTTCAGTCTAGTAAACCTGCATTACAAGTGGTGTTAAAGATGAGTAAGCTCCCTTCTAACCACAGTCAGGACTCAGAGCATGCTTATAGAACTCAAGCAGCACAAATACTTTATTAGAGGAGCTGCTCACAGTAACCAGCAGCTTTGTGATGGAGACTCCTTTCTGCATATGAGTATCAGGACTACCTTCATTTCCTCAAAAATTAATAAGCATCCCTCCAAACTGAAAACTAATTGTAACCACACTTCAGGAAGCCCCAGTGATGATAAACAAAACCAAACTACCTGATTTAAAAAAAAAAAAAAAAAGTGAGTTGAGTAAGTTCATGCTTTCTTCTGCCCGGAGATAAATATCTCCATTTAAACAAAATCTTTTCAATTGCATGTTTTATTCATCTGAGAGCACCACAGCATGTTCTACCCTCACCATAGTTCCTTGTTCTCTTTCAAGCCACTAATAACCCATTCCAAAAATCTGGATGGAGGACATGGTGAGGAATTAGGAGGCCAGTAGAGTTGTGCTTGATTATTGCAGGCAAAAGTACAGTATGTCATTGTGATTTGGATAGATGTGTATATTACTGAGAAAAAAAAATGCTAAGATGTAGCTGAGTATTCGTTTGCATTTTAATATATTGGGTAATTCTAAGTGAATGAGAAAAGCCCACAATGCCCATAGACCAAAATGAAGTTTTGGCTCGAAACCCTCCTCTTGGAGACCTTAATCAAGCAAATCTCCTAATAATTCAGACAGAAATCTTGCTGCAAGAAGGATTATTTTTTGGCAACAAAATATAATAGCGACAGGAAAGCATGGATAGTTTTGACATGATTTATGTACTTTCTTCTTTGTAAAAGAATTTTTTCTTATTTGTACTTGTAACAAGAAATCTCCTCCTTCCTACACAGCCACAGAGCCTGCTTTAAAATCCAAAAATTATTTGCCAGTTTTCAGCTGCTGTTCTTGATGTCATTAGGGAGATCTGGCTGCCCCTGAAATGCAGTGAAGTAGTGGATATGAATGTTATATCAAGAAATAAAGACATTTCTTCAAATCAACTGAGCAGCAGCTCCTACCTCAGCAGAGAGCTTGCCACCTCTACTAACCAACAGACAGAGGCATGGCTGTTTGGATAGATGCCTTTCTTCTGAGCTGCTATCTTCTTTTCCAAAATACATCTGTTATTTCTAAAGAATTCTGTTGTCTCAAGTTAAATCTAAACAAAGGAAGGTCCTGACAAGTCAACCTAAGAAACAATATCGTTTTAATACAGAGTCAAAAACAAATTGAATTATTTGCTCTCATTTTATTCCCTGTGCAACAAGAATGCTTACTATTCAGGCAGGATGACTGTTTTGTTTCTTTTTTTCTTTTTCACTGCACTTTCATATTGAAGAAGATGCAGAGAGGGTAACCCGGGACATCGGTAAGTGGCTTTTCTTGTAACATGAGATTTTCATGTGGCACTCACTCACACAAGCAAGGCATTTGTGTGCAACTTGGCACAAATAATCCTGCAAAGATGTTGCTGCTTCGCTGTTGACGAGAAGATGATAGGGCTCCTGGGCTGCAGAGAGGCAGCTTTCCTGATGGTTTGCATTAGTTCATATAGAAGGCATCCAGACTATGTCGCTAGCAGACAGCTCTGCCTTATTAGGATGAGGCATTTTTCTTCTCAGAGTCTGTGCACAGAAGCCTGGTGAATGGGTTGATGTTACACCAATATGCCTCTCACTTTTTTCATGCCAAATTGATTATACTGTTTTGACATAAGCTGAAGTCCCTTTCCTTAAGCTATATGTTGGCATTTCTTTGAGCCTAAATAAGTAATTTTCTAGCTTTGGGAAGGCATAGATTGTGTTCCTTGCCATCTGTGGGTAAAAGCTGTATTCTTCACATCTTTAGGTCCACATAAAACGATAAAGATGCGTATGCAAGGGTGAGAATTTCTATTTGAACCTCTTCAATCTGCAAGTGGTGGATTTTTCATGTAGGTGCTTCCCAAGGAGCTGTTTTAATATTATTAAGACTGCTCAGACCAGTCAGCTCTGGGGCATGAATGACACCGTGAAACAAACACAGATATAAAACACTGGGCACCAGAATTTCACCACTAGGCACATGTCTGCACTGTGTCTGGTGCAGCAAGGCTGCACCCAGCAAGTGCAGGCTGCAAGGAGAGCAGTGCCCCAGGGTGTGGGGGCAGAGGACGCATTGAGGAGGAGGCCAGGCCCTAGGTGATGAGTGATTGGGCATTGCCTGGCCCTCGAGAGTCCCTGGACAGAGATATCCCAGGATCAGCTGCAGAAAGGCAGGCCTGGAGATGGCCAGCACAGGGTTTTTTCTGTACCTTTTTTTTTTTTTTTTTTTTGGGTGGCTGGGAACCATTCAAGGCTGGTGACACATGCATGCTGTTGAATGAATGTCACTGTGTGGTTTTGGAGGCACACTCTCAACACCCCCCCATCCCACCCCAGCATCCATCTGGCAGCTTTGTAGACCACAACACTGTCCTCCACCATATCTGCCTCCAACAGTGTTGCCAAAGATCTCCTCCAGGATGGGCATCTGATGGACCCAGGACTGCAGCATCTGGAGGAGTGCTGGGTTGTTCTGGAAATAGTTCAGTCAGTTTGGGGGTTAAAGGCCACCCCTAGGATGCCTGGCCACCCCTTCTGCAGCCCCACCATTGATATGTTCTAGGGTGACTGAGGTGGTGGGTGTCTGGGAGCTTCTCCCGTCTGGTGGACAACTGTTGGTGTCACAGATGGTGTGATGACATGCTCCATGTAGTCATCATCCACCCACACTCAGTGCTAGCTGAGAGGATCTTCCTCTTGTAAAGGAAATAGCTTTAAGGAGACTAATTCTAGTCTCCCTCCCCCCTAAAAAAACTTAACATGATAAACATGACTTTTTGTAAAATTGAGTAGAGCCTGGTGCTTCATGCAAGTGAAGGCTTGGAGATGCTAAAGCTATACTGAAAATATATATCTGCAGGGCAGCTGGTCACTCACACTCTTCTGCAGGTCTGTGGAGCAGAAACCTTGCCTGAGTGCAAGTGTTGGAGTCTGCCCATGGGGCAGCTCAGCCCTGCAATGGGTAGTCAGTTACTGGGAACTGGCAAAATGGCATTGTTGAACTTCACTGATTTCCAGCTTTTGATGTAATCTGGCCAATAATGTTCAAGTAAGAAGGTATCCTGATATTTGCCTCCAGCTTCAAATGCATAGTTTTGCTGAAGCTGGCAAGTTATTTTCATTTTTTCTCTGGTCTAAATTTGCAAATAAAGCAAGACTTTCGGAATACTCAGAAAACAACTGACAAAATTGTTGCAAAATAGACTTAACCAGGTTATTTCTGCTCTGAGAAAAAGAAGTCAGACATGAGGCCACGTGACTATGAACATCATGGTTGTCAGTAATGATTCTTTTAAGAAGTATAGACTCGAACAGCACCACAGTAGGAGCAGCTCTAGAGTCAGTGGTGAGGAGGGCAAGATTTGGAGTCCCACTGTCTTGTCCCACTCATTTTGTATCAATCACAAAATAATAATCAATCACAGAATTCTGACAACTTCCTCAAGTGGTTTAGAAATTTTCTGTTACTTAAATTTTTGTTACAGACATAACTAACAAAACAGAGTAAGAGGTCCCAGTACCTGCCCTGGGGGAACCCATCGTTGCTATAGGATTAAATTTCTTTTCCTGCAATATGCTGCTAATTCCAGAAAGAAGATATTCGTCTTCTAGACTCTCATTCCAATAGGAAATTCATTTCTCCAAGGGATTTATATCAATTCTCTTATCTTCTCCTTACTTTTTAACTTTTGTTTCTGTAAGTTTCCCCAGGGACATTCCACAATACTTCCTGCTCTAGACTTTTACCAAAGCCAAGGAGTCCTGCAGTTACACCCATAGCTTCCTTAGATGGATTCCAGAGAGAGTACATAATCTCCTTTTTTTTCTTTTTTTTTTTCCCTTTTGGCTTGCTGTAACATGCCCAAGTTTTACAGGGATTATTTAAGTTTATGCCACCAAAGGGATGAGTACAGAAGAGATCTAAATTACATTTATTATGTTGCACTTGAGAATTCCGCTTTGTATCAAGACAAGCTTTTAATAAATGGTGAAATAAGGCCTCAAGCAGAGGTGTTGTCTTGTAAATCATTAAATTCTTAGGTCTCAATCTGCAGGAAAAAAAAAGTCAGGTTTAGACTGTTACACTTGTGCAGACCCTCACTAGCTCTGCTCTTGGATTATAGCCTTCAGCAAAGAAAAAAAGATATGTGCAGAGAGTATAAAAAAGAAGGAATCAGAGGGGAAACAATGCTGGCCTGGGTAATGGACTCCTTCTTTAAATATGTATGTTTTTATTAGCTACCAAAAGCTTATTTCTCCATTGTAAATTATTTGCAGTAGCAGCTTCATTACTGTGACAGAATTTGGCTTCCTTGGCTGTTCATGTTCCTCACTCCTCTATTCTGTATAAAAGCAGAGTATTGATTTTCAGTTCTTTATTGGGGGTTTTCCCTTAGCTATGAAAGGGTGAAGAGACAATTTTCTTTTTTTAATCCAAATTGTTTCAGTTTGAGAACGTCCATGTTTGGTCTGAAAAGAGTAGATTGTAGTCAGATAACGTGAAGACCTCTCTCCACAGTTGCTGAAGTCTGAATGACTTAGAATCAGAGTAGATCCACTATGAAGTGTCTTCCATCTAGTACTTGCCTTGCAAAGGGTTTCATGTACTCCCTCATGGTTCTCATGAAGCTGTGCATGAGCTGCATCAGAGAATGTGCTTTATAAATTACTGTGTTTGAGGTTTGGTTGGGGTTTTTTGGTTGATTGGTTGTCTTTGCTGCAAATAAGTTTGCATCTAATCTTGTTTCTATTGGTTTCAATGGAAGTAATGCCTGCTTAGAGTCATTTCAATGACAGTAATGTAATCCTACCATAATGGAAGTCAATCATTAGGTATTTTAAAAACTAAAATCTAGGGGTCCCCAAACAATAAAGAGAGGTATTTAGCATAGTGTAGATGTGTGATCCTATCTCCATGTTTGTACTAAGTATCCAAATCCTGTAAATTCCATTTTAGGTAACCTTATTGTCACCTGGCAACTTAGTAAATCTTCCTGAAAAGAGCCATCAGATGTGGAAATACCTCCAAAATGGTCAGATAAAAACAGGTTTGGTGGTGTTCATTGCTGATGTGATTTCTACAGCATGAGACACCTGGCTTCACAGCTTCATAAATTTTGAGAGCACAGGCCAAATGTGCTGTTAGTAATACCTTTCTTGCCATGTGAACCACAGAACTAACACCTTACAGGTAATGCAGTTGTTTCTCTTCTTGCACTGCTGCAGTTCTTGGCATGAAGTTTGTTGTGATGGAGGGTCTGTGTCTCAGGAGCAGTTTCCCAGGTCTCCATCTCTAACTCATAACACTGCGATTACAGTCAGGTCCCACCCAGGCTGTAATGCATACAGGGACCAGACCCAGCTGTCAAACCCCATTTAAATCCCCTGTGTGTAAACAGTGACTGATGCCTGGGTGCATAAATGCAGTCTGATCTTTGCTGGGGCCAAGGGATCCTGCAGTTCAGCTCCCAACGTGCCAGAGCTGCTGCAAGTATGAGTTGCCCAGGCTTGCTATGAAACCATAGCCAAGTGATGTCCATCTAATCCTCTGCAGGTGGCTGACAAATCCTTTAGCTGAGTTGTGGCTTAGCCTAACATTCAGCAAAGATGGGAACACATGAAATAGAGGCAATCGTGTCAGCCTTTAGAGCTGCGGTGATACGAGATGCATGCCACCACTCGTGCTGCAAAGGCTAAGGAAGCTCTGGTCAAGTGCATGTCCATCACAGAAAGACAGACATGACAGCAGTAGTACTAGTGCTGGCTGTCATCCTGAGAAATCCACTGGCCACTGTTGCCCTACTCACCATTGCCTCCCTCCAGCACATGAACTAGGCTGTTAATGGAAACCATTTACAAAGCAATATTTTTAATTGCTTTCACTGAGTAAGGGCCACAAACACAGGCAGAGTGGAAACTCATCTGTTACTCTTCCAAGAAATGAATACCTTAACCATTTATTTGGACCTACAGTGAGAAAAAAAAAAACGAGCTTATTACAAGGATTTATTTGTAATTTTCTACTTGTCTGAGCAGATAGCTGGTATATAAAAGAGCAACACTTTGTAACAGAACAGGGCAGGGCTTGCTTTCATTTTATAAAGACAAGAAAACAATCTTTGGCTTTGTAGCCAAAACAATCTTTGGTCTCGTAGAAAGAAATGAAACACAGAGAGAAGCGAGAATACTGGCCTTGCTGGGTCCTTTGCTCTGACAGAGAATGAGAACTTGGCCTGAACATCCCATGAGTACCTTGAGTGTCAGGCTACTGTTGTTCAGAAGGTTTATCTCTTTATTTATAACAAGCAGAGAAGCTTTTTCTCTCAAAGCTGCTCTAAAGAACAGCAAAAAAAAAAAGATAATCTGCCTGTCTTTGGCAACTAGTGCCTGACAGTCTGGCAGTATAAGTTCCCATAATAACATCTATGGGAAGTAGGGAAGGTCTGTTTTGTCACCATTTTACAGACCAGGAGATGAGAAAACCATCCTGCAAGATAAAACAACCCTAATTAAACAAAAGCTCTCACACAGCTCTTCTAGTTGGACTAGGTTGTCTCATAGGCAAGCATGCTGTCCTGGTTTTGCTGGAACAGAATCCTAGGCCAGCCATTGTCTGCAGCCATTAGCAGGAGGCAGGAGCTCCAGCTGGGAAGGACAAAAGCCAAAGCAGCTGACCCAATCCAGCTAACAGGTTTATCAGGTACCATAAACATCATGCTCATTATAAAGGGGGTAGTTTGCTGAAGATAGGAGCTTCTGTTCCTCCTCTCTCTTCTCCCTCTTGCCCACATTCCTGGAGGGGCTCACTCTTAATTCTACTCCCATTTACTGTGACTGCCATACATTCACTGGGCTGAGTATGACTTTGTATACTTTATATTGGTGTTAGTAGGAATATTAATTTTGCTGTTGCACTAAATCTGTTCTCGTTTCAACCTGTGGGTCTCCTTTCCTTTACCTGATCCCCCTTCCCGTCTGGAGAAGAGTCATCAGGTGGCAGAGCAACTGCTATAGTTTAGCCCTGGATACAAGCTAAATAGAGAAGCATGCTAACCACTAAAGTATTTATACCTAGTCCCCTTCTGTGGTATGCCCTGGAAGACCTTTCTAACTTGTAGCCCAGCCCATGTTACTGGTGGCTCTACCCTCTCATGTCTGAATGTGGCTTCAGAAGTCAGGCTTGTATATGCATTTTGAAAGGATATTTCCCAGAATCTTCTAGCAACTAAAAAGGCTGCAATTTACAGGCTTTTTAAAGGCCTAAATATAGTGAGGTACAGTAGTTGCCAACATGTGTGTCTTGTTTTCAAACTGTAATCCAGCCAATTTCAGTTAATAAATTGAATCATGCATACATATGGAAGTAATTTTATTCATGTCTTACCAGTTGTTCATGCCTTTAGAATATTTGATATTCCAGTTTCACTGAAGTGAGAATTATTTTCGTTCAGAATCTGGTTAAAGAGAAAAAAATAGGGACATTAGTTTGTTTGCTAGGCATTGCAGACTAAGTAAAAATTTCTTTGGGCCACTACAGGTTAAGGGTTGACATGCTGGAAAGCAGCTCTGCAAGAGAAGAATCCCAGTCCTCCTAGACAGCGAGTTCACCATGAGCCAGCAGTGTGCTCTTGTGGCCAAGAAGGCAAATGGTATCCTGGGGTGCATTTAAGAATAGTGTGACTGGCAATTAAGAGAGGTTCTCCTCCCCCTTTACCTTGCCCTAGTGAGGCTACATCTGGAGTACTGGGTCCAGTTCTGGGCTCCTCAGTTCAAGAAAAACAGGGAGCTACTGGAGAGAGTCCAATGGAGGACTGCAGAGATGATTATGGGACTGGAGTATCTCTCTTCTGAGGAAAGGCTGAGAGACCTGAGGCTCTTTAGCATGGCAAAGAGAAGACTGAGAGTGGATCATATCAGTGTTTATCAGTATCTGAAGGGCTGGTGTCAAGAGGATGGGGCCAGTTTCTTTTCAGTGGTGTTCAGCAACAGGAAAAGGGGCAATGGGCACAAACTGTAACACAGAACATTTCACTTGAATTTCAGGGGAAAAATTCTTTATTTTGAAGGTAATGGAGCACTGAAACAGGCTACCCAGATAGGTTGTGGAGTCGTCTTCTCTGAAGACTTTCAAAACCTGCCTGGATATAAATCTGTGCAGCCTGCTGTAGGTGTACCTGCATTGGCAGAGGAATTGGACTAAATGATTTCCAGAGATCTCTTCCAGCCCTTACCGTTCTGTAATTCTGTGATTCTGTCTAGTACCAGATCTACCCTGGGGTTTCTGTTGATGTGCTACACTGGCATACTCTTTGCCCAAAACTTGGCCGTGTGCAAGGTAAGACTTTGTAGCTGCAGTTGAGTGACCAATATCACTTTGTTTTCCTGTGTTTCTTCTAGTCTGTGCCAGAATGAGCACATTTCAAGTGTCTGAAAAATCAAAGTGCTGCTGCCACATAGCACAGCCTTGTAAACAATGTCTCTAAACACTGCTCTCCACATTGTCCAGATTACATCAATCCCATGAAAACTAAGCCAAATTAATGACTTTTAAAAGTTGTTATTACAGAAGAATACAAAGTATGTACATAGGATTTTAAAGGAGCAAGGACTTGCTGCCAAAACCAAGAGCAAACTTTACTGGTTTTAGCAGTTGCAAAACAGAATGTTCTCTTTTCTAGTTCACTGAAGTTTTATGATGGGTTTAGCCTAAACTATGATTGTATTAACAGAAGGAGGTAAATAGTGGTGGATTTTCTGCTAGGATATACACTTTTCCGTTGTTGTGGTTCAGCTTTCATGTGAAGAATCATTTTCATTAGTCTTTACTGAATTAATATATTTGTTCCCTATTTTCTCATATTTTGTAATCCCAAAATAAGTATTTAACCATATGAAAAGACTTTTTAATATTTCTGACTGTTGTCACCCCCCTAACTTCCACATTCCTAGCAGGCAGATGAACTCTGAGATACCCTTATTCCCTTTGAATGGTGCCTTACTTCACAAATAGCTTCTCTGACATCAGTGGATGTCCTTGTTATGTCTGGCAGTAGCTATCAAACTGCAATTTATCAGCCCAGTGGGATTCTGGCAGTTCTAACAGGGTGACTAGCCTGACAGAAGTACAATTGTTCATGTAGCACAAGCCCAACAGAAGTGGGATAAAACAAAAGAAAATTTGGGAAGGGCTAGGGTAAAAACTCAATAGCTGTGAACATAGGTTATCACATAAACACCTCATTGTATGTTTATGACTGAGGTCCAGGTTGTAATATGGACCTCAATCATAAGCAGTGATGTTGAATGCTTTGAGACTACTGCAAATGTTTTGTGACACAAAACAGAGAAGCAGTCTTCCACATTTGAAAATCATCTCTGTGTGCCAGGATGCTTTATCCATACAAACATTAAGTATGGCTACCTGCAGATACCATTTCAGTTTTGTTGCAGATAATGTTGCAAGAGCTTGTATGGACAAATGGTAAATATTATGCCTTGCTTTTTTTTCAGCTAGAATATCATGAAGGATTTTCCTTTGTAAAACTTCATCCTACTCACACCATGTCTCCACAAATTATCCTACTTGTTTTGCTATTTCAAAAGAACCACCTTACAAGCATTAATCTTTGTTTGTTAAATAATATTACAAGAGCTCAGTTTGTATGCAGAGCTAATCCCACAGCATTTCATTTCAGCTACTTTATTGTTTCATCATGTTTATTAAGATGCCAAAGCCATTCTTGTAATAGTAAAGGAATGGGAGTTACTTAAGACCCACGTCTAAAACTCATAAAGTTGTCAAAACCTATAGTATCTGATAATACACAGCAGGTTGTTTTGTGATAGTAACTCCATCTCTAGAGAAATCTGCACTTCATAAAACTGGAATCAAAGTGTTACTTTCACTTACCTTGGTTACTGTGAGCAGGGACACTAGGCACCTGGAAGACTGGCTGGGGGAATGAGTAAGGTCATGAAAAGCCTTTTAGTTCTCCATCAGAAAACAGTGTGGATGAGTAAAGGGTGCACTAAGGTGCCTTGAGTATTTGAAACAGTAAAGTTCTTGTGAATCCCAGTCTTGGAAAGTCAAAACTGACCTAGGTCATTCAGCTCAGAAGTTGAAGGGGAAATAGTGGAAGTCTGAAACTCTGGCTCTTTCCTCCTTTGAGGTGAGTCCCCAGCTTTGGGCTGCTCAATGAAACAGAGTAGTCTGGAGAAATTATTGCCACTGTTGCTTATAGTGTACATGGCTCTTTAGCTGCACTGGTCTTACTTTATGCTGCTCTGGCAACGTTGAGTGTCTGGCAGCCTTTACTGCTTTGATCCTAGAGGGATTATATCAGCAGGTGGCAGGAGGAATGCCACCATGAGCCCCTGTGCTGTTCTCTTGTAGGCCATTCCCAGTGGCTTTTGTAATTCAGGTTCTCAATATGAGGGTCTACCTGGATGCTCAGCTAGATTTCAAGAGTCAAGCAAAGGCCAAAAGAAAGGAGGAGTCTTTCCTACCTGTAAATAATGAGAAATGGACAGATGAAAGTCAAGTATGAGTAAGGAAGAAGAGGGAATTTAAAAGGATGAGATGAAGAGCCTGGACTCTGCCTTATACTTGTTTTCCTCAGTGTGCACAGAGCATGAAGGAACTGTGGCAAGAGCCTCTGAAAGTGTGTCTGAAACACTGATAACTGAGGTGACAGGCTGTACACAGGGTTGTCTTGATTTTGTCCAATGTACATGGAAAAGGTTTTCAGCTTTGTACTGCAGGACATAAGTGTTAGCTTTGAGGAGTTATTTTATTACCTCTGGGCCCTTCAGATTGTGAAGAAAATATAGGTGGAGGGTTGATTTTTTGGGGATTTTTTTGGTGCAAAAGAAGTGAGGTCTAGTGGAAGCTCTCTAGATCTCTTACCTCCAAACATGTAGGTGTTTAAGTAGACCTTGCTTCCTTGCTCAGGCAATACACACTATTTCAAACTGACCTGGAGGATTGATTAAACATTACTTTGTTTATGGATACTGCTGTGGGAATTTCCAGTACAGAACTAAAGGTAGATTTGGCTTGACAAGAAAGGGAGGAAAGGATTCAATTTAGCAGTCTTGCTTTTTTCACTACTGAGGCCACAGCTGATTAACTGTAGGGTTTCCAAACCCTGTGCCTCTTCAAATTGTGTCACTGCTTTATGTAGGAGATGCTAAAAAGTGAGAATGAGGAAAGACCAGAAACAAGGTATTTATATGGAGCTGGTTTTGTAGTGTTAATGCAGATGATATAGAGAAATGACAGGATTTGCCTTTAGTATAAGTCTTATTGAAATAACTAGGACTGAAGAGAACAGAGTTCTGATATGCTGTGAAATATTCATTTCTGGTAAGTACTTAAATTAGAAGTGCCAAAAAGCTAAATTGTTCCAAGACTTCTCACATAGTCTGTTGAACAGTTAGGTAGGAATCAGGAGGGGGAGATGGGAAAGAGGAGTTGTTTTGGGTTGTTTTCTTTTTTAACTTAAAACCTGAGATGTGGCTTACCACTTACATTATTGATGAATCCCTTGCTATATTTCTCATGTAGGCATATGATGCTGGCCAAGATTAGGAAGGAAATGTTTGAAATGTGTACCTAATCCTCTTCTCCCATTTCAACAATTTGTATTGTGGGATGGAGGATAATACGAACCAGCAAGACTTCCCAAGGTTTTGGTTAACACTGTTCTGGAAGACTTATTGCCACCCAAAATGTGAGTAATTTTTCTCAGTTGTCTGACTTTATAGTAGTAAGATCTCAACTGGAAAAAAAAAAAACAACCAAATCTCTTTGTAGTGCTGTGTTGTAACAGGCTGCCAGCCAATGTCATCCACGTGTCAGCTTGGTAGCAAAAAAAGATTTTCAGCATTTCTTCTTACTAAAATGAAACATTTTATACATATATTTCAAAAGCAACTTGTCATTTTTAAAAAGATCATGTATTTAGTTTTACTTTGAAAACAAGGTTCACACCACTTAGAATTTGGCTTCACTTCCTATTGCTCACTTCTCTCCTTTTTCAATCATCTTTCAGCAGAAACTCCACTATGCTGAACAATTTGAAGCAGAATTCTTTAGATTAAATTAGTTCAAGTTTGTGCAACAGAGAATAAAGGGCACAGTGCTACAACTCTACTTAAGGAAGTGCCATCAGTGGAGTTACTCCCATAGACTGGGAGTCTGGTGTCTGACTTACCACGTGAGCTGAGCTCACATGAACTCCAAGTTCATCATAGTTAATGCTTTGCCCATAAGACTAGAGCAAGCCAAGAGAACATTCAGATAGTCATTGGAGACATTTGCTTCATGAGCAAATGGAAAACTACTGAGGCAAGGACATCTTGTGTCCTTGACCTGTGTTTTCAGTTGTACAGCAGTCTGTTACCATTAATAATTCTTGGTTGTATTGTGGATCTTCAGCTTGGATTGGGACTGTGTTATCCCTGGTGCAAAACAAAGACCCAGGAAATTTTTCTCTGCTTGAGGTGAACTTGGCATGACCCAGGGACAGTGGCAGCAGCCTGGTCTCTGGCTTATTCTCTTGATAAACCTATACTAGAGCCAAAGGTGCTGGATTTCTGGCCACAGAGCACCACCACAGCATACAATGATGAACTCTGTTGGGATCAGGTCCAGCCTTAGAACAGACCCCTAAGGTTTAGGTGTCCCTCATTAATCCAGATATCACAGCTTCATAGCCAGCCAAGAAGTTTCCACAACAGTTCATCAAACATGCCCAAAGTACAAGTTGAAATGCTTCAAACTCACTAAACACTCACCAGTGTCTAGAGCAATTTCCAATTAGACTGTAAAAAGATACTGAGCAAAATCCTTCAATCTGGAAATAGTCTTTTCACTAGAAAACAGTATTTTTTTTTTATCCCCTCTCACCTTCCCTGAATACCAGTTCTTCAGAACTGGTTACTGCTTCAGATCACTGAGCAGCCTGTAACAGAATTATTTCCTTATTTCCATCCATTAGCACTCATTTATCATCTGTTGTATCGCATACATTGCCAGCTTTCTGTGGGCCTGCATTTTTATTCCAGTTCAGTACAACATTCAGCACAACAGATTTAGGGGTTCTGGAAACAGGGATGAATAATGCCTGTACACAACTCATGTTAGCTTCTCAAGTGTGACTCTTGGAAGTGTAGGTAAAAATCCAAATTAATATAATTATACTTCACTTTTCCCCTTTCGTAGGGATAGTAAAGTAAAATCTCTCCCTCCTGAGTTGTCACATCACTAAGCAAGTCTTGGTCTTCTGAAAAGAATGGGCATGATGGGAGTCTTCTGCAGTGTAACTTCTCAGGGGCAGAATAAAAAACTGCCAGCCACTTCTAAATGTACCATTGCTCAGGAAAAAGATGTTACCCACAGCTTCACACCGAATTCTGCCAACTCCCTTTCACAGAATACAGACTGTGCACATGCATATTAAAGATTGTGGTTTTTTATCCAGCTATTCTGACTAGCCTGAAGTATTTCATGGACAGTATAAAAGAAAATAAGCAACTCTTTTAAAGAAAACTTGCTGCTCTAAGCCAATGCAGAGTCACCTCTCTGTTCTTGTAGCGTAGTCATTCTTAAGTGTGACCAAAAGAAAAACAAGTTACAAAAAGCAGTACTAAAACTGGTACTTGCAGTATAAGCAAATGGAGAGTAACTTTTCAATTTAGTTATTAGTTACAAAACCTTTACCTTCTTGGACTTGGTTTGGACTGCCACATTTTGAGAATGCACCTTTTAGAGGCAATTATGAGGCACATCCGTGTGCAAATCTAACTCCATTGGTGTTTGCCTGCTGCTATGTTCAGTGGGACACACAGTTCTGTGCACTTGGCACCCCTCTTGCACATACCAAATGTTGTCAACACTTTGGCATGGAATTCACTCAGTCCCACTTCCTGGATCCATGTTCATGGCCCCAAGGTGCCACACTGTTCCTGTGGGCAGACTGAGCAGACGGTTGCATCACCCTGCTCGTGCACCTGTTCTTCATGAATGTACTTTCCCTCTGCCTCATCTGTGGATGCTATATTAACACTCAGACAGAAAAGGGAGATTGAGTGGTTTAACAGTCATGTGAATAGTATTTTACAACATGGAAGTAAAAAAACACAATTTTTTATAGTTATGACCGGAATTATTAAATTGCATAGCAATAGAGAAGCAAAAGAACACGTTTAATTGTTTTTATGGTAACTGCCAATTTATGAAGAAGCAGGTTGTTGTTAATCAAACCACTCATATGGCTAAAATGGACAGAAGTCGGCTCTACAGCTCTCTAAGACTGAAACCTAATCACTTTGTTTAATTTATTGTTTATCCAGAACATTTTATTACTTTATTGTTCTTCACAAGTAACTCTGTGTATAAATTTCTCTCCTCCTTCTCTTCTGATTATATGATTGTAGAACCTGAATATAGCAATTTCAATAATTCAGCAGATGCCACTGCCTGTAATCACAATTTCAAACGCAGTCATAGGCACTTTTTTCTGAAAAGGTTGTCAGAACTCTTCTCTTCTGGCTGCTCTCTTAAATCACAGTCATTGTGTGCCACCCAGAGTTGAGATAGCAGAGCCAGGGCACAAAGCAGGATTGGAGGGGAGGATGAGTCACCATGGTCCTTGCATGTCAAGCATCCCCTCCCACGTTACCCTAGAGACGAGTGACTTCAAATACAGCTAAAAAATAAATACATCTTCCCATGACGAAACACAGGGAGGAAAACATCTTCAGTAGCTCCACAGATACAATGTGTGGCAGAAAACTAGTGCTTAATATGGCAAAAATGCTTGCCTATAGAGGCTTTATTTACCTATGACTCACTTCTAAACAGATCATTTCTCATCCTGCAAAGGCCAGAGGGGGAGAGAGGAATAAAGAATGTCAACACAGTCCCAGCTTATTTTGCTGGCAACACCAAAAGGCTTACTTTAAAATCATAAAATCATAGAATCAGTCAGGGTTGGAAGGGATCACAAGGATCATCTAGTTCCAACCCCCCTGCCATGGGCAGGGACACCTCACACTAGATCAGGCTGGCCAGAGCCTCATCCAATGTTCGATGCTATGTTTTCTGTCTTCTGTGGTGACCTCTACTGGGGCTGACATTTCATCTCCCCCTTTGCCTCTGATAAGACTCTGTATTTCCACATGCCCAACAGTATTTTTAGCATATATTGCAATTCCCTAGATGGGAAGCAAAACCACAACATTGTATCTCAGTCCACTGGTATCACTCCAGTCTGCTGCCATGAGCTGGTACTTAAGTCATACTTCCTTAATTATATCAGATACACACTAGGATCACATTCTTTGCCCTGGAAGGTCGCTGGGGTGTGTCATGTGTCAAATCACACCACAAGCAAAAAATATTCACAGTTCCTTTTTTGGGCAGTTCTTGCAAAATACAACCTACGTGCATATTCCCCTTCTCTGGTGTAGGCAGACAGACACCAGAAGAGAATCTGGGCTCTGAATGACAGCAACGTCCTCTTTGAGTCACCTCCAGGAGTTGATTTACTTGCCCTTTCCTGTGCAGCACCTTCATCAGTGTGCTGAGTTCCAGCCTTGCAGCTGATGCCTAATCAGACATTGCACTGAGCCATCACTGAGCCCAGGCACTGCTGCTGTTGCTAGCCCTTCCCATCTTTTCATGAATGATTTACCAACCTTTCTTGGTTTTCCTCTGGTTTAATTGCAACCAGCTCTCCATGAGACCACACAATCTGCTTCTGCAAACTCCAGAGTGGAGGAGTGGTGGGATAACAGCTGGTAGCTGGAGAGTAGGGAAGAGTGGACAGCTTCTTTCAACATTAGAACTGGTTTATGCTACCTCAAAGTATTCATGACACTACAGCCACTGCTGACTATCACCAGCAAGAGCAACCCGCCAAAAAAACACACCTTCTGTTTGTCTCATTTGGAGATAGGTACAGCAGAAACTCTTAGGAGGTAGAAAGCTCTGGCATCAACCTTTATGATTCTATGAAGGGAAATGTCACAATGCAACCTGGGGTTCGTAAAGGCTGAGAAGCTGCAAAAAGCCTCTGGCCAAGGTACGTTCCTCTGGCCCATTCCCTCCAACAGCTCAGCTCCTGGACAAGCATGAAGCTGCCACTGCTGAACACCTCTGGGAGCATACACAGCAAGCACAGATGACAGAGCTCTGGACCGAACTGAGTGCCCCAGAAAGCCATGCTGACCTCTGAAAGTGTGAGTGCTGGACACCACGTCCATTCTGTGCTCCTCCTTAACCTGTGCCTAGTCTTCCGGAAACCTCTTTCAAAGGAGGGTACAGTGTAACAGAAACATCAGTTTGTGCCCACACAGCAGTAGCTGATGATGTATAATGTGAAAATCCCCATGTTCACACAGATCCAAGAAGTGGTCTAGGCAGACACTGACACAAACATGGATTCTTCTGCCTCTGTCTTTCTGGGCTGTCTCATTTTTATACACTTTATGTAACCTCTAACTATTCAGATTTTTTTTTTTTTCAAAAGCAGAGAATTGATAAAGAAGAATTCCTTGTGGGTTTGGGTTTTTTTTTTTTTAATTCTTGTTATTTAAAATTTTGAAGTTGTTAAAAACAATTCTGATTTTTACAACACTGAAGAATTTAATTTTTTTTTAATATGAATTTATTCAGCCACCAGGGTTGTAGGGTTAAGAAAATGGATCCCTGAGTCTTCTGTAAATAAACTTTTAGAGAAATAATTCACAGACCATATAATGGCCAGAAAAAGAAGTTTGTTGTTGCAGAGGACAGCTGCAGCAGGAGGGAAAGAGACTTCTGACCAGGTTCCTATCAAATGATCACATGAGATATGTGACTTTTCTAATAGTCTGCTAAAATATCTGTTTGAAGAGTAAGCTCCTGCTGGCATGATTTCAAAACATGATCGTAAATTAGTTCAGACAGCTCTCTGAAACCCAAAGAAATTAGCTCAGGTTCTTCACATTGCTTCACTCTGACAGAAAGGACTAAAATGTTTGCATGTCATAAGTACTTCAGGCGTGTGGTTTTAAACCTTGGCTATTAAATAGAGCTTGATATGGTATCATGAGCGTTTGGTATCAGAGCAAATTTTAGAGAAGAAATCACTGATTAAAATCTTTTAGAAGAGATACAGCAAAAGAATGTTGAATGTTCAGGGGAAAAAAAATACAAATAGCATTGAGCAGTTAATATATTGTATTATATATCAGCAAATGCTTCAAGCTTATAATCCTGTGACTGGTCTCTATTCATATTTGTGTCTAGTTGGATTCAGTGGAATTAAAGGGTCTAAAATTAAAAATATTTATCTGTAACCATTGTGGGAAATTCTCTTTGTTTTATAAGCAGATGGAGCATGCTTTCCCTAGAGAGGTAGAATAAATAAGAAGTCATGCATGTTAACTTACATTGGCACAAGTGCTTTTACCAAGACTAAACTGCTCACTTGAAAAAAAATACAGCTGTGAATTTGAAGATCATGTTAAATCAGTAAGTTAATTGAAATCTCCTCACAACCTTTGCATCCTTCGAGTATTCTTAAAACTTAGAAAATTAATAAGAAACTACATATCATATGGGATACTTTTGATTTATATTTAAACATACTTGCAAATAATTATTATGCCTCCATTTGTTACAGATGCTTGTGCTGGTGACAGATCTCTTACAAGGCAGGACCTCCCTAACTTTCTTATGTCTTCCATCTCGTCTTCCAGAGTACTTAGAAAATGAAGAGAACAGTGTATTTCATCTGGCAGGACATTCTGTTTAGTAATATAATTTAGTCTAGCAGAACTCAGATTTGTTAACTTCAGAAGACATTTATTTGCTTGTGCAAAATGGAGCAAATGGACTCACCTGTGGATGTGGTTGGGTTTATTATGCAAGGGGCTGTTTTTTGCCATTCAAGCAATGTTGTAGATCATTGAATATAAGTGATATCTATTATTATAAGTGTTCTAAAGTATGATACCTAAAACTTGAATACACATACTCCACAAATATCATGGTGGATATAGAGCTATCCTCCACAATAATCACTTCAGAGGAAGACAAAGTAGTTTTAATCACTGGGAAGAGCTTCTTCCTTGTCTAAATGGGAGCATTAGGGACCCTCCCCAGTGCTGACAATTTTGTCTTCCCTTTCACTGTCATCATTCTGAGTAACATGTTCACTTCAAGTACATTCTCAAATTTTTTTTTCTTTACAGTAACTCTGTAAGTATAGTTCTGTGTCTTCCAAAATTGCTGTTACTTACTCTTGCTTCCAGGGCACACTGCCCTTGGATTATTATTTCAGTGTAATTACTTGTCTTCTTGTTCCTCACTGCTTGGAATTATAACACTGGAGAATGGAGGAGGCAGGGAGGTGATAAAGTAAGCTTTTGTACAGTTGAAAGAGCTAGAAAACTAAAGCATCTGCAACCACTGCATAAATAAGCCATTTGACACCTTTAAAAGCTTTAACATACTCTATTTCTGGAATAAAACTAGCATCTGTGCTGACAGCTTACATGCCAAGTTTCAGTTTGATGCAAATTTGAAAAGTACTGAATAAAAACTGCTAAAAATCAGGACTTTATAAACACTACCTGATCCTAACTGACATTCAAAACAGACAGTAGTTAATCTGCAGTATTTATATAGTACACTACTTCATACCCTGGAAAGACAGAAAGTAATCTCCTCCTTTAGAAGTGCTTTACCAAGTATATGGTTGGTAAGGTTATTATAAATAGAAGTACTTGGTTGAATACAAATGACATTATAACTTGGCACCAGTGTCTTGGGAAGGAGCCTGTACTCCTGAAGTTCTCTTCAGCAAATCAGACACTTCTGTACTCAATAACAGGAAATTCTGCAATATCAGCTGAAAATTTTGGAGACTCCTGCTGCCTTGGAGGGAGCAGGGCCATCCTCACCCAGCTTTCCCTCTGTACCCTGCCAGAACAGCCACCCCTGTTCATCCCATCCAGGCTTTGCAACATGGAGAGGATCTACACATTGCCTCTTTTCCTGGACAGAAGGGTCACAGGAAGCCCTGCAGGAGCTTTCCTCTGCCTCTTTTCTTTTTCCAGAGAGATCAAGTGGAGTGGTGCAATGTTGAAGACCAGGATGAGCCTATTTTGTCACTCAGATTGAAAAGCAAAATGGTGTCCTGCTGATGCTACCAGCACTCGCCAGCAAAGCCAGGAGCTGAAGCCAGTTTCAACAAAAATGCTTCCAGATATATTTCCAGTAGATGGAGTTTTCAGTTTAGAGGATTGTAGTCATTCATACAGAGACATGGTATAGCTGTTTGTTTATTTTTATATGAAAATTGTCTTGTAACTCCAAGATTCTCTACTGCTTTAACTGTGTGTCTCAAGGACACCAGAGAGTGTAACCCTGTTAGAGATTACATAGAGGTGAAAATCTTTGGAAAATGTCAGAATTTATTTTTTTTTAAGGAAGATAGGTGGAGGAAGAGTACAAAACAAAAACATTTCTTGAAAGAGGATTATTCAGGACGAAGTCAGATATATCAATCTGATTATCTAAACCAATACTTTGCATTTCTGCAAGGGCAGAAAATGTGATTATTAACCACTTGGTAAACGCTTCCTCTGAAGAAGACAAAGCAAAACAGCATTATTTGTGCATGTATTAAGTAAATTCGGTCACCATTATATTAGTTTTGTTTCCATTACTCCTTTTGTTCTACACACACCAAGAGGACACTTTTGTGCTTTATCTTTAACAAGGAGGATCTGCTAGAATTGACACTGAAGAAATAAGTTTTGAGTGAGGATGAGTATTTCTGTAAGAGAAGCTAGCCAGTATCCCTACAACACATACAGATCTTACTCACTTACATTTGTGCATCTTTTTTTTTTTAAAAGGCCCTTGAGGAGAATGCTAGCACGACCTGCAACGGAGCATCCTGCCTGCTGTTCAGGGTGTTCAAATGGCATCCATGCTGCACAGCACAGGGATGCCCATGGCACCTGCCCGATCTCCTGGAAAATCATGACTTGTGTCTCTTGCTGCCTCCTGGCACACAGGGAGCTCCTGGTCCATGCTGACTGAGGATGTGCACTGAAGCTGCTGTCTTCACACAAGTCTGATGTGAAATCCCAGGTGTGCTTCTCAGAGGTATGGTGAACATTTCAGTATGTAAATGTGATGGGCCTGTGCTGATGCTACAACACAAGCTGGGGTTGTTTTGAGAGTTTTTCTCTCCCTTCAGTGGTTTTGGTCAGTGGCTGCCATAGCATTGCACAGTATTCCTTATGTCTCTTCTCCCTCTCACAGCTACTCCAGGCGAGATGTTGAAAGGCAGTCAATGGATCTATAGCAGTATCCAATGAGGAATTTGCAATTGATAGCAGTGTGGGAAAGTTAAAAAACACTTGTCAAAGTGGAATAATTTGGTTTGAACTGTTATCGTTTATAGGAGACAGGGGAGGAAGCCCTCAGACACGTTTTGAAATGACTGACATTCTCAAACAATGTACTCTGAGCAGGGAAGAAGGGAAAGTGAAGCAGCCCAGTAACAGGGAAAACTGAGACTGAGAAGCCAGATGCCTCTCTGTTTGACACAGCACCCAACAGCTACCACTTGGCCAGGTGCTGAGCTGGGGACTGATTGGTGTGTGTGCTACAGATCTGCAGGTGAATCCATGCCCAGCTCCAGCTGCACATGAGGAGCAGAATTTGAGAATTGTCCTCAGAGCTTGTTTTGCAGCCCACTAGCACTGTGGGAGAAGCCTCCCTTCCACTTTGGGTTCCCATAGGCTTGCAGCAACAGATTAAATACAGAGCTGCTTTATCTTACAGATCTGCCTGAAAAGAATGCCAGGAAAGGAACGGATTTATTGTCAAGAACAGCACCATTCAGGGGGTGGGGGCAGCAACTGCCCCAGCCCTCTCATTTTAGTTACTGTCATATGTCTGCCAGAGGCCTTTCCTCCTTGGGAGATCCAAGACTTCTGTAAGTTGTTCAGACATCTCTCCTTGTTATGGAAGTTAACCGTAAATAGGAAATACAATGAGAGTTAGCTAACCAAGATACTGGAAGGAGCAGGCTCTGTGCCCACCCCTTTTAGACATTACAAAGGGAATACCACATAGTGAATTAAGATGTGAAATTCTCAGCAGGAATCCAATTTGTAATTCTCAACCATTCAGCTTTTAATCCTGCCCAAACTAACATACGAGATCAATCTTGTCCATGCTGTTTGCCCTATCCGTTACCAGGATACTCATGCAAATTATTGCACACATGATCTGATCCCACATTTATTACCCTTAAAGCTCGGATCTTTATGGTATCAAGCATATCTGTGAGCTAATTTCCAAGTGCTAGGAACCAGGAGGGCAACCAAGTGCGATGCTGTTTCAGCCAAGGACGGCTCCCTTCCCGGCTGGAAACGCCGCTGTGCCAGCACTGGAGGGAGCTGCAGCCCTGGTTACCGGCGCTCCACCGGCACTGCTCCTTTCAGCAACGGCCTCCTAAGCAGAGAGGGTGAGCATAATGAAATTATTTAAATCTTACCTCTCGCTGTCTCTTCAGTTCAAGAACGTTCTCTTTTCAAAGAAATTAGGTTAGTTTGTTAAGGCATAAATAAGCAAAGTTTTGCGTAGCCATGCTAAATAGAAATCTTCGTTAAGAGTATGTTGCAGTTTGACAGATGATGTGATGACAAAGATACAGAAGTTTCTGAATGAAACTTTCTGAATGAAACATTATATATTGCAGCCTCATTTGAACTTTCCTGAGCGTAGCATACCTGTTTCATATTTCCATTTTGAATAGAAACTGGGTGAAATTCTAAAACCTGCCTCTATCTCATTTTAAAATAATTTTCAGATCACACATAACAAAGAGGATTATCTCCTAGTCTTTAATTTATTCCTTGACATACCTTGAAGAAGATCATGCTACAGTTTTGTCTTGTAAGAGTTTAAGTGACGTTAACTGAAGCTTAAAAAATTAATGCCCAGCACCAACTTTTTTGAGCGAAAAAAATTAAAACCTTAGTAAAAGTTGCATGGTTCATTCCTTTCACCTGGTGGATTTTTCTCTTGCCATGTCTCTCTTCTAATCTTTGCATACTCTGCATTATCAGAGATCACCTCACTTTGGACATAGCTATAGTATCCTAAAATAGCTATAATATCCTAAAACAGAAGCTAATGATTTCTTTCAATCCAAAGTTCCTGCTTCATGGCAGGGAAAAAAAAAAAGGGCAAAAAGGGGAAAAAAGAGTTAATCATTGACCTAATAAATCAGCTGTTGCCTAGGCACCAGTGTCCATAAGCCTTTTACAGTTAGCTGGTACAGACGTCATATTGCACCAGTCACTGATGACAAGGAATCCAAAATGCAGATGGAATGACAGAGATAAGACAGAACTACTGATTAGCTCTCACTTCGCTGTGTTAGGAATGTCCAAGCAGGACACATCCCATCTGCTGATGTACCTTCAGTCAGAAGTTTATTGTTTACCAAAGAGAAAGGTATAATGAGTATCTGCAGAGACAAAACAACAGCTGGATAATTTGCATGTAAGTGCCTCAGATGAATTAGCTGAGGAGTGCTTTGAAACACTTCTCTAACCATTTATAAACTCTTTTTAAAATGGGGCTTTCCAAGTACTGAAGGACAGACAAAATGTGAGCTATAGATTAGGTCATCTAATGTTAATCACAAGGTAAATAATGTGGACTTAGCTTAGGCAAGTTTGAGAGCACCTTCTACATGTGCTGCTGTAAAAGACAGGGCTTTTCTTTCCTGCAGACAAAGGCATATACCCTAAAAGACAGAGTAAGACAACCTCAAGTTTGACATAATTTCCTATTCTTATCAAGAATAGCAAACATAATTGGACTAGCTTGTCAACAATGGCAAACCAATTCACAAGCAAATGGATTCTTTAAGACAAATTTCCCAAATTTATACCTCAGTCCAACTTCAAGGGAAACAGATGGTCAAGAAGGTCAGATGAGACTGGGGTCATCCCTTACAAGCTCTAAAGCTGTGCAGGCTCAGAACAGTCATGACCAGTGAGCAAAAATTAATTTCCATCTTCTCTAATGGGTGATGTGGGCAGGTGGCACAGGAGCATAGAGCAGCTTGGGATTTAGCTAGCCAGGGAGCCCAGAAGACATGCAGTCTCTGATGTAGATGATTCATATGACAAGTATAGCAAGCTCTCCAACTGAGTCAGCAGAGTAACAGGTAGAATTTGGTGGCATCTTGCCTGCTTTCCGCTAAAAGGTCACTTGAAAAAGATGCTTCTTTGTAAAACATTTCCATTCAATGAATCAGGCATTTCTGTTGAATCTGAAGTGTTCTGCTGAAAACCTGTTGTGTTGGAAAACTCCCAACCATTTATCTCTCTCCTACTCCCATAGAGAGGAAATGTGTTGTCTTCAGCTTTCACTTCCTCTTTCAATACTTCAGCCATCCTGTACTTCATCTTGTGCCCACTCAGGGTCCATCTCACAAAGCACACATCTGTTAGCTAGATGCTCCAAATATTTTGTATTGGGGAATGTACAAGGTCTTCAATCAGCATGAAGAGAAAGAAACTATTGCTGAATAAAAAGAGACACAGAGTATGGCTGTGTGCCAACAGTGTATCACCAACTGAACAGGAAATTCAGCCTACGTTTTCTAAAAGACATAGGCCATTTCAATTCTTGAAATGCCAGTTTGCAGCAGGATCTCTGATCCTCTTTGATTTCAAACATAAGCAAAGCATTTGAGGGCCAGTGGAAAACCCATCATGGGTCCAAACAACACATAATGTTACTGAATTAAATCTGGGCTGATTTTGGCTGTGGCTGCATTTTGACTTCTGACTACAGAGAAACATGTGAGGTATATTCAATTATTTGTCATGAAAATACTAGCCAGGGAATGTAGCTCTTTTTATATTTTTTTTCCCAGTTGTGTATTACTCCCAAATGCCAGTCTCTGCAAGTGTACCTATTACATGTAAGCATTTACTAATCACTTGTGAATAAATGTTAGCATTTGGTTTGTTTCCAGCTGTCGTTCCTAGTGGTGGTCTGTGCCTGGCCGTGTCATTGCACACAGATGTGCTGCTGACTTTTTTCCCTTCCTGGCAACTCAAGTTCTTTGGATAGAAAAAATATATTTGTGAACAATTTTAAAATAAGATGTCAAGAAGGTCTTCCTCTAGTTGAAATGATCAATAACCTGCTAAGCCATAAGTACAAGAAAACATGTTCAGGACCACTGCCTGTGTGTCCCCACCCCATACTCATTCAGGGGTGTTACTGCAGTGTACATATGTTTATCTGAGCCAGGAGTGTGGCACATCCATGTGAGGTCCGGAGCAGGCTAAACTAACCCAGGAGCCAGGGTGGATATGTAAGCCCACACAGCATGTACTTGGCATGACCAATAGCTTTTGACTGAACTTTACCTTTCCCTCAGTCACCAAAAAATACTATGAAGTTAATACTTTTAACAGCTCAGAAGAGATTAAAAATATCAAGGAAGGTTAAAAATATCCTTAGAAGGCTAAAGGAGGGAACATAATAAGAGCTGGGAGTGGAAAACCAACCATGGAGGAAAGCAAAAGCATTATCAGCCTAAAAGGAAGCACTGGAAATATTGTGAAAGGTGACACAAACAAAAAGCCTGCAAATACTTTCAAAATAAAGACACTGAGTGTGCTTGACTCTTTGTCAGGATTCCTAGGCCATCTGTCTGACAAATTCATCACTCCAATCTTCAAAAAGGACAAGAAAGAAGGCCCAGAAAACTACAAGTCAGACAGCCTCACCTCCATCCCTGGAAAGGTGATGGAAAGGTTATTCTGGAGGTCATCTTTAAGTATATGGAGGAAGAGAAGATTATCAGGAATAGTCAGCATGGATTCATGAAAGAACAATCATGCCTGACCAATCTGATAGCCCTTATAATGGTATGACCAGCTGGGTAGATGAGGGATGAACAGTGGATGTTGTCTACCTCAACTTCAGCAAGGCTTCTGATGCTTGTCTCCCATAACATCCTCATAGATAAACTATAGCTAGATGAGTGGACAGTGAAGTGGATTAAGAACTGGCTGAGCACGGAGGGTTGTGATCCATGGTACAGGGTCTAGTTGGAGGCATGTAGCTAGTGGTGTCCCCCAGGGGTCAGTACTGCATCCAGTCTTGTTCATCGTAATCATCAACAATGTGGATGAAGGAACAGTGTACTCTCAGCAAATTTGCTAATGACAGAAAAACTGGGAGTGGCTGACATGCCAGAAGGGTGTGCTGCAATTCTACAAGACCTGGACAGGCTAAAGAGTTGGGCCTCATGAAGTTCAACAAGGGCAAGTGTAGAGTCCAGCACTTGGGCTGGAATAATCCCTTGCATCGGTAGAGGTTAGGGGTTGACCTGCTGGAAAGCAGCTCTGCGGAGAAGGAGCTGGGAGTGCTGGTAGGCAAGTTCACCAAGAGCCAGTAGTGTGCCCTGGTGGCCAAGAAGGCCAATGGCATCCCGGGGTGCATTAAGAAGAGTGTGACCAGCAGGTTGAGAGAAGTTCTCCTCCCCCTCTACTTTGCCCTGGTGAGGCCACACCCAGAGTATTTTATCTACTTCTGGCCTTCCCAGTTCAAAAGACAGGAAACTACTGGAGGGCCACAAAGTAGATTAGGGGCTACAAAAATGATTAGGGGACAGGACCATCTCCCTTACAAGGAAAGGCTGAGCAGACCTGAGGCTTTTTAGCATGGAGAAGACTGACAGGAGATCTTACAAATGCATTTAAATATCTAAAGGGTGGAGGTCAAGAGAATGGGGCCGAGCTCTTTTCAGTGGTGGACAGTGATGGAACAAGGGGCAATGGGTACAAACTAAAACACAGGAGGTTTCACTTGAACTTAAAGAGAAACTTCTTGACTTTGAGGCTGATAGAACACTGGAACAGGCTGCCCAGAGAGGTTATGGAATCTCCTCTGGAGACTTTCAAAATCCACTTGAATGCCTTCCTGTGCAACCTGATCTAGGCATACCTCCATTAGAAGGGGGTTTGTATTAGGTGATCTCCAGAGGTCCCTTCCAACCTTTACCATTCTGTGATGGTAGGATTCTATGATTCTGTAAAATCTTCTAAAATGGCAGTTACGTACCTCTCTCTTTAGTTTTGCAAATTTTTGCAAAATTTTGCATGTTGTATATACCAGAAATCTTGTCTTATTAGAAGACAGAGCATCTTTGTCTTGTTTTCTCACTGTTCCATTGCCCACTACCATGCTTTATCACTTTGCCAACAAACGACTGCAGGATTCACATGCATTGCCTCATTACCTGCAACACTGATGCATCCAGTTAGCATGAATCCCTGGTAGAAAATTGAAAGCCAGTTTAGACCTGCTTTTCCCAGCTGTGGTTACATCTTTGACTGTCTTGTGGATCTATGAATTATACAGAAATACTTTTAGTAACAGACCCTAGGCACCAGATGTATGCTACCTTTGTTAGAAATAAGAAAATGTGTTTGCTTGTCCTTCATTCATTATGTGGTCCTTCTAATCTCATAAAAAATAGGAAGACATTTTCTTTAAGAGTACTTTTGTACCTTTTTTCATAATTATTATGGGTCAAGACATTAATCCAAACTAGTTCAGTTCAGCAGAACACCTCAGTTTTCAATAGCACAGAACAGTATGGACAGTAAAAATTGATGCCTTTATGTTGCATGAGCTTTTTGTGAAAAAATCCTGATAGGAGACTATTTCAGTGCTTTTGAAGCTATCAAAGATCAGATCTTATAGCTCAATGGAATTATAACCAAAAAAAATTCATTAAAAAGCATTATGAATCTGTTTGTATACTTGTCTTCATACAATTCTACTTCCTCTGGCTTCACCTCTTTCTGCAAGCACAAGGGAGCAGATCCTTCCGTGTTTCAAGTTGGCACAAGCTGTGTCAATTACTTCCAGTTGGGGACTGCCACTGGGTGTACAGCTGCTTGTACTGAAGTTGTTGAAATTACTATCATTATGCTATTTCTTGACATATAAAGGAAAAAGATGAGTGTGTGTTTGGGGGGCTTTGTTTAAGTGCAGCAGGCCACTTATTCATGCAAACTACTGAGAGCAACTGGGAGGTAAGCACAGTGAGGTATGAACGTTTTGAAAACCAGCTCTCATATTTAACTTTGTAAGGAGACAAAGAGATTTCTTCATGAAACGTGGTAAACTCCAGGTCTGCCTGTTCCTTCAAAAAGAGAAAGCATTTTTCAATGTTTGTGTTAGATTAACACTGCAGTACCTATTATGCCCTTGCCTTTATGCAGCTGACAGAGATCTTTGCCACAACCCCAGCCTACAGGAGCTACTTGTGTAACGCCAGTTCTGAGAAAAACGATCACGTGGATTACCTCCATCTGAAAAACAATTCCGAAGGTTTGTTTCAAGTGGTCTGTAATGCTTTTCACACTCCTTTGATCCTGAAGCTGGGAAAGGACCTCTTCTCCAGACACAAAATTAGAGTGATCTGAAAGAAACTTGTTTCGTCTGGCAGTTAATGGTTTGAAGGGCTGTATAGCTTTGCATACCGAGCCAAGTGATGGTCAGTAGTACTCCACAGACAAATGCCGCATATTGTATTTCAAGCAGTCAACACAGCGCTTCTGAAAATTTTGGTTTACATTATCACAGGAAACCTTCAGCAAGCCCGGGCTACAGCACAGCGGCTCTGACAGCTCAGGCTTCCCAAGACCTGCCCAAACAAATGGCTGAGACCTGTGCCATCCATAACAGCACCTGGCACTGCTCAGGCTTTGCCGGGGGGAAAGAGATAAGACTAAGCTTTTACACTTTATTTTGTATTTTCCTTGTTAGAGTGTGACTCGAAGCTTTGACCAAGGTACCCTGAGGTGACAGGGCAGTGCGAGAGGCGGCACTAACAGCGCAGCCCCTGGCAGCGGTGCAACGTGCAACACCGGCCCGCTGTGAAGACGGCGCAGCTCCCTGCACCGCAGGTTTTTATTTATTACTCGTTTATTCACTCGCTGCCATGTCCCAGCCCGACCGCTCCCCGCTCGCGGTGGGTACGACTTCGCTGCGAGACGGGAGATCCCTGCTGACGGATCTTCGCGGGGGTGCGGGAGATAAGCGCTGCAGAGCGTCCCCGCTACCCCCGGGGCGCGGCGGTGCCCCCCACCTGTGCCTTGGAGAGCGAAGCACCGCAGGGATTCAGCCGCTGCACAACCCTCGCCCCTCGCCACAGCGGCTGCGCAGAGCGCGAGGGACAGCCCCGATTCCCTCACGCCTGACTGGCACCGCCGCTTTTCCTGCGCCACGGTTTCCGTAGCTGTGTCCTCCGCTGCCCCCGCGCGGCGCCCCCGGTCGCCAAGAGCGTTTCCACGGGCCGCCTATCAACAACATGGCGGCAGCGGTCCCGCTTCCTGCCCGCGACCTGTAGGGGGCGCAGTGGCGCAGGGGCAGCAGGTCCGGCGGCGCCGGTCGCATCTGCTCCGCTGCGTCCCGAGCTCTCTCTCCTCCCCGGGGCCGCGGCGGGGGCGGCCTGCGCTCCGCCCCGCCGTGCGGGGGTGTCTGAGCGCCCGGTAGCAGGCTGGCTGCTGCGTTGCTGCGGCCGCCCCGAGAGAAGCAGAACCGGCGGTGTTGGGAGTGCCCGCGGGGGTTCCTCGGACGGGCTCGGGGGCGGCAGCAGCAGCAGGGAGGAGAAGAAAAAGAAGAGAGTGCGGGTGCTCGGGTGCCAGTGGAAGCCGAGGGGCTGACGTGAGCAGAGAGGAGCGGGACGGCCGGGCGGCAGCCGGGCCATGTCGCTGCAGACCCCGTCAGCGGCCACTGCTGCCGCCGACCTACCCGCCGGCCCCGGCGAAGGGCTGCCGGCGGGAGCAGAACTGAATGAGGACAGCACGGCGCCCCCGTCAGCCCAGGAGGGCGGCGAGGATGAGGAAGAAGAGGAGGAAGAAGGAGAGAAAGAAAAGGAGCGAGAGATACTGCCGCCCATCCCGACAGGATCCAGCGCGGCAGCCGGGGTAGGTCTCTTGCAGCTGCCGGCGGTGCCGACCGACCCGTCAGCGCCCGAGCTGCTGCCCGCCGGGTCCCGGCCACGGGTAACGTGACCGTCCTTGCAGTCTCCGCTGCCATTCGTTCTGTCTGCCGCTTTATTCGTGGCGATGGGGGAGCATCATGTTCATTCTCTTTCATGTTCTTTTCAACTGAGAGGCTTTCATTCAAGTTTCTTAAAAATAACAAGTGCATCTGTAAGCAGTGACATAATGAAGCTATAAATTCTCCATCTACTTATAGTTCTTAACATTTTACAACGGTCTGCTCTTTTGGGTTAGTCATGACTGAGGGTTTGCGGCAATGAATGTTCGTTAGGGCTTTCGGGGGTGGAAGGTTTCGGGTCTCAATACACTTAAGAAAGCTAGCGGGAAGGTACTGATGTGTTTTTAACT
Source organism: Indicator indicator (assembly GCF_027791375.1). Taxonomy (NCBI): domain Eukaryota; kingdom Metazoa; phylum Chordata; class Aves; order Piciformes; family Indicatoridae; genus Indicator; species Indicator indicator. The sequence goes on along the minus strand of NC_072016.1, from coordinate 15,236,905 downwards.
TTTTCTTGAAAGGTCTTTCCCGGTTTTCACTTTGTTGAAGAAATGATGGCAAAAACATTTTAGTTATTGATGAATAGGTTAACATGGGTAAACACACGGTGCGAATGTTATTGTGCAGAGTAATTTAATTTCAGAAGCCTCGTTTGAGCTTTTTAATTTCACCGGAGTTATGATTTTCTTTTTGCTGACCATACGATACTACAGAACATAACATTTTCCTGGTATGAGTTGAGTGTCTTGCATAGCCCCACTGTTCAAGCTTGCTGGAAGTTACTTCAGTCCAACAGCAGAGCAAAAATGTTACCAGCCCTGTAATACAGTTATTAGATTTTAATTCAGCAGTTCTGATAAGTATCTGTCTTGCTAGAAATTACAAATTTACATAATGTGTGTTTAAAAGATTGAGCATCTAATGTTTATAACTGTCATGAAATAATTATAATGTTAAACAAAGTAATTACAGGCAAACTCCTTTGAGCAATTCTGCCAATTTTGTGTTTTGCTTACAATGTTCCAGTCTTGTGAAAGACTTTCAGCATTGCAAATCTATCTGAATGTGGAAGAATGTGCTTGTTCCTGTGATTCAATACAGATTTGGTGAGAGAAGCCTGTAATGGACAAGCGCCCAGGAGTTATTTTTAAATTGTCTGCTTGAGACTTTGAATTGCAAATTCCATGAATGATACATGAAGACACAGTTGGTCTGAATTGTGTAAGGCTCAGATAATGAAAAAGTGTGTGCAACTGGGCAGCCATATAGAACTCCAATTGCCTTAAAGAATCAGGAGAGCTTGTTTGTAGATGTACATTCTTCATGTACCTCTGAGCTGTTGCCCACAGGCAGAAAGGCAGAAGTTGTCCAAGTTGACTTTCTATAGAGGAGCTCAAATTGGCTGGGTGTGCTTGCTTGTCAAGTGCGCACAGGATTTTGAATTTACAAATAGCTGCATATGGGTTTTAATAATTTGTTACAGAGAGAGACTTTTGTGGAGAGATGTAATAAACATTTTTATAGCCCTGGATTTCACTCTTTGCAACAGAATGCAATTTCTCATCCAATTATATCAAACAGGGAATACAGGTATGTTTCTGCAAGACCTGTATGGGTTGCTATAGGAAGGTGTTGAACTGTTGGTCTGCTAAGCCCTAGTCATGACCAGCTGACATGTGATTCCAGTACTTCAAAGTGTGTTGTGAGATTCATCATCCATAGCATGATTTTAATACAAGTTCTTATATTAGATGTTCTGATTGAACATCAAAAAATAAGTTTTACTGAAATCTTCTTCAACACTTTTAAAGAGAGAAATAAATTCTCATCTTCCTCCTCATTAAACCAGGGAACAGTTTGTAATATGACGTGATAACAAAAGGGGCAAATTATTGTCTTCTACAAAACATAATTGCTTATCTGGGGGGGGGGGAAGGTCCCATTAAAATTACTTTAAAAATACATGCCCATACATGCCTAAAGTGATACTCCAGATGACCTTAATTTTTGTATTCTGTGCCTATTATTTCTAAATTTATAGCTCTCATATGATTACCACAGTCATACAGATACTATATCTGTGTTCTATGTGGAGTGAGTTTCAGATATCCTTGTCTCAGAGCATCTCCATAGATTTTGTGTAATTGACTTTTTCAGTTTACTGAGAATTCACCATACATTTGTGTAACTAATGAGGCATGACTAGAGCTTCAGAAAAGGCAACATAAAGGTGTGATGTTATTTAAACCGTTTCTGTTTTCCATAACAGCTGTGGAAACGGTAAGAATTTTAAGCAAGTCAATAGATACATGTGGTATCCTTTCTCTCCCAAGAGTGTGTGTGAAAGATGTCTCATCATGCTTTTAAGATAGCTGCAAGTTGGCATAAAGTGATCCTGTGCTTGTTGTCATTCAGTATCGTGGTCTTTCCTAGCCAAAGGCCACTGTGGGATTGTGAAAGAATAGTTATTTTTTTCTTTGCTCTTTTTTTACTAAGGAGTGTTATGGAAATAAACTTACTCCACGAATAAACATGATCCTGCAAGGAGTTCAGACTTTCCTTTTACTTATTTTCTCTACTAATTTAACTTCAATAATGAAAATCATAGATTTATAAAGTATAATGCTAGTATGTTTCCAGTTTTATGGAGGGCTTGATGTTTTGAAAAACTTCCACTAACAAGCCAGCAGAGTTGTGAGTTATTAATATTCTCTTTTTAAAAAAAAAAAAGAGGATTAAAGTTTGATTTGATCCATTTACTCCTTCTAAGTATACTCATTCTTTAGGTGTGGGTTTGGTTTTCTGATGGCAGTATGTGTGTAGAGTCCTGGGCTCTGGAGGCTCACTGACCTTGTACAAAATCTTGGAATTACGACATGGTGCTGTACACTTGTCCTAGATTACTCTCCCAGGATGTCAGAGACCCTCATTAACGAGCATGTAGTTTTCCAGTGTTCCTTCAGGGCTTTCCAGTAAAGCCTTTGTCCATATGTTTTTTTTAATATTGTTGGAAGTGCACTTGGAGCAGAATGATAGAGTTAACTAGCACGTACAACTTTTGTTCTTTCTGACAACTGCTGAGGGAGGTAGCATTAAGAACATGTTAAAATAACTATACTATTTCAGTGGTATGGCTGGAGTAAAACCTAGAAAGCTGAGTCAGTCAAAAAGGCTGTCATGATAGTCTGTTTCATAAAAGCTCCTCTTCCTAATTATCTGTGATATATGTTCCCTATTAATCATAGTTAGACTAAGTCCAAGCTCCAGAGGCTTTCTACCTAGAGCATACATTTTGTGACACAGCAGACTAACCTCAGACCTGGATTTGTTTAAAAGTTCTTTTCCATTCAGTCATGTCTTGGCATATTTGTCCAGGGTCTGTTTATCTCCAGTCATGCACCAGGTGATTTTTAAGAAACATCTTAATGATATTTCAAAGGTTGTAGAATAAAAGAAGTTATTGTGAAAATTACAGTGGTAATTACATTTTATGTTTGAATGTTTGTTGCATGCAAGGAATTTGGAACTAGAAATTGAAACTTGGTATTTTTAAAGCCAGAGGTCCTGCTGATTGTTCAGATTTATAATTTGCTGAGTTATAAGCCATAGAAAAACAGCTTTTGTGTCACAGTTATTTAAAATTCCTGGCAGTGTACCAGGTTACATACACTGTGGCACGGCAGGTTTATGGGCTCTGTTATCACCCTCCTGGTGGTATTTCAGGATGTTGTGGTAGAAGTGAAGTGCTTTCCTCAGAACTCTGCCTGTGTGTCTTATTCCAAATTTACAGCTCTTAAGGGGAAAGGGAAATGTATGGCTTTAAAAAAAAAAAAAAAAGACAGGATATTATGTTAATTAATCTAGAACTTTTATTGCTCTTTGGGGAATGACAGTTTGGATTTGCATGAAAGTGTGTTTGTGGTTCTGTTGTGGTTTGGGGTTTTGGTTAGGTTTTGTTTGGTTTTGTTTTTTTTTCCTGAGAGGGCAGATAATAGATAATAAGTAAAAGAATCTTTAGGTTAATGTGAGGTGGAAAATCATCATGTGCAGGGAGAGTCTGTAAATTTTCTGAGTTGATCCATCTTTGCCTGATAGCAACTGACTCAGATCTGAGATTGAAATTAACATCCCCATCATGCAGCTTCTGTTGTCTTAGGCAAGCCCCTTAACCCACCTATGCTTTGCAAAATCTCCAGAGTAAATAACTCTATCTAATAGCCCTCAGTGTCAGACAGACCAGCTGGTGCAATTCTCTGGGAACTTCTTGTGTGATTTAACTTCTTTTCACTGTTAAAACGTGTTCATGCAAACGCTTGTGCAGACTCCTTGGTGGCAGCACATACTCAAGCAGGTGTCCTTGAACACTGTGTTAACAAATGTTTGTTGGCTGCCCTTCTTCAGTGGCAGATGATGCTGACGATGTTGAATCATTAGGCATTTTTATTCAGGTAGCTGTCACTTAAATTTTGTTAGCAGGTTAGCTCACATATAGTTTTTGGCCCTACATTTCAAGTCTTGGGAAATTTGTCTTCAGTATATTAGAGTTATTTGAAAAAAAGGAATGTGACACTGTCATCTGTTTAAACTGAGGTAGATGTAGTGAGGAATATAAAAGTAGTTAGGAAATTAGGATTCCTCACATTAATCCAAAGATAACTTTATATGCTGCAAATTAATACTTGTGGGTTTGAATGCAATGGAAAGGATTTTATGGTATCTCTCCTGATTCAATTTGAAACAAACTTGCAGAATCATTATTTGTGTCTGATTTAGGTATTACTACTCTAGTTTCAAGGTAGAAGTTATGTAAGTATTTTGTGTAATACTTAATTTGGTAAGATTACTCTTGCAGTAATGTCTTAGCCCTTTATAGCATGCTGTCATCTTAATTACAGGGGTTGGAAAGAGGAGCCAAAAATCAGTTTTCCACTTTCAGCAGTTTCATCTCAAGTATCAACCAAAAGAAAGAAGGCATCGGAAACAGAAATTCACCCACACAACTTGTTATACCCAGCATCAAAAATGGTAAGAGAATAAAAGTCCTGTGTTACTTAGTTACCAAGTTAAGGTGCTCAGGGGTCTGCCAGTATTTGTATTGTGGTAGTGCCAGAAAATCTAGAAGGCTAGAGTGCATTCAGTACATTGTACAGGCAGTGATAGACCTGATAGTCCATCCTCTGTAGAGGTTATGTCATAGAGACAGGCTGGATTAAATAAAAAAAAAATAATATACCTGGAGGATGAAATAGTCCTCTGAAGTTTTAATGAGAGTTACAGATTTGGTAGTCTGTCTGCAAATACTGTTTGTATAAATGCAATCACGTTGCAATTTCGCAAGAAAATGTGTCAGAACTTGGTGGAGAAGATTTTTCTGTTGTTATCTGAAGGATGGCAGGGATGATGCAGGCATAGGGCTTTTAAGGAAGGTAGTTGCTATTGTTCAATGAAGATGAAGGCCAGTGATGACACCAGATAGCATTTACAGGCAACGATTGTTAAGTTCTGAAGAGCTTTAAAGGTGAGAAGGAAGGTTCATGTGGTATGATGAGGTAATGATAGAAAGTGGAACTGTGTATTCAGTATAGTAAGCTAGGCTGGACCCTGATGAGATGACATTGTGATTAGACCTGAGATTTTTATTAGATTTTTGGGCCAGGATATGGAATTTCAGCAGTTTGGGACTTTTGAAAACAGGTTGTACAAACATTTGTCAGGTATGTATTGATCTTGCCTCTGAGCATATCCCTCTCAGCCTTACTATTCTGTGGTTATGAAAATGTTTCTAAACATTCAATGAATTTGAGGCTGGAAAGAAAGACACTGCATTAATAAGAGATCTCAATAGTGTGAGTTTGAAACAAAATTATGTACAGGTATACTCAGTTTCTAAGCTGTGCAGAAGAAGGTGGCTTGTACATTGCAGGAGTGGATCTTTACTAAAATAGTCTATATCTTCTTGCTGCTATGCTCAAAAGTAAAAGTCAGTGCAAGATACTTTTTTTTTTTTTAAGTAATTTTTGTTATGGAGCAAGGAAATATGCTTACTTTGCCTTTAAAAAATGAACAAACAAACAAAACCAAACAATCACTGAAACACAAAAGGTAATTAAGTGTAAATGACAGCTGGACAGGATTTTGTACTTTGCTCGAGTCACTTTGTGCTGCACAAAGGAAATCAAGGTGGCTGGACATAGCCAGTGAAGAATTCTTCCACTGCTGTGTAACCTGCTGGAGCTAAGGCAGAAGTAGTGTTCTTGAGGGCAATACTTGGGTTAAGGCAAAAAGAAAATGCTGCAAAGCAGATCAGAGCTCTGCTGATTCTTACAAAGTATTGTAAGGTCAAAACAACAAAGCTGGAAGAGCAACCTTTGGGTGGCTATTGCTCTCACTTATCAGTTTTTAAAGAAAAGTCTTTGTGTATGAATTCCATGTAAACAACTGCAATATTGTTGGAATTTGAAAGTCCTCAGAAAAATAAAATGTTTTGCTTTTCTCAGATACCATTATTTTCCTCAGAAGCTAAATACGACGTCTTGTCAATATTAACTCAGCTGCTAGCATTCTAAACTTGCATGCAGTTGATTCATAGACCCCAAGATACTGCCTTTCATCATTTAAGCATTAATTGTTTTCTGTCCAGCTTCTGTTTGAATAGTTGCTTAATACAATCTTATAATCTTACATTATGATATGAATGCCTGCTTAATGAAAATTAGAGCAAAGTAATATTAAATCTGGCATTGGGCCAACCAGTGTGAAAAGTGCGGTACCAATTCATTTCATTAAAAATTAAATCCCTCCTCCACCCCTTTTTTTTTTTTTTTTTTTTAACCTGACATACATGGTAAACTTTAAATGCCTCTCTCTAAAAGTATTGCTTAATACAATCTTATAATCTTACATTATGATATGAATGCCTGCTTAATGAAAGTTAGAGCAAAGTAATATTAAATCTAGCATTGGGCCAATCAGTGTGAAAAGTGCAGTACCAATTCATTTCATTCATTTCATTAAAAATGAAGTCCCTCCTCCACCCCTCTCTTTTTTTTTTTTTTTTTTTAACCTGACATACATGGTAAACTTTAAATGTCTCTCTCTAAAAGTATCTTCAGTTTTTGCTGCAGGTGATACTGTTCCAGCTGTAATTGCTGCCTTGTTATGTACTCAGTTGTTAATTTTCAACATAGTAATGCATGGCAATATTTGTTACAGTCATAGAATAGTTTGGATTGGAAGAAACCTTAAAGATCATCTAGTTCAAATCCTGCTTTGGACAGGGAGGGACACCTCCTACTAGACCAGGTTGCTCAAGGCCCTATCCAAACTAGCTTTGAACACTTCCAGGGTTGGAACCTTTACAACTTCTCCAAGCAACCTGTTCCAGTGTCTCACCACCCTCACAGTTATTTTTTCATAATGTCTGCTGTAAATCTAATTTCTTCCAGTTTGAAGCCATTACCTCTGATCCTATCACTACATGCCTTTTTAAAAAGTCCCTCTTCACCTACCCTGAAGATCCCTTCAAACACTGGAAGGCTGCTATAAGGTCTACCTCGAACCTTTTCCTCTTCAGTTTGAACTCTCTCAGCCTGTCTTCACAGAAGAGGTGCTCTAGTCCTCTGATTAGCTTAACAACCCTTCTTTGGACCTACTCTAACAGTTTCATGATCTTTTTTGTATTGGGGACTTCAGAGCTGGACACAGTACTCCAGGTGGGGTCTCACAAGAGCAGAGCAGAGAGAGAGAATAACCTTGCTTGTCCTGTTGGCCACACTTCTTTTGATGCAGCAGTCAAGGATTTCACTCAAAGATCTTGAGAGGTCCCTTCCAGCCCCTAACATGCTGTCGTCCTGTGATTATTGAAATAAAACTCAATGTTTAAAATTGAGCAGGTATTGTGGTAGTTTCAGGATCATGGTAACCTGCTGGTATAAAAACAGATTACTAACAGTCCAAGGTGCACTCAAAATTTTTTGAAGGGCTATGTGTATTCTGTGGAAAAAAAATAATTAAAAAAAAATTCTCAGTTACAAATACTTCTTTTGCTGTTCTAGAATCAAGAATGGTGCTTAGTTGGAGAGTTTTTTCAGCTAATCTATACATATGCTATCTGTCTAAATAATGTGTGTATATATGGGTGTGTATATATGGCTGTATATATTGGTAATACTTCAGGCTTGAGTTCAAAGAAAGTTAATTTCATTGGAAAACAAAAGCATGGGAAAAGTAATGCTGGTAAATACAGCATGAAGCGTAGGGTAATATTTGTTGAGTAGCTGCAACAGAGATTGTGTTTATGTAACAGGTCTTCTAATGCAAAGGCAATCTGACATGAAATCCATATATTAGCTGGACAGTTCTAGTTCTTTTATAATGTTACAAATATAAGTAAGATTTGATTTACTTTGTAAATTTTCCTCTGCCAGTGGCTGTGTTGGTCACCATGAAACAACTACTGTTGTAAGTAAATTCATCCTTAATATCCTTGAACTAGTAAATTCTGCATTGTATCAATGAGATTTTCTTCCTCAAAGATTTTGATCATGCCCTATGCAGTATTACATTGCTGAGTCTTTTTTACTTGATGTAACTGGGCAGACAGCCAGAAATGATTGTTTTTTTACTTGTCTTGAACTATTGTGTTATTGCTGCTTATCAACTCAATACATGAAGTTTCTCCTCAATGGAAGTCAAGTAGCAGATTTTAATTAATGTTTCTGAATGTCAGACAAGCAAATAAATCTATTTACAAATCAACTTGAATTATGGCAAAACATACTGTATTTGATAGTATTTATTAAACACACTATTTAAACTCAGTGTATCTAAATTTGAGCTGCATATATTCCAAAGAAAACTGCATCACTGACAGGGTGCAAGCTACCAGCTTAGCACTTGCAGCCTCAATTTACTGAAATGAGAAACAGCTTCTGTCAACACCCATCTCATCTGCAGATATGGAGAGAATATTTTCCTCTTTTCAGTGTATTCAGCTGGCTATAATTCAATGTTTAATCCCTTTCAAATTGAGAAGACAAAGTAAGAGCTAAATGAAGATGACTTGTTTTTCTCAAAGTATAAAAATAAGACATAGTCTTAGTTTCATTTAAGTTGATCCATTTTGCTTTTAGCAAACGATTTGCAAAGGCAGAGCACTTGCATGGTGAGATTGCTTGACACCTTGACTTGAATTGGTTTAGTATCTGTGTGTCCACTTTGGTTTTTAAATTGCTGCTTTTCTCTTCAAATAGCTTTAAATTCCAGTTGCCAGAGTGGCAAGGTTCAATATCTGTAATCAATGCTTTACTCAGGGGATTGAGGGCAACTCTGATCTATTGTTGTTTGATAAATGGCAGTTAAGTCACAATGTCAGACAGTGTCTCTGTCATTTGCATGACTGAAAAGAATCTGCTTTTGGGTTCTGGGGATTTTGTTAGCATCTATTTTCCTGCTATGATAAATGGAGTAGGCAGCAGAGCAGTGATACTACTTTGATGTTTAGGTTTTTTGGTGTTTTGTTTTGTTTTTTAAAAAACAATTCTCTGAAAAGTGTTTGAGGACTCTTAATCAGTTCATAGAGGATTTTGATTTAATATGTTTGACTTTTGAGGACACTTACTTTATATAGTACTTTATACAACCATACACTGTAATTTATATAAATGCCTTTAAAAATGTGCAGTAAAAAAAAATGCATTGTTATTCTGATTTAAGGGTGTTTAAAAAGATGTTGTCAGTGAAATGGATGTTTATGTATACTGTATTGAAATACTCTTCTTATTTTTGGTGGCTTTACCTTTACTGGCTGCCGGGTGCTCACCAAGCTCCTTTGTCACTCCCCCTCTCCAGTGGAACACAGAGGATATAAGATAAAGATCATAGATAGAGATGAAGACCAGGAGTCCATTTTCCAATTACCATCAAAGGCTACACAGACTTGACTTGAGGATATTAATTTATTGCTGGTTGAGCAAAACAAAAACAAAACTTTCCCCCTGCACCTCTTTGTTCCTAGGCTCAACTTGTCTCCTTTGTTCCCCACTATTCTACCTCCTTTTCTCCAAGGAGCACAGAGGGCTGAAGAATGGAGCTTGCAGCCAGCTCCTGAAACTTCATCGCTGCTACTTCTCTCTCCTCACACTGTTCCCCTGCTCCATCAGGGGATGCAATCTTACACAAACTCCTCCAATATGCTTCCTTCCAGTGAGTTGCAGTTCTTCAAGAACTGCTCCAATGTGGATGCTTTCCATGTTCTTAAGGAACAGACTGGCAATCCCATCTCTCCTCTCAAAGAGGCCACCCCTGCAGCCACCTTGCTGCCAAAACCATGCCACATAAACACAATACTGTGTTCTCGCACCTGATACAAAATCAGGAGTAGAATTAGACCATGTTAAGGCACCACTGTTTGTATTTGGAAGGGGCAGCCAGCTTTATTGAGCAGAAATGCTTAAAGATGCTATTACTTCAGCAGTAATTCTCTGCAAGGCAGAAAACTCACGTTTCCCATTTAACTTATTGGAGAGATTATATTAGGAGGTTGTAGATGATGCCTATATAATTTTATCTCTAGCTAAAATTATATGCTGCAGTGTAGAAAACTTAACTGAAGCCTTGTCCTTGTACATCAGAAAATATTTGGGCTTGGTGTGGTTGTGCTTGAGGTTTTTTCTTATATGTAGGAAACACCAGTGTTACAGTTTGCATGTCCAATATTTACACAAACACTACCGATTTTTGACTAATGGTTATCAGTCATGGACTCCTTGGTTTGTCTTTTAAACAGCAAACTCTAATTCCATGATATCTGTTTTCTTGGTAATTGTGTCTAACTTGCTTAGCTTGAGTTTCTCATAGCTTCAGGTAGATGGGATGCTCAACATAGGCACTTTATTCATCTGAACTTAGAATGCATGTGGCTTAATGTTCAGAACGTTGGGCATCTATGGCTACAAATGGATTTAATGAAAATTCCGCAGCATGCATCTCTGTAATTAAGCTATATATGAATCTGAGATTTTCTTGTGTGATGTTAGTACTGCTGTATGTATACTAGTACCAGCATGTCTTATGTAAGTGTAATATTTTGCTGTTTTCCCTAATAATGAGTTGGAACATAGGTCAAGAGTTTGTTGCCTTTTTCCTTTAATTTTTGGTTTGGTTTGGTTGGTTTTTTACCCCAGCAGCATAGCAGCCATTCGGTTGTGAAAATCTGGACTGGTTTTATTGCTTTGATTTTTGTAACAGGCATTGCAACTTGATCCAGAAGCTCACTTATAAAATAATAGAGATTCCCTTCTTTAAGAAAGCCTTACACAAGTGACAGACTGGACAGTTTTCTCTCTCCGTTGTCAGGAGGGAGCACTTTTGTTCAGAAAGACATAGTTATAAATTCTTTCTAGGACACTTCCAGAGCTTTTATTTCCCCTCAATTAGGCAGTTTCTATCATGTCTGTGATAAGCCCATGATAAGAAAAGTACTTGGATGAATATGGGTCTAAAGATGTAGAATCAAACAGCGTGAGTTTTGGGGTTTTTCTTTTTTGTCCAAGTTCCTATATATCTGTATTTTACTGGCTATTATCTGTATGACTGCATTGTATTTATTGTTGTTTTTCTTTTTTTTTTTAATCAAAAAGTGAGAGACCTACCACCCATTTGCCTTGACGTACGACAAAAGCAGCGCATCTCTATAGATACGCTACCCCAAGAAGTGAAAGCGCCGATTCCTCCTGAACCTTCCTTTCCCATCCGAACCAAAACTGTGCAAGATTTTCAGTAAGTTACCCTGGTTGTTCTGAGGGTGTACTTTCTTTCTTTGGACATTCTTAATTTTGTCTTAATTCATGCATTTGATTTTGTTAATCTCAAACAAGAAAATAGTTCAGGAAGTCTGATGAGGAGCTAGTCATCTTGTGATGCTGGGATCAATACTTTCTGTTGTGAAATTTATGAAAATATTTCCTCTAGCTCAAGTGTTGCTGTGTTCAGGGAATGGCAAAGCTCATACTTCAGAGTTAGAAATTCAGTTCCTGCCATTCAGTGTATGTTTAGTTTTGGGAAAAAATATGTATGTCTTACTGTAGGCTGGAAAATCCCTTTTGATGTTGGGTGTTTTGTTGATGCTGACTGTTATGGTGTGTCCTGTCCATTGTACATTCTCAGGCACTGCACATCAGACATTAAAATGTATAACGTCCTATTTGAGGACCTGGAGTGGTCAGATAGTGTTTCTTCATGCATTACATTAGAGAGTGTTAGTTTTCAGTATTTGTTTTGTAGCAAAAAAAAATATTTCTTTCTTTCCTGTATCCTTGCTGCTTGTGTGACTGCAATTTTAAGTGTTATAAATGTAAGCTATTCCTGCACCTCTCTATGAAAAGCACTACGTTTTAAGTAAAAAGTTTTAAAATTAAAAGTCTGTGCAAACAATATTTATGCTGCTGCCCCATAAGACTAATTTAGCTAGAAGTAGAATTGATGTGAAATAGTGTTCCACTTCTGATTTTTCCAGGGCAGTACGGACTCTTAATCAAAACTATACCTGCATTAGTTTTCTTCCAGCTGCAATGATTGCTGGCACAAAATACTTGATCGACTAGCAGAAGTCTCCAGGGAAACCACCTGAATTGTTTTTAAATAGTATAGCCTGTTTCCCATGTGCTGCTTGATTTGCTGTGGGCACAAAGAAGTAGGGAACAGTTTTTTTTTTACTTACAGTTTTGGAGAACATAACTATGTTGGTGTTGACACTGTCATTTGAGGAAATGGCATCATTTTGTTGAAAAACTAATAGCATAAGGTGCATCTGGACTAGGGGATTCTGCCAGCAATACGTGAATGTGTATTGGCAGAGTGTTTGTTTAGTGTGGATGTGTTCTTAGGAGATGGGGAGAAGTGTTCTTGTGAAGAAGCTTGATTCTTCTGGTTTTAAAACAGATGGGGGAAAAAAAATGAAACATCACAGTTGCTCTAAGAGATGTATGAGCATATACTGTTCATTGCTCTTCCCCATGTTTGAAATTGTGTGTATTCCATGAGGAAAAGTGATGCCATACTGATGAGTCAGTGTGTGTTGCTGGTGGAAAAGGAAACAGATGTGGTAGAGAATTTGACTAGAGGAGAACCTTTGTTAGTGTTCAGGTCATCTGAAGAGCTGCGTTTTTTTCTATATGCAGATTTTTTTATCTATTGACTGCTACCTCGTTACATAATTATCAAGAATTTTATTCTTTCAAATAAAGTATTAAGAAGTCATTAGAATTTTTGCCATGTGCAATTGGTAGCTTTTAATAAAAATATCTAGTACCAAGAAATTATCTGGGGGTGGGGAGCAAACTGGGATTTCTGTCATCATCATTGTAGGTATTTAAAATAAAATTCTGTTTCAAAGATTGGTTGGGGATTTTTTGCTTGGCAGGATCTTTTTTTGTTGTTGGTTGGTTGGTTTGGGGTTTTGTTTTGGTTTGGGGTCTTTTTGTGTTGTTTGTTTGTTTGTTTTTCAATGTATGATATTATACAAAAGCTTATATACAGGTATTTGCTTTAAGGTCCAATATTTAAAAATACGTTAAGAGTAAATCCATAGGTTTTGTTGTCCCGTTAAAGAGTGTGTACAGTTGCATACAAAGATGCAGTTTGATATGAAAAATTTTAAGAGGAAAAAGATTTTTATGCAAATTATAATGAATTTGACTAGTTTAGGAGTCTGCATACCTGAATAAATTAGTCTCAGAAATCTTATCACATCGGTGTATCTTCAGTGTAATTCTGTTCTGCTAATTGTCTTAACATTCTGAACTGTGACACCATGAATTAATATTTTGAATGAGAAACATTGCTCAGGTGTATCAAATAGAAAGTATGCTTTTGTTCTCTTATAATACCATGATCTTACAGTGACAAAGAAGATATTAGAAAGATACTGATACTATACTTGTCTGATTTTTAAATGTTCTTAGTGAGGGAAGTTTAGAGTTACAGTGCAGTCTAAAGTTTAAGTGGTTGGGAAGCTTGAACCCTTATTACCAGTTTTTTAATGTATTCTTTCTAGGGATGATGTGGAAAAGGCTAAGTCATCAGGAGATTGGAAAGCTGTACATAATTTTTATTCCACAACATTTGATTCCTTCCTGGAGATAAATGCTGCATTTAAGGTAGAAGATAATTCATAATGGCTATTTAGTCCTTGCAGTGCTTTGTATCTTCAAAGTGTTTACAAAAGCTTGTTACTCAAGGCCACTATGATCATTTTATGATCTCACCTGCTTTTGGGAGACAATCCGTTACTGCATTAATTTATACAGAGCTTTAAAATTCAAGTATGTAGTTTGGTTTTTGACACTATGACTGTGTAGATGCTTTCTATGCAAATTACAGTGTAAAAAGATGCAAGCTAATGTGGAGGCCCAGACAGATTTGGAAACAAATATTCCCTGTCCATCAAAAAAAGTACAATATGGGCTCTTGTCTCATGATGGCATGCTCTGTTTTCCTTGGGAAAGATTATATTCATATGAAAACTTTAATCATTTATGCTAAATCAGTACTTCCTGCTTATTACCAAGTAAAGTGTGTTCATGATATTTAATATGGACAACGGGACCTGAGTCTAGACACAATAACCAGTGGGGTTTAGTTACTTAATAAATAGTGGATGCTATTATTTTGTTGATCTTGACTGATGGTGGATTTGCAACAATGAGAATTATATTTAGTTCCTTATTAGAAGCCTTATTACACTTTTAAAGTAGAATGACAAGATAATGAAGTTACTTGAATAGTGCCAATGTGTAGGATTACTGATATTTAGCTTCATCTTTCACATATTAATAAAAGCAACTTAGATTCACAGAATCACAGAATGCTGGGGATTGGAAGAGACATCAAAAGATAATCTAGTCCAGCCCCCCTGCCAGAGCAAGATTACCTAGAACAGGTCACACAAGAATGCATCCAGAGAGGTTTTGAATATCTCCAGAGAAGGAGACTCCACAACCTCTCTGGCCAGTCTGTTCCAGTGTTTTGTCACCCTCACAGTGAAAAAGTTTTTCCTGTGTTCATGTGTAACTTTCTATGCTCCAACCTGCACCCATTGTCCCTTGTCCTGTCGTTGGACATCACTGAGAGAAGCCTAGTTCCATCCTTTCACATATTTGTAAACATTAATGAGGTCACCCCTCAGTCTCCTCTTCAAGCTAAAGAGCCCTAGCTCCCTCAACCTTTCCTCATGAGGAACATATTCCACTCCTTTAATCATCTTTGTGTCTCTGTGCTGGAATCTTTCAAGCAGTTCCCTGTCCTTCTTCAACTGAGGGGCTCAGAACTGGACACAATATTGCAGATGTGGCCTCACCAGAGCAGAATAGAGGGGGAGGACTTATGTTCTGATGATGAAAATAAAGTTATATCTCTGTGTTCTTTTTAAACTCGCTGTTTAAACTTTTGTTTTTCAAAGAGAGCTAAAATATTTGAGACATTTCAAAAACTCTTCATGTATTTTCTAACTTACAGAAAGACACCAGTTCTCCATTTAATACCATTGAGGACTCTGGAATCGATGCAAATTTTGTGAATGTTGTCTATGATGCCTTATTAAATACTGTAAGTAGAAGAAAAGAATACCTGTTGTAAAACATCATAACAGTTATTACAGGAAAGAAATATGCTAAGCAGCAATTATACCAAAAGTTTTTCTTAGATATGCACGATTTCTGAAGAATCTCTCAAAACATACTTAAAATGGTCCCATGGGAATTGCCATAGAATCATGAACACTGCTCTAGTAAAAGAGGAGGAAATTTTTGCTACTAATAATGCACAGATGGCAAGATATGACATGACAGTGATGGGACAATGCATGGTGGAAATAAGGAAAATGTGAGGATGATGGTAGCAAAAAAGTCATTGCTGTGCATAGTAAACAGTGGGCAAGAGTAATTTAGAAAGCATATTTGGAGATTTTTAATTATTTAAAGTTTTGAAAGCCCCTATTGTCAAAGCTCCAGGTTTCAGCTAATAGTCTGAGAGGAAAGAGTCTTAGAAGCTTCAGAAGACAAAAGATTTCTTAGCTGGCTTGAATCCTAAGCAAAACAAACTTGCTTGTTCATACAGTGTCATGTATAGAATGTGTAATTACATCAGATATGATTTTTCCTCTCCATTTTTCCATAGCCTCAAGATGTTCAGAAGTCAGTCCTAAAAGGAATAATTAATGGTTTGCTACAAGAATGGAAGGGGTAATTATAATCAATGTTTGCATTAGTCCTGTGCCAGCACAGCTGAGATATGTTTGGTCTTTATTGTTTTAGTCAAAGTAAGAAAATATTCTGATAGTTCTTATTTGACTCATAAGAACTTGTCTCCTTTTGGCAAGCAAATCTGCTGAAGTATATCTTTAATGCTGTAAGCTGATACTGAACCTCTAAGAGGCAGACCCAAACATTCCCCCACAAAATCTCAGCCAGTGTAATCTTTTGAGCATCTCAGTTGTAAGATGTATTAAGAAATTTCTCTGGAGTGAAAGATATTCTCCTCACCCACCCCCCTACAGCAACTAGGACGTTTTAACCTTGATCCAAAGTTTACTTCACAGTACCATTCCTGTGTGGCAATAGCATAAAAAGGGCAGTGCAGGATGCAGAAAAGGATAGCCCAGAAGCAGGGGGATTGGAGATGACAACATTTTTGCAAGAAGTAGTAGAAGTAAGAATGTGTAGTTTGATTCACACAAAAGATGCAGCCAGAGGCAGCACCTTGTGATTCACTGTGACCCAGCCCTTGGCTATTCCTGTCTCCATCTTGTACTACCTTTTGTGTGCTGTTGCTGCGTGTGTATTTGTGGGAATGTAAAGCCCTTGAAGGAGAAAAAAAAAATGGCAAGAAAAACAGAGGCTGCAATGGTAGAAGTGTATGGAAAATTCTGGCAGGAAATATCAAATATGGGGCAAGTAAACTCTTCTGTGGTGTCACCCAAGACAGACAACAGCATGCACCTCTTAGCTCCAATTCTGACTCTTCTTTTTGCTGTCTTGTGTTATGCCACAAAGAGAGATGCTAAAACAACCTTCCACCTTCAGGAAGTAGTCAGAATCATGAAGTGCCCTTTTCAGTTTCTGAGAGCAACAAAAATCCTTAAATGTGGTATTTTGCATGTATTGACAAAGCAAATTCTAGGGTGCATGATTTCATGACTCTCAATGGGTATACATGATACATATGTGTGGCTCTGCTTATTCTTTCATCCATCCATAGGCCACGAACAAAAGATGATCTTAGAGCATACTGTATACTTCTACAGGTAAGAAAAATACAGTCTTTTTATTTAAGTATATGTCTGCTTAGTTTATAATCTATAAACCAGTATACTATGCAAAACAAGATACTTTGTATAGCTGAGATACTTCACATGTCCTGTCATAAGAATGCTTTATAACATGGAGGTGTAGGGGGTGCATGATGGGAATGGGAGCTTGATGAAAGCTAGTTGGAGAAAGGTTGCATAGATTAAAATGATGCACTAATAGACATGTAATTGTTGCCTATTGTTATGTGGGTTGAAAGAACAAATGTATTAGCAGGTTGTTTGTTCTTATTTCTTCCTTATTCCCAGATTTGCTGTATTGGTATGCTGTAACTCTGATCCTTCCAGAAAGTTTCTGTATATACACTCCTTGATATTGCTGTAACTTTTTCCAGTACTATGTTTAGTCCATCAGACACTCTTCCCCTCTGTCTGACTGGCTACATTGTTTGATTTCTGTCTGCCTTAATCTATTACCTTTGCTACTATACTTAATTTGCCTTTGTAGCAAATGTCCTCTTTAAATTTTACCAGTGTAGTTAGCACCTCTTCACACAAGGAGAGGTTTCTTCTGGTTTTTGAGATCAGATGGCAATTTAATTTTTCTGAGACCATGATTTTCATCTCTGGAGTAGTATAATAGCTGTGAATTATAAGAAAGATATACTGATGAAAATTGGGGATGTGTGAACTCATAAGTAAGAGGGGAAGTAAGTTTGGATTCATGTGAGGGAAGGCAGGAGCTGTGAGAATCTTTATTATCATGATGGAAAGCGCATCACTCAGAGGAGAGTAATTTATGTGCTACAGAGTAAATACTAATCCAGAAAAATATTTTAAGCACTGCCTTTATTTCCTGTGGACCTTCTTTTGAAACATAAAAAATATTCATACTTTTACAATATAGAATTTATGTAATTTTTTATTTAACTAGAGGTTTAAAATATTTTTCCCCCATAGTTTACCAGTGTTAAAGCAATTTTGTAAATTCCTTTCCTGCATTAGTTGTATTGGCAACAACAAACATAAGAAAAAAATCCTAATGACGTTTTTCCCTTTATACAGTTTGTTAACCTAACATTTTTTTAATCTTTTTCAGAATCCTCAATTTAGTAACACTTCTACCTATGTCATCTATGCTCACTTGCTAAGACAGATAGCAGCCTTAACAGAAGCTGACCATCATTTCCTAGTGCACTGGTCTAAAAAGTAAAAAACATAAAAAAATAAAATTAAAAATTCCATTTTTAGGATTACAGTTGTTACTGTCTTTCCATTGATGTTGACTGTTTTATAAATTACATGAAAGTTAATTTAATTGACTGAAGTGATTGTTTTTATTGTCTTCAAAGTATATTTGGACATAGTCCACTAAGCGATACTGATTTATAGATGCAAACTGTATATAATGTATAAAAATTAATACCTTTATGCAAAAAGCCTTCTTTGCAAAATAACTTATGTACATAAAGTTTTTAGATACATGTTTATATGGTGTTATTAATACAACAGCTTTATGGTCTTTGTTTAAATAAAGGTTTTATCTTGCATAGTTTGCAAAAGATACTGCAACACTACTGTATTGTATCGAAACCAGAAATGAATTTGAGTCCCTGCTTCATAGTGTAATAGAGGTGGTGAGAGGATGTGGCTCGGCCATTTGATTTTTAATTAATTGAAATAACTCTAATAGCACATCATTAGTAAAATCATATGGGAATAACTACCCAAAGAGCGGGCTTTTAAGTTGGTATGCAGATTGCCTTCCATATAATGAATGTGCAAAAGGTTCAGTCTGGAGTAAAAAACTGTTTGAATGGCCATATTCACAATTCTGTCCTCTCCTAGGGAGTCTGTTAATAAAGGATTTTCTTCTCTGCAACGATGTAAATTATATTTCTTTCCCACCACTTACATTGCCTAAAACTGTGATAATATTTCATTTGAATTGGTTTTTATAACCATCTTGGTTAAGGATGCAATAGGCATACTCATTTTTTTACACTCAAAATATATCAGAAATCTAAACCATTGAAACAGGAGAGCTCTTCTTTAGAAAAGGATGCATTAGTATTATCCACACGTATATGTGTGTTGTGAGATTATGGAAGTGATGTAGCACATAATGTAAAATGTGCACTTGTCACAAATGTATGAAGTACTTTCTACTCTTAATTCAATAGGACCAAGTAACTCAAAATAAAAATCTCAGAATTTCTTAGTATTCAGATGGTGGAGTGCAATAGCTAAATATTTTTGTTTTCTTTTTTGTTTACTAGAAGTCAAGAACAAGTAATGATTCTATATTGCTTTTTTCTTTTTAGATTTTTTTTTTTCCTAAAGCATGTGTCTTCAAAAATTGTGTTTGGAATTTTGATTTTATGTGTAGAACAAAAGCTTTTTTTTCTTTTTTTAATAACATTGATGTGATAATATAAACTCTCCTGTAGACAGTGCTCGCATGAGAGTAACTGCAGCATGTCTCTTTTAGGATTACACAAAAGAGGTTCAAGCAGCTGGTGGACAGGCTACTGCAATTTATTTCTTTACGTCTGTTTCCTGCAAAACCTGAGGAGTTTCCACCCATGGTGAAATGTACCTGGTGGATTCCAGCAGCAACCAAAGTCCTGTCTTTATTTAGTAGGTATTTTCTTGAGCTGTCTATATATGTGTGTATGTAAGTGTGTGTGTGTGTGTGTGTGTGTGTGTGTGTGTACATACGGGGTGGAGATAGTTTATACCTCTCCTTCTCTGGGGAAGACTAGCAGTGATGGTGGCACAGTATGAGCTACAATAAAATCTCAAAAAGTAGTAATCAAAAACCCCCATCTTCTCTTAGCAAATTTTCATCCTTGCTTTCCAGTAGAGAATAATTGCTACAAATCATTTTCCTGTAACAACAACTGAAGGTCATTCAAACAAAAACCCCAGACGTAACCGATGGTTGAGGTTTCCCACAGATTTATAATAGAAACTGTTTTAAATGTGTAATTACCAGAATTTGTTCTGTGACTGGCTTAACCCCAGGCAAGTATTTAGCATCTAAGAAAAGTTAGGCAATGCATATGCCTCTTAAGTCCAAAACTAAAACTTACAAGAAAGTCCCTGTCCAGTTCAACAAAGAGTACAGCCAATCTCACCACTGCAAATGCAAAGCTTTTCTTCCACTCATCCCAATAGCTTAGTGATTAAAGCATTTACTATGGAAGCAGAAGGCTTAAAGTCAGTCACTTTTACTTGATGGATGAAAACCCTTTCTTATTTCTAGGAGAAATCTAAACTACCAAGTGAAAATTCAGATCAAATTGGGGCTATTTTCATTTCACTGTCAACTTAAAAGCATTCTGCAGAGTCCTGCTTGTCCAGAGCAACAGTTTAGACATACAGTTCAATTGTATCTAAACCCAAGATTTGTTGTCTAGTTATCTATGAAAGAGTTGGTAATTCCTTAAATTCTGGGGAAAAGGGATATTTAACAATTCTGACTAATTAAGATTAAGTTATGTTCAAGTACAAACAGAGAAAACTTATGAGCTGTCTGACATTATATGAATGTTACCTACTGAGACAGGCACATTAAGTGTTAATTGATTTTTCTTCATTTGGTCAAGTATTTTATTTTTATACCGGTGAGT
Organism: Indicator indicator; assembly: GCF_027791375.1. NCBI lineage: Eukaryota > Metazoa > Chordata > Aves > Piciformes > Indicatoridae > Indicator > Indicator indicator. The sequence goes on along the minus strand of NC_072016.1, from coordinate 15,216,477 downwards.
CTAGATCATATAGCAGTTACCTGAGGAAATGGGCATATCTTTGCATACTATGTTTTGTACCCCTCCCTTTCCATCTGTTTTGCAAACAGGCATCAGACTCAAGCAGATGATTGTTAACTGGAAAGCGTGTAGATGTTACATCTGGAGCTATGTCTGAAATTCAAGGAAGATGTTAAAGAAATCCATCCATGAAACTGCTTTTCACTGATTCCAACAGAACGTAGCATTCTTTATCCCTGAAACCTTAACTTAGCATATAACATTAAGTGGGCTGGTGTCAAATGGAGGTTCTGTTTTCGTAAACAGGATGAGCTAGGGATTTAGTATTTTCTACAACAATTAGTATGATGTTATACTTGTAATTCTGTAGCTAAGACTGAGACAGAGTTAATAGTAGCTGATTTGGCTTAAAGTCTCTGAGGTCACTGGTGCTCAGGATGCCTAGAAAAAGAGATGTTCCCAATCCAGGCAGTATTTTGAAAGACTTGTTTCCTTTGTAGATGCTTCAAATAGTCTGATCAGTCCTCCTATCATTTCATACACGGATTTCTATAATTCTACTCTCGATCATATTGATCTTATGGAAGAATATCATAACTGGCAATGTTATGGAAATTCTCACAGGTATGAGGAATGACTGCTTCTTTCCTGTTATGTAGTATTTCAAAGCCCTGTAACTAAGCTATGTATGTCTATTTTATGTATGGTGTGTATGTATGGTATGCATACCATTTATGTTTATATATAGACACATTAAGCACTGTTTCATTGGAAAAGTATAGTATAACTACTACTTGCTATATTTGCTACTGCATGGATGTAAGATTGACTGTAATAAATCTCGTTCTGCATTTGAAAACTGGAGAAAAGTGTAAAATATAGATGGCTGATAATAATAGCAGTTTCTAATTTATTGGTATAGACTTCTAATTGTGTCTTACTGCAAATATGGTTTAACTTCCAACATATTAATAGAAAGTGGTTGTGTGTGCATACTTGCCACTTAATGGTGAAAATATATTTGTGCCAGTGAAATTAATTGTTTTTTCTGTTACGTGAAAATAAACACACAAATCTTTACAAACTCAGAGTTTGCAAAGGTATTTCTCTTTTTGTGAGAGGCAGCCAGCAGTGTGATTTATAAACACCTAGAGAAGCAGACATTTAATCTTTCTGCTGAAGTTAAAAATTTTATTAATGTTTTCTTAATAAACACTACTTTTTCTTAATATAAATTTTACTTTATATAGCTGATTTTTCAGTATACCAATCCTGATTGCTTTAATTACAAGATCAATTAAAATTTCCTTATTTCAAGATTTTTCAGTAATCTAATGTAAGACATCAGCAATCTAATGTAGCTTTTTAGTTTTATTTCATGTGCAATTTTCATTGCCTTTAAGCAATTGAGGGATACATGAAGAGCATAATTTGCTCCACCACAACAGGTATTTTAGGCTAGGCTTCTGTCTGATACCTGATATACTGCTTGAGAAGGAAATAAAACCAAAAAAAACCAAAAAAACCCCAAAAGGAAACACAAGGAAAAAAATCAAACACACACAAACCCCAAACACCATCAAAACCCAAACAAACAACACCAAACCCCTCCCAAAACACAAGCAAACAAACGAAAAACCCAAACATACCCACCACAAACAAAACTCAGCCAACCATGACAACAATGAAAAGAACAAGAAATCGCAATCAAGACTATAGGCATAGTTCTAAGAAGGCCAAGGAGGGACAAATCCTGGTTTACCTTCCATATGAAATAGTTTTAAGGGATTAAATCTTCAAACTAAGTCCTTGGTAAAACATTTTCAATTAGAGTTTTCAGGAGACCAAGTGGTCTCCATATTTTTCCATATTTTCCTTTTCTAAAGACATTAAAATCCAGAACTGTTCACAGGTGGGATTCAGGGTGCACAGGCAGTTTTGATTGAAGATGGACACAGAGTCTGAAGCTCTGGGTCTTTTGGTATGAACTTGTGCTAGATCATGCAAGAGCTAAATCATCAAAAAAATCTTACCGCAATAACAAGCAGCAAAAAAAATTGTTCATCTTGATGATTTCTGAAGATTTTTTTAAACTTACTTGATTGCAGTGGAATGTGGCTATGACCTCATATTGTAGAAGTCCTAAACCCTTGTAACCCTGGGTTAAAATCTGAAAATCAATCCTGCAGCACATAACCCAAACTAGGAATATTTCTACTGTATGCCTAAGAATGCTGCACCGAAATAGCTGTTTTTCTTATATTTAATAAGAAGATCTTTTAGTTTTCTTTAATTCATTGTAGCAATTAAAATTCAATATTTAAAGCAGATGACGACTGGCTTTTATTAGGTCTGCTGATAATGATAAACAATAAAATAGAGGCTTATTGAGAAATGTTGTTACTAATTTCAATTTCCAGTAGTATTTAGAAATAACCGTTTGTTCTACTGTCTATATATACAGCCCAAAAAAAAAAGCCAGCAGCACATTATTGTCAGTGGAGGGAAGGTTGTTACTGAATGACAATGCAAAGATTCAGTCCTATAACCTTAAGAAGAAAATAATATGCTAGATGCTAAAAAGGAAATATTTTCTCTTCTCTTGTTGTTAGGTTTTCTTTCTGTCAATACCCATTTATTATTTCTATAGCGGCAAAAAAAGTTATTATTCAAAGGGACTCAGAACAACAGATGATAAGTTTTGCAAGGGTAAGTAATTTAGTGACAAATGCTTGTCTCACCCACTGGTATTTTAAAAGGTTTTGTTAAATTGATATTGCATACAGGCAATCACAACTTCAGTATTTCTGCCTACCCTGAAAAAGAACTTGAGCCATTTTATGATTGCTACAAATATCTATGCTAGATTCTCTCAGGGGCTTTGTTTTGGTTTGTTTTTTTTATTATTTTTTATTTTGATGTGCTTAGTTTTAGGATGCCTATAAATACTGAGGTTGTCAAGAAGAAATTAGTGGTTGGGGTTTTTTTTTTGGTGGTGGTGGTTTGGGTTTTTTTCTTTTTTGAGGAAAAAAACATACTGTACTAGCACATTAAGTTATTGAGATACTTTAGGAAGTATAATTCTATGAGAATTTTGGACTGTTTCCTCTTTTATCCCATGGAGATATGTTGCCATGGAGTACCATGATGAACTGCATGGTCACTAATAACAGAAGAGGCACTTCTTCTGAGTGGCCTCTTCTGATTTTGAAAGAAGCATTGTCTGCCTCCTACAGTGACAATTTTCTTCAGGTGCTAGAAGATATTGGTTTCCTTGGTGCTCAGTGTGACGGCACCACCATTTCTGTCTTGCTGTATATGTCTTGTGAATAGATAATTAAAGGACAAGCCAGTCTCTAGAATCTTACGGGTTTATTTTTATTTGGGGAGTTCAGAAGGTTGCTGCACAATGGCTGCCTTCTCATTAAACTTCCCTAGAAGTTCAAATATAGTGTAAATATGCAGTAGAAAAGAAATTGCTCACCACTTCTTAGAAGTTATTGAAGCAGCTATTGTATTAGGATAATGTCTTTAATGCAAGATACTAATGACTTCTTACATTTAGCAAGTGTGTCACTTTGTCCTTTAAATGAAGATACTGTATGTATGATGTTTCTTTTTCATTTAAATAGCAAAGCCTTGTGGATAAAGTCTCTCGCAGACAGAAACCTGACATGAATATGTTGTTCCTAAATGTGAAAGTAAGGAGGACACACCTTGTTAGTGACTCACTTGATGAGGTAACAAAAGATGTAATTAAATGGTGTGTTGCTGCAGAATACCTATTGAACTTAGGTTTCAGTTCGATAAATCATATTTAAGTCTTTCTGCACTGATGAGATTGTGTAATACTAAATAAAAAGAACTGAATCACAGTCAAGATAGCAGTGCCGCAGAATAAATTAGGTCAGACATTCTGAACTTCATTTTCCATCTCCATACTACACTCTAGCCAAACTCATAGCAAACATACATATTTGCATGCCACATAGTTTGTGTTTGCAATTTTTGTCTTAAGAATACAGTGTGTAATTATCAGGTTATGTAGGACTTGGTTCCATGCTAGGAGCCTGAATAGTAAATGACTAATCACTGAGTTTGTTCTGTTCCATTTCCTGGAATGTTTTAATTTTTTTCCTTCGCTAGCAGTATGTTAGGGTTTCTTTTCTTAAGTTCTTACCTTGAATTTAACTAATTTCTCACATTCGTGAATGTATTTTTTGCATTTTTAGAAATGCAGCATATGTGTTCCAGGACTATAGGCAATTCTTCAGTGTCCACTGAACCCTGCTAATTAAAATTATTTAATAAAATCAAGTTCCCTGCCCTTTCTTAACACTGAAAGCAACCTGATGGTCTTGAAAAATAAGTCTGAATGGTGAAAACAAGACCAAACAAATTTGGATTACTCATGTTTGGAAACCACAGGTTTAAACTTTTTTTTTTCCCTTAGATTAAAGCCTGTCTATTTTGGTCAGAAGAAATTAAAGTGGTAATACTACTTTCTCTCAAGAATTGTAGGTTCTTTTTTTTAACCACACTTTCCCCAAAAGAAAGTTCAAGAGTTCTGTCAGTCAAAATATTCTCCTCTTATTCTGATGTTTACTTCTGTCCATTTCAGGAATGAATAAGAATTGTGTTATCCATATTCTCAAAAGTATGAGGAATGGAAGTTGGAGAAAGATGTCATATTTGTATTTCAAGTTTAAAAAAAAAATTACAAAGGAAAATCACTTCAGCTAATAAATAGGTTGTGTCAAATAATATAAATACCTATAGTTATAAAATCTGTGCAGCTGGAATTTACTTGGGCAGCTAACAATATAGAAATTATTTTAGCACATGTATCTTCCTGATTGCTTTAAACATTTTCTCTGGAGCTGGCCTGTAATTAATAATTTACATAAAAATTCTGTAGGGATACAATCAGATTGATCGCTGGTAACTGTGAAAGGCTCTAACCTAATTCTTTGCAGGTCTTTTACATACCTGGGTGAAATGCTGTCTCAAGAGAAAGGAACGAAAAGAGGTTGTTACCATTGTCTTAACAACAGTTTTACAAAACAGCTGATACTTGCTGGCAGGTATCTTATGCTGATCAGAACAGTGTTCAAATACTGAAAGTTTTAACTGCCTGTAAATATCTCCAAAAGGTCTCTAACTGTTTCTTTTCAATCTATCATTTCTTCCTGGCAGAATATCTTCTGTGTGGGCAAGAAATTGTACAGGTCCAAAATGTGCCAGACAGACTTCATTGTTGTAATGTAGTTTTGACCCAGTGGTAGGAGACGATGCAAATTACTAGTTTAAACAAAGCAAGAGTGGCAGAGATAGAGAAATGCATTATTTATGGCTAGAGGAAAAAATATGTTGAATTTCCTTTTTCTTCTCTACCTGTTTTGCAATAGCTAGCAAGGAAGAGAGCAGACCTGAAAAAGAAGTTGAAAGTCACATTTGTAGGGGAAGCTGGTCTTGATATGGGTGGCCTGACAAAAGAATGGTTTCTTCTTCTGATTCGACAGATTTTTCACCCAGATTATGGTGAGTCTTCATTAAGTATAATGTGAAAATCTGTTCATTTTAAATTATCAAAACAGTGACGATAAGAATTCTTCAGTAATCCAGGATTAGGGCAGACCAGATACCAATGGATGTAAAAACAAAAGCAGACAAGTTAGAATTGTATATAGGTGAGAAATTTTGGTGGAAGAGTAGGACAGCTTTGAAGAGCTTAGCTTTTGGGCAAGGAGTTTCAAGCATTTGCTGGAAAACTAAGATTTTACTTCAGGAGTAGGGCAAAATTAGAGGGTGAGCAAATATCTGATCAATGGAAAGGTTTACAGCTAAAGTCGGGATTCTGCTTTTTAAGATGTTAGTCAGGCTAAACCTTCTTTCAGAAACCTCTCCTATAAAGTCGGGCTGAGAGAGTTGGGTTGTTCAGTTTGGAGAAGACAAAGCTCTGAGGAGATCTTATTGTGGCCTTCCAATATCTGAAGGGGGCCTACAAGAAAGCTGGTGAAGGACCTGACAATTCTGTGATTCTGTGAAACTGGAGGCTCAGTGTTTATGGTTTGTTACTGAGCATATTGAATATGAAGAAAGGGGACTCAAGACTTTGATATATCAGTGTTGTCACTGTTTCCATCTCTGTCCAGAGAGAGGGTCTTGACTCACCTCTGGACAGTTGGGAGAAGGTCAACTCTTTTATGGAACAGGACAAGGATAATTTAAATCTTTTATAACTAAGATAGAATCAGGCCTTTGAAAGGGATGTTTCCACTTCTTTTCTCAGCTAACTTCATATTGCTAGTTTGGGGGAGTTTTCCTGGTTTTTGTAAGTAGATACAGTTGAACACTGTTACTGTGCTGAGTTCTGGCAAGCCGCTGACTCTGGCCAGCCATGTGTCAATGTTTTGCATTTGCACAAAGGGTTGTGCTGATAGCATCTGCAAGTTCTAGCACTATTTCTGTGGTTAGTATAGGTAGATGTTAGTACTGGCTTTGTCATCATATATTATATTTGGGGTATTTGTGTGCCAAATATTCTCAAAGTGGTCTGAGATGCTCTCAGGAGAGAAGAGTCCTTAAGTCAGGTGCAGAGACAGTACAGGCACAGATGTGAAACTGAATGAAATGGTCTGCTTCTGCTGTTAGCAGGACCTGTGAGCCTATAAAGATATTTTAAGGCCCAAGGTGGGGGGGGGGGGGGTGGGAAGGAAATTTGGGGGTTTTGGGTATGTTTGGTTGGGGTTTGTTTTGGTTTTGTGAGGTTTTTTTGGTTGGTTGGTTTGCTTTGGTTTTTTGTTGTTGTTTTTTGTGGGGTTTGTTTTTTTGTTGTTGTTGCTCCTTTTTTTTCCTCTAAATAGGAGATTGGAAGGCATGATTGTGTATTCATAAACAAGCAACCTGCGTTCTTTCTGTTGGTACTTCTCAAATGAATCATCTTTCCTCAACTGCACATGGATATGTTACTGATGTTATAATGGGTTAAAGTGTTCCTATTGATTTCCAGGGACTTCAACATGCAGCTGATAGTCATTGGCAGAATGCAAGAGGTTGTCTGTATTTGTCTGAAAGTGTAATGTCCAATAAATATATGATCCTCTGTTGTTTATAGGAGTCCTTCTCGAGGTGCAGAGTTTTATGTCATAAATATGCTCTACTAAAAAGAGTCTGTGTGGAAAGATAACATTTGGTGATAACTTTAACAGGAAACAACTTATCCTGGAGAAAGTGTTCTGTACATTTGACAGTTCTGTTAGTAAAAATGTGTTGTCAGCAGAGCTTGGTAACTGATGAGTTTGGAAACATCTGAGAGTAGTTTTTTTCATTTCATTTCCTACCTCTGGCATGCTTTCTCATTTTAAAGTGTAAATTTTTACATTGATAATGACTATCAGCTAAGTGTGGGAGGAGTTCAGAAGTGTTCTTTTCCATTGGAAAGGGACTATACTCTGCTGTCTTTGTTTAGGTTGCAAATAATGTATGTCACAAGCTTGAAAGGAAAAACAGAAGAAAATATCATTGTTATTACCATTTCCAGATTAGCTGATCATGCAGATCTAATCCCTTAAATTTAAAAGATTCCAATCTAACTCAGTTGTCTGCATTCCTATGCGTGTTACAATGCTTTCTTTATCTCTATGTGGACAGTTAATAAAAGGATTTGAAACTTTTGTTCCACCCTCACTGCCATCTTTCAGTATGTAAAGCTTCTCTGCTTTATACACATATATTCTGATGCTTCTGTTAAAAGCACTGGATGAGCACATTTTTGAGCTAAAGTTCAAAAGATAAACTTAGATTGTTCAGGAGAGTAGGGAGAAAAGCAGAGTTTTACCTATGCATCTTCATAAGAACTAGAAGTCTTTGGGATATTAGTTGGATTGTTTGCTTCTTTGTTTGTTTTTTTTTAATTTGAAGGAATTTTGAGTTTTTTTTTTTTTCCATTTAAACATTTTTCTCCACATTCATCTTCAGTCACAGATGTGGTGAGGTACTGCATACAAGATGTCCTTAGAACTGTTCAGTGCTTTGGTTTGTAGACGAACTATGGGCTTGGGCTTTCCCTGGATTTGTGCTGACATCGGTAGTCCTCACCCAAGCTCCTGCTGTGGGTGGCAAGATTGGAGGAGAACAAGTGTGGAGATACAGCCACTCCTAGGAGCACTCTTAAGGGCGTTTATGTGAGAAAGACAAGGGGTTGTACGACTTGTTATTGAAGCTCGGGCTTTGTAAAGGCCACCGTTCCTCTTCTGCAGGCATGTTCACCTACCACAAGGACTCTCACTGCCACTGGTTCAGCAGCTTTAAGTGCGACAACTATTCTGAATTCCGGTTGGTTGGAGCCGTATCCTTTTGTGTCCGCTAGGCGGTGCTAAGCGAGCCGCGGCTGGTAGGGGCAGGAGGTGAGGTGGGGCGGTGTGCGTGCGGCTGCCCAGGCAGCCTCAGGCCGCTGTAAAACAGTTCAAATCTATTAAAAGTAATTCAAGCAAGTGAATTAAAAATACGAAGAAAATGGTGGTGTGTGGGTACATGGTACGTTTCACAGTCGGAAAATAACAGAATTGAGATGAAACATGCAACGGTTTTGTTTATAAATTGTACTTTTTATTATTAAACCTTTTAAGTTTCAGTAGACAGAAATGAGCCTGCATGCATTAATATTTCATTTAAGTCTCTGTTAAGTCTCAGTGTGGCTTTTTTATTATCTTTTGTTGTAACTGAATGGAAGCCATGTGCTATTTTGAGGTAAGCTTATTTCCTAGGTTTTCAGCTGTGCTCATTTATGAAGTTCTCAAACAATTAATCAGTCATAATATGTGCTTATAACTCCACTAAGATGAGATGACGATGCCTCCGCTTTACCAGTTGCAACTGGACCAGGTGCAGGTCTCTTCCAGCTAAAGTATTCCATTCTAGTGAGAAGCTGAGTCATGAGCTCGATTCTTCCAATTTTTGGTATAATTTCAGATTTGTTTTGTGAGATAGGTTTAAATGTGCTAGCTGATGAGCCGTGGTGTCTCTGCACGTTTGTCTTTGTGCTTTTAGATTCATTCAAAAGAAAAAATATATTCAGCTGTCTAGAATTTTTTGATTAAAAATATATCTGCGGTTCTCTTTAAAAACTTTTTTTCATAATGATGCTTTGGAACAATTTATTCTAGAAATGCTTGTACAGAATAGTCTGGTGAAGATTCTTAAGTGTCCTGCAAATGTGCCTCATTTGGCCATTTTTACTACTACTAATTTGTAATTTGAAAATTCATTTAAAATTGTCAATCAAAAAAAAAAAAGAAAAAAGCAATTTCCATTGCTTCTGTTTGATAGCATATATTAGAGTATACTGAGTAAAATCTTAAAATATCTTTTCCAAATCACTTCAAATGTTAACTATCAGGAGGATGTATGTGGTTTGCCCTTAACATTTGACATGTACAGCTTATGGGACTTGCTGTGTATAATAGCATCACCTTGGATATTCGTTTCCCACCTTGCTGTTACAAGAAATTATTGAGTCCTCCTATTGTTCCATGTGATCATAACACACTCGTAGGCATCTGTGATGTCACATTAGATGACCTGTTTCAAATTATGCCTGTAAGTACCACATTTCTAAGAGACTAAGCTACTCATTTAAAGCCTGTTTTATAGTGCTGAAATTGCAAACTATTTAAAAACAGCACTATTTTCAACACACTGATAAAATCTTATTCTGTTGAAAACAGAAATTCTCTGTTTTTCCAGAAAAGCAGATTTGTTGATCTACCTGAAGTTGGAATGCTAAAATCTATGAGCATTCAGATTGATTTTCCCTAGTAAAAAGAAAAAAAAAGTAAGTTTATACTGAAACAAAAGTAAATAAATATATACAAACACATGCACAGTGAGTTTAAATTTTGAATATACAGCTTTTTTCCAACTTACTTTCTGTATAATGTGATGTTCTGGCACATCTTTGCAAAGTACATCACTTAGTTTTGTACATTTACTAAAATGTTTTTACTCATGTTGTAGGAACTGGCCCATGGACTAAGTGAACTTCTATCATATGAAGGCAATGTTGAAGAGGATTTTTATTCAACCTTTCAGGTCATTAAATACACAATTGTAAATGATTGTCAAGCTTGTACAGTATATTTTACCAATATTTTTGCTATGGAGTGGCCTACTACTGTGCAATTGCTGATTGTTTGGAATATAAGTGCATGGACATAAAAGGTTGCTTCAAGACCATCTAGTCCTGGGGCTTGACCTGGTTCTGTTATGGGACTTTACACTGTCCCCTAGCAACGTAGGTGGATCTGAGTACTGAGTGCTGGGGTTGCATGGCCAGCTGCTGGTGCTTTTCCAGCTCTGACACCATCACTTTGCAATCAGTGACCTGGTTTGTGGAACTGATCTTGCTGCAAAACAATTCCTTTTCTGCCCAACCCAGATGCTATGCAGTGCTTACTCTGATTATTTTATATGCTTTGTCCCAGAAGTCTCACTTGAACAATGAATAGCTTGTTCAGGCTATGATAGTTTTGCCTGACCTGTACATCTAATTGCTACTTGAAGCCTTTTTCTTTTATTCATTGTTTTAGAACACATATTAGTCAGTAAAATTTTATGTTGGTTTGTGGATGTGTATTGGACCAGTATTGGCCTTTTTTCCTCAACTTTGAATTCCTTTATTTAACAGAACATAGGAGAATTTTTGTAAAGCAGATACTTTTTTGTACCTATGTGAGCTACAGTGAAAAAAACACCTTCCTAACTATAATTGATGCTTCTAAATCATTCTCTTGTATGAAAAACTCTGTGGCTCCAGAGCCTGCAGATCAGTTTCATGTATGCCACTGTGTAAAAAGATAATTTATTCTGCTTTAACACCGAATTCTGAGCAATTTATTGAAAGCTGTAATATTTAACTTTTTTTAAAACCCACAACCCTCAATTACTGCATGTGCTAAAGAGAGAGACAGGGGAACTACAATAACAAATACAAACTTTGTCATTTGTGAGCATATGAATGTATTTTCCAGTACTGAGCTTGACTCCTCTTTTTCTCCAGGTTTTTCAGGAAGAATTTGGTGTTATAAAATCATACAACTTAAAGCCAAACGGAGATAAAATTCCAGTCACAAATCAGAATAGGAAAGGTAGATTTAATATGTCCTTGTTTTCCTTCTTGTAAGTCTAGGTTTTCTTTAATAAAGTGTGAAAATGAAAGTACTGTAGTTCTTTCTGGTATGCCTACCAATTTAATACTATCTAAAATTAAATGCATTATTTTTTTTCTCAATTCAGTACCATTTGAGAGAGCACAGCAAATTATTATTTAAAATTATTATGACGTGACAAAATGTTATTTTCTTTTAGAGTATGTGCAGCTCTATGTTGATTTTCTTCTCAACAAATCAATCTACAAACAATTTGCAGCTTTCTATTATGGATTTCATAGTGTTTGTGCTTCATATGCATTACTGGTAAGAATAAAATGAAACACAATTCTTCATTTCTGTTTCAAATACATGGCAATGATTTATCTATATTAAACAAGGTAGTTGATTAATCCAACATAAGCAGAAGTTATTAAGCAGGTAATTCAGTGTTCTCTGTAGTGTTGCATTGAAAACAGATAAATAAAACTCCATAACACAGATTTGTTAGGATGCATTCACAGGGACTTCATGAGCTGTTGTGTGAATGATTGCAAGGATTCTCCTGTGAGTGACTCCTCTATCACTGTTTGTAGGAGGAACACTCAGTGAGGCCGAGCTTAAACATTCTTCTGTATTCATTCCTGTTTGGCTGTTAGAATGCCATTTTATAATTTATCATAGAATCATAGAATTGTCAGGGTTGGAAGGGACCTCAAGCTCCAACCCCCCTGTCATGGGCGGGAACACCTCACACTAGATCAGGCTGGCCAGAGACCCATCCAGCCTGGCCTTAAACACCTCCAGGGATGGGGCTTCTACCACCTCCCTGGACAACCTGTTGTAGTGTCTGACCACCCTCATGGTGAAGAACTTCTTCCTGACATCCAATCAATTTACATCATTTCCTGTGCAGTAAGAAGATCAAAAAGAGGCAACTACAATTTGCTTCATTTCTGTGAAATTAGCTAAGTATGACACGTTTGCAGCAAAATGAGATGTGACTAACTGCAGGGAAGGTTCTGGAAGGAGAATGAAATTCTGTTAAAATACCATTACTTACTTTCATGCAATTTAACAGTGTTGTAGTGAGTGAGTAGGTTCTGCAGATGTACATTTAGCTTATTATTTAGTTTATTGCTATGTGTATTTGCTTTACATGGCAGCGTGTACAATTAAGTGTCAAGTTCTGTGAGGAACTGCTACTCATCAACCTACCTTAGACTTTTCAGTGTGAATGAAATGGAAGTTGTAACCAAAATTAAGATCAAGACCCTCCCTCTGAATTCAAACTCAATTTTCTTCCTTCCATTTGTTATCTAATCAGATGACAAGCAAGTCAGTATAATAAGTGTAAAAAGTAAAAAGAAACGAAGAACAAAAGAAATATGCTATAATATTATGTCCAGTAATTGAGTATTTTATCCTTAATTTCTGGCAGCTCCTTCGTCCAGAAGAGGTTGAGATTCTTGTCTGTGGCAGTCCTGAACTGGATATGTCAGCTTTACAGCGAAGTACCCAATATGAGGGCTACCAAAAAAGCGATCTTACTATACGGTACATTTAAGTTTTTTTCCTTCTAATTATCAAGTTTTAAGACTTCATAGAACGGTAGACTGTCAGGAATAGCATCTTCAAGGACTACCTGAAAACCCTATCTCCATATACAACAAAGACACCATTAAATTATCTACAAGTATGAAGAGGTGGATCCTTTATGGCATTGTGTGTTCCTGAATTCCTTTAAAAAGTTATGATCACATTGAAATGGAGATAAAGAGCTTCATGTCCTGCATAGTGAAATCTGGCTCTTTATTATCCAATCTTCTAAAACTCTGTGGGGTTTTTTCTTGTTTTGTTGGGGTTTTGGGTTTGTTTGTTTTTCCTTCTTTCAATTCTATTTAATACTAAGGATATTCATATTAATGAGCAGAGGCATTTATATTTTTATAGAAAAGTGGATTTGGGCATCATTTGACAAGGCATCATTCCAAAATTTGTAGTATATTGTACTTAAGTGCTGAGAAATTAGTTTAACCTTGGATTTTAGGATACTACTGATGTCCTGCATGTAAAGTTAATTCAATTCCTGGTAAGTGACATTCATCATGTAGTATTTGTGGTTGTAGTATTATCCTCATGTTGTCTTCTCATGATATTGCACCTTTCACCATTTTTTAATTAATTTTCTTTCTTTCTGCCCTCAACATAGATACTTTTGGGATGTAGTACTGGGATTTTCTCTTGATCTTCAGAAGAAGCTGCTACATTTTGCTACAGGAAGTGACAGAGTACCTGTGGGAGGAATGGCTGATTTGAATTTCAGGATTTCAAAGAGTGAAACATCTACTAATTGGTAAGTAGTTTTCTAGATTTCTAACACTTTCTTGTTAAATTATTTCCTGAGAGCTTTTCTCACTCTTGAATATCTTTTTAAATAAGACCAAACTAATGTATAAGAAAGAAACTGCATGGACTCCTTTAGTTTATCATCAAAATTCTGTTATACTTACTGATTGTATTAACTCTGCAGGTGGCCATCTAATACAAAATTCCTTCTGCAGACAATGTTTACATTTGAGTCAAAGACGTGTTTTCAATTCAGATAGATCGTTTGCTTCATTGTTCCTAACATGACAGCTGAGCTAATGGAAATGTACTGTGAATCACCATGAATTTTCCTAAATTTGTTGAATCTGTCTCAACTTTTCATATTCCAAAGCACGACTCCAGTCTGATCAACAGATCTTTGCTTGCTGAGGTTGTGAGGTTGAGCTTGTCTTTCTCCTTTCTCCCCCAAAGTAATCACTTGTAGAACAAGTCTGAATTCTCAGTTCTGTCCCATGTGTTACTTGAGAATATAAAGGCCAAGAAGAACCTGTAGCTTCTTATTGTCTGTGGCTATGAGGCAGGATGTTAATGACATCTCATGCTGATGGCAGATCAAATGCTTCTGCTACTGAAGAGCAGTTCTCATCAAACTAATCCGTTCCAGTAAGGAGCAGAGTTCCAGGGTTTCAGTCAGGCAATCTTAAGAGGTATCTGCAATATATACTCAAACTCAGCTCTCGGAAGAAACTTTGCAACTGAAAGTGTGGGTTTGGCTAAGACCAAAATTTGTGAACTATTGTCTTGCCAGGGCTTCAGTTAGCTCCTCAGTGCTCTGCACTGATGTGTGTGTATTTTACCAGGCTGAACTCTGAGTTCTGTATCTGTTGTTTAGCCTGGAGAAGAGGAGGCTCAGGGGAGACCTTATTGCCATCTACAACTGCCTGAAGGGAGGCTGTAGACAGGTGGGGGTTGGTCTTTTCTCCCAGACAATCAGTGACAGAATGAAAGGACACAGTCTCAAGCTGTGCCAGGGGAGGTTTAGACTGGATGTTAGGAAAAAATTCTTCACAGAAAGAATGATTGCCCATTGGAATGGGTTGCCCAGGGAGGTGGTGGAGTCACCATCCCTGGAAGTATTTAAAATAAGACTGGATGAGGCACTTGGTGCCATGGTTTAGTTGATTAGATGGTGTTGGGCGATAGGTTGGACTTCATGATCTCAAAGGTCTTTTCCAACCTGGTTAATTCTGTGATTCTGTGATCCCTATAGTAACCAGGTCATCTAGATGTTCCTGTATCTTCTGCAGGACCCACGTTCCTTCTTCATAGTGCAGATTTTTATTGTACCCAGAGTTTGCATTTAGAGAAAAACTGATTTTGAAGTCCTCTGTACCTGGAGTCTCCAAAACCTGGAAGGAGATGTTTCCAACTTAACAAATTAAGTAGGGAGGGAGTTCCATGCAAACAAATTCACCTGAGGTGCATATGACAGGCGTGTCTTGGATTCAATGGAACTTGAACCAACAATATTAGGATAAATGTTCCTTTTACAGAGTTTTTGTAATGTGTAACTGTAGATGTGTAGGCCTAGAAGAGTGGATGGTGAGATGGATCGAGAACTGCCTAAGCAACAGAGCCCAGAGGGTTGTGATCGATGGTGCAGACTCCAGATGGAGACCTGTAGCCAGTGGTGCTCCCCAGGGGTCAGTGCTGGGTCCAGTCTTGATCAACATATTCATCAAGGACTTAGATGAAGAGATGGACTGTACCCTGGACGTGTTCCTCTGTGACCTGCCTTTAAATAGTCCTGCTTTGCAGAGGGGTTGTACTCCATCCCTGGAGGTCCCTTCCAATGCCTAACATTCTATGATTCTATTGTATTATTATTAATGCGTTTTATTGCCTGTTTTTTACTTATTTTAGGTTACCTGTGGCTCATACGTGCTTCAATCAGCTTTGTCTCCCTCCTTACAAGAGCAAGAAGGAACTGAAGCAAAAATTGATCATTGGAATTTCGAATGCAGAAGGGTTTGGTCTAGAATAAAATTAAATGCTTCAAAACCAGCATTTTTATGTAGCATTCACTCTTCTAATTGTGCCTTTAAGCTTTTTGTTGTTATGTCTCTTGATAATCTGCCAGTCCTACCCAACTTAGCGATTTTTTTTTTTAATAGTAAGTGTATGTTTTTCTTGAATGGCAATACATTTCCTGCTTGCTCTGTCACACAAAGTTGCTTTCTTCATACAAAAAGCTAGTCTATTTGATGAAGGAAATCCAACTATGACAATCCCTAAGTTATCATTATTCTGGTTTTTTTTAATAGCACTTTATCATTAATCACATTTCTTTTTACATCGCAGGTATTCCACTGGGAGATAGTATGCAAAATATTTATTTATTAGCTAATCCCAGTGGTAGAAAGTTTTCCATTAACCTGAATAATAGAAGAAGGAAGAAAAAAAAAAAAGGTGAAATAAACAAACCCACACACAAAAAGACCCTAACAAACCAAAATACAGCATGTAGACATATTTTCACAAAGGTAAATAGACAATTTTAGTCTTTATAAAATGTATGCAGTTTTAGTATTCTGGGTTTCTTTCTCAATGAAACAGGCTGTCTGAGAAGCATGTAAATAACTGCCTGTGAACCAATAGGGTTTTGATAGTGCCATTTATTGCTAGAAAAAGTATTTTTTATGAATAAGAAATTTTAATGTTCTATATTCAGCTTTTACACTTGACAGTACAAGAGTGTTAAAAGGATCTTTTTTCAGCCTGAGTAGATTCTAGTTTGGGATACATGTATTAAGCAACCTGTATGTTAATTCTTTGACTGCAAAATAGCGAGGTTTACTGTAGCATTATAGTAAACAAAACTAGATATTTAAAATAAATTTCACATATAGTGAAATATTTCAGGAAAATAATTAAATCCCCAACACATGGAAAATTGATGTAAATGTATCGAGCTACCATTTTTTTCTGCAATTTTGTTGAATTTTTTAACAAAATTTGCCACTGTTTGTTGAAATTTGGGACAAAAGTGTATAGAATAGCATTTCAGTAGAGTGTTGAAGCTTTCATTAACTTCAAGGCCAGCATTTAAAGACAATGTTTTGTGGGTTTCACTGTACAAACTACATGAAAAGGATTCCTGGTATGCCTGCTCCGAGTTAGTAAATTAGGAGCTGGGAAATAAACTGTATCTAAAATGCAGACCTAATTATAAGTCTGTTCATTAAGTTCATTAGTTGTAAAGAATTTATAAGTATGCAGTAATAGTTGGGGTTTTCAAACAGCTGCTGTGTGTTCTATAGACTTCTTTCAGCTGAACGAGGCTGACGTTCAAAACACTTTGGCATCTAATTTGTCAGCTTTCCCCATTGAGTTCTGCTGGGGCATGGATGCTTCAATATCTCATAGTGTCTGTACTCAATTACTTGTTATCAATGAGAATGAAATACTATTATTATTTTCCCTCTCCATATTATTTACATACAACCAACAGATTTACAAATGGTGAAGAAATTAATCTGCCTAGTCCATTGTTTCAAAGCTGTTGTTGGTTCACATATAGCATTGGGTTGGAAGAGACCCTCTCTCAAAGGTCATCTTATCCAAGACCCCTGCAGTGAGCAAGGGCACCTCCAACTAAATCAGGTTGTCCAGGGCCTCATCAAGTCTGATCTTGAGTTCTCTAGGGACATTCTGGACTTTCTTAAATAGTTCTGTGTAAGTTTTATTCCGTTTCCAAGAGAAGGTAGTAGTGATTTTACTGCTTTAATTAAAGCAGATAAATAGTGGGATGTTTTAAAATGTTTGCCACTGTATTCATAGTGCTCTCCTTGAAACCAGTAATGAAATTGCCATTGACTTCAGCATGGTTAGCATGGAGAGAGTTAAAAGCAGCACTTCAAACTTGTGTATTTTGTATTGTCTCCCAAACGGAGATTTTAAGATAAATTTTCATTTACAAGATTTCAGATGTTGAGAAATAAATGAAACTTTGCACTGAATTAACTAGATAGCTTCAAACAATGTTAAATTTCTAACAGCTCAATGTGGATGTAGATAAGAAATCTGCAAACAAACACTTTCCCCTTTCCCCTCCCTGTAGAATTGCATTCATAGAAGGTTTGCTTGTGAATAAATAGCTATACAGTTTATCTGAAAACACGGCAAATTAGCCAGAATATTTTTTTATGGCTTAAGTCCACTTTTAATAACTATTTATCTGTTATTGTTAAAATAAAAGCTTTATCTTATTTTCACTGAATTGCACTTTGCCTTTGGTTTAGTTTTATTTATGGAAGCTTTTTTTATTTACTGTGTAATATTACCTCAGAATTCTAAAAAGGCTATTGTATTTGCATTAGTTTTTAAATAAGGTTGTCATTCAATGACATTTTATATATTTCCTGATGTTGATAAATTAAATAGTAAATTTTGTATTTGTTAAATGAAAGCGTTGTACTGTATTTATTAAATCAGCATCAGCTCATTTAAAAACTTTTCCTTGATGATGTTTTGCTGTTCTTTTGTCTTGCCCTGTAATCTAGCAGATCTTTTTTTATCTTTGTCATTGTTTTGTACCATACAAAAGAAATCTGGTTTGTATAAACTTGTTCATTACCAAGTATCTATTTTTATGTATTAAAATTGTGCAGTCATTAAATCAAATATTTCAATTTCTTGCCTCACTTGCTTAATTTTAGATTTCCAAAACTGATCATAATGGTTTTAAAAAGTTGATCAAACTATGCTTTTTTCCTTCTTTTCTTTTGAAAATTTTCTTCATAGTAACAGTTTTGCCAAAACATTGTATGGCTCAATGAAAAGAAACTGAGTTTCAGCTACCAGCCATACCGCCAGAACTATTATAATCCATATTTATAGTCAAAATTATAGATGTTCCAGTGCATACCATAGTGTAATAATGCTGTAAAATAGCAAGGATTCTCAATTATTCTGACTTTTTTTTTTTCCCCCAAGGTTACCCAAGTAACCCAAGGTTACTTTGAGGTACCAGGAGAAACATAGCCAAGCTGTTGTATGCTTTGTCTTTTTCTTGCTGATTTTAACATTAAAATGAGGAGGGGCAAGTAACAAGAACATCATGCTTTCTCCTGGACACAGGACTGATGTCTGACCAGATTCAAATTTTGCTCCTCTTCTCCTTTGTACCACCCGAGTTACCTACAGATGGCAGCAAAGGTGAGGATTGACAGCACTTAATTGGGTGTCAGAATTTCTTCTTAACAGTAGATGTTTTAAGTACAAATAATGAAGAAAAAGGTTATGTCATATAGATGTGTATCACAAATAATTTCTGATTTGTAAAGTCAGCAAATATAAATTGGCTTCAAGAAGATGGATATGGTGGAGGGAGAAGTGGTTGTTTCTGTCTAGCAATGGGTTTTGAAAGCATCTTTTCTTTCCATAAAGCATTCCTAATGTGTTATTGGGATCGATGACAGAGTCTGCCAAAGTCTTCAGAGATCAGTAATAATCAATAGCTTCAAGACTGATATTTAGAAAGATGTTAGAAACCTAGCTTGTATTGTCCTGTTCTGACTAGGGACCAGAGAGCTAGTGCTGGGGCTAGAAATTGAAATGCAGTATTTCCTTTTGACTTTTTGGCTAAGAGTGGTGAGATTCCTTCTCTGTAGTGGTAGCTGGTGGTGGTACTGTCTGACTTGCTCCAAACATAAATGCTGTGTCTGTTGTTATTTTTCACAGCTGTGAATGTTCAAAATCCTTCCCTTAAAAGTGTAAATACCTTGAAGGTCCCTGAAAGCCTCTATTTTCATGTCCTGAAACCCTGGCAGACTGTAAGAGCATGTAGTTTTCTGCCACCTAGTTGTCTTCCAAGAAAACTTTTTTTTTTCGTTTGGGTCAAGTAATTTTCCATTCCATAATGACAGGCCTTGAGGATCTGTGCTCTTTTATGTGTATATGTTGTTGAAGTTTCTTGCTTTTTAAAAGATCCATAGGGTCTAGGAACGTATCAGGTCAGCTTGGACTGCCACAGCTGTTTCACTTGTGTTAGAAATGTTCTCATTCAGTCTGGTGGGCTTTGTTGTTTTAACAAGCAAAAATGGGCCCCCAGAGATCTGCACCTTTCAAATTGTTGATTTAATTATCATTAAAGTCTTTAAAACCCCTCATGGCTGTCTGTAAAATATAAACAGTAGAATAGGTATGGCAAGGGTTACAGTTTGATGTAGCTAGTGCATTCATAACTGCAGAATGGATATTTGATTCAGAAATAACTTGTTCTACAGGCTACATTTAGGAAAGACCTCCGAGGTCAAGGAAGCCAGAGAGGTTTTATCTATGGGGATCTGGTAGAGTAGTTGCTCATTAAACTGGAAGGGTGAGAGAAGTTTGTGTAAGTTGGGCAAGCACCCAGGTTCATTCCTGGACTCCTCTGCAGTACTAGTGTTATGTAATGCCTATAAGTGTAAGACTAGAATACATACATTAATGATTTTGTTGCATGTTTCAGGAGTGTTCTACTCACAGCAAGGCTTCATTTACCATTTTTGATTTTGGTGTCAATTTTAATGATTTTGTATTTGTAGTAAGTGGTGAATAGGCTTCTGTTATATTCTTCCCAGGAGATCTGTCTTGGACTGTGTAGATTTACGATGGTCAAGTTTAATTTATGGGCTTCTTGTTTATGTGTTTCTTCAACTCAGTAACATGCTGTCATATTAACCAGGAGAAATGCATCTGTTTCCAGAGTCTGTCTTTACACTAGTCTGTCTACTGCCACGCTATGGATAATACCAATCCAGCCTCTGCTGGTCTCTGTACACGTTATCAGAACAGAACTATTTGTAACCAGATATAATGAGTGAGTTTACTCAATTCCTCCATCTCTTCTCTCTAGCAGAGAGCTAGAACGCTCATTTACTTTGTTATTCACTTCATGTAGGTAGCAGTACTGTGTAGGGCAGAAGCTGTCTTTTGTCTCCTGGAAAATCGATCCAGCTGGATATAAGTAGCCAAAGCAGAGTCTTTTTGAAAACAATATAGTTTAAACTCAGACACCTGGGTTTTGGGTTTGGTTGTCTTAAAGTGATATTATGTAACCTCACACACCTTATTTTCAAGGGTTGTGGTGGCAGTATGTACACTGCTTGTGAGTTTAATAATTGATTAGTAGGAAAGAATGGGTAGATCACAGAATGTTAGGGGCTGGAAGGGACCTCAAGAGATCACCTAGTCCAACCCCCCTGCCAAAGCAGGATCACCTGTACCAGGTCACACAGGAAGTCATCCAGGTGGGTCTTGAATATCTCCAGAGAGGGAGACTCCACAACCCCACTGGGCAGCATATTCCAGTGTTCTGTCATCCTCACAGTGAAGTAATTCTTCCTCCTGTACAGAAGATGGGCTGGCAACAATCTATCCCAGTGAACAGAGAAGGCACTTGGATTTTGTCCTCTTGCTCATTGACTTTACAAAGGGATCTTTTCCAAAATTTTTCTGGAATCCAAGTTGGAGGAGTAGCCTCATATTTTTAAAATCCCTGACAAGACTTATTCTGGGATACTAAATGCATTCATTCTTAAACATTTCACTTCATTATTAGAAAAATTAATAGATTATGACAGGTTAATTTAACTTACATAAAACAGAGACGAGCACAGGAAAAAGCTGGTTATTACTGGAAGAAAAGATCTGCCTTCTTATGCAGGAGTTCTGTAGAATTGCTTTTGAGTTGCAGAAATATAATTTTACTTCCTTAACTGATGAAGTTCAGTTTTTCTACTGATTTGTATCTTGGAGAGTTTAAGAACTGAAATTATTTTCCCTTAATTCAGTCACCATGTTAGATAAAGTTAAAACATGAGTAAATTGTAACATATTCCCATGTGCACCACTGCATGGTGCATTGTCTGATTGTACTGCATCGCTTTTCTTTCAGCATTCTGACTTTTGTGGCAGTTTTTGCAGTGTAAGAAAAGCTTTCTTAAGTATTGAAACCACTTGGTACTCATTCAAGCTGAAGCTTTTAAAGTAATACCATACACTTGTTCCTGCTGCATATAAACAACCTCATTGCACTTTCTTTTGGGTGTTACTGTTTTAGAATTCAGAGTCTATTCAGTATCGTATTTCTGTATATTCATTGAAATGCATTAAATTATGATCTCAAATGGCACATTTTGGAAGTTGAAACCTCTTTTCAGTAGTATTTTCTGCTGAAGGTTACTGGAAATCTGCGAAAAAGATTCCAGGTTAATAATTTCTTTAAATTTTCTCTGTTAGTTGCCAGGCTGAAATTTCCTGGGTTATTACAACCAAGCTGTGTTTGAATTAACTAGGGGATGTTTGCTTTCATCCTATTGGGCTAGGAAATGATCACGCTTGCCTGGTTTCTACTGTGATAGGTTTCACGTGTTTACATCTTTTTAAGAATACATGTCTTGCACTGAAATACTTACTACCCATAATTCTTTCAAAGAGTGAACTCAGTTTTTTCAATAATCTATGAACAACAACTCACACATCCAGAACTAAAATCTCAATTAAATTACTTTAGAAAAGTCAGTACAACTTTTTTCCTGTACTTGATTTTAAGAGTTAAAAATCATGCTATAAACAAAGCCGTTCAGGCAGCATCAACTCAGCTGTGCTGGGAGCTGTGTCTTCTATTCTTCATTCCCTATATTTTTTTGGTATAAGCTACAGTAGGTATGTAACCAAAATGTGAGAAATGTGACAGGAGTGAATTTTTATTAAAGTGATAGTGTTAAAAGGTTTTGATCTCTTTTCTTGATTTCCTGCCCCCAAACGTTAGCTGTAGTTGCATGTGTTTTACCATTTGCAACTTTGCAGTGGGTGCACTGCACTTGTGAACCTGAAGGTATAATTACTTGTGTCATTTTTCATGTTGTATATTGTTCAAAAGAAAAAATATACTTGGGTTTCTATTCCTTGTCTCCAGGGCACCAGATGATGATGAATCAAGGCTTTTATATGTCATGATGCACAGATATTCTTAGTTTATCTTTTGTCCTTCACTTTCTTCTCAATTTATTTGTTGCAGGCTCTACTAATAAAGTTTATTAATTATATATGCCAGAAGCACAGATGCTATGCTTAAGCATGAATTCAGTTAGCATTTTCATACTTGTAGGTGTACCATGAAGAAGAACTTACTACTGCCATGCAGTACAACTAATCTCTGGCTAATTTGTTCTTTCTGCTTCTTATAGCAACAATCTGTACTTTGCAGAGTGATGTTGCCTTTCACTATGTTCAAGATCTCTACTGTTATTCATTATAAAACAGATATGTAATTATAGGAAAGAAATTGAAAGTTTGACTCTGGATTTCATTAGATTAAGAAATCGTCCCTTAGGCTATTTGTGATTTTTTTTTCTCTCTCTCTCTTTAAAAAAAAAAAATTACCAGACCTCAGGTTTCATTTTGTACTTTCTCAAGACACAGGGTAACTTAGGGGAATTTAACAGACATTTTAGAACTGAGTTGTCTCTTACATAGATGAATTATTTGACTAGCTCTCTTGATAGTTCTTATCCTAGCTACTTGCAGCACATTTTCATAAATCAAAGTGATTCTAATATTAATGAAGAACACAACAATAGAACTGCTGAGAAACTATAGAGTTGCTGTGTGTCTAGGGTGCAATTTTGCCTCAAAAAAAAAAAAACAACAAAAAACTCCAACTTTTAAAACAGTGGTGGTGTCAGGGGGAAGCATAGGAAGCTCTGCTATGCTTTCTGAGAAGCTATACAGAGGTTACATATTGAAGGCAACCTAGCTAGGAGAAAAATTCCTGTAGGATAACAGTAAGTGTTTCAGTACAGTTATTATAACTTCCCTCTTCCCTTTTTCTTGCAGTTAGATTATTATTTGGATTACCTTGGGAATGTTTGATTTTTTTTTTTTCCCTATTGACCTCATCCTAGTTTGTGCTTGCATAATTTCTACCAGTTATGAGTCTCGTGTTTTCAGACTGTCAGAATTCAGATTTAAACCCAGCAATTGAGCACATAAGAGATGAGAAAGAAGGCGAGACTTGCCTTGGACCTTATGAAATTCTGCCCTATTTAACAATATTTAGAAAGCTAAACAGTTAACGATATCTATCTCAAGTCTGTCTAGACAGAGCCACTTTTAACCAATGTTCCTGGGAGATCTTGTTTGCTCAGTTAGAGCCAGACACAGCCTGCTGCTGCAGGAGAGCTGTTGCAGAGGCTGCTGGCTGGGGCTTGGCAGCACTTCTCTTAGCACTGTGCCAGGGGCGTAGCAAGCTGTCTGCCTCTTCCTAGAGGCTGGCTGCAGCCCTTTGCTTCAGCCCTAAATGCTTGCCAGTTCTTCAATTTGGAGTTGTTATTAATGTCAGTCAGTCAATGAAGGCTTACCAAACCTACAAGTGATGATATAAAAAGAATGTGGGAATGTATTGCTTACATCAGAGCTTCATCATAGTTACTGAATACTGCCAGTCCAAAGCAGCTACATCAAGGTGTCTCATATTATCTTAACACAAAATATGGACACAACATGTCCATATTATCTTGTAAAACTAACAGCCTTCCTAGTCTCCCTCAACAACTTTTGTTAGGATAGCCAGGTTGTGACAAGAAAACCACAGAAAATACTGAACTACACATTGGCAACTTGCATATAATGAAAAAAAGGGTTATTTATTTTTGCACACTGAAGGGTGGAGGGGTTTTTTATTTGTTTTGTTTCAGCGTTTTTATTGGTGGGGTTCCCAGACTACCCACAAGCAGAAGATAGGATGGCTTTGGCTGAAGGGAATTTAAAAAGCAAGAGGTAACTCTAGGGCAATGCTCTGGCTTGTAACTACTCCCTGTCTTCAGTAACAAATCTAGCCGGCAGTGTAAGTGCTCACTTACTAATGACTTACTAAAACACATGACTTAGTTTTACAGCAAATGTACCAGATTTTTGCAGCAAGATAAGCTAAGATACATTTAAAATTACATTTGATAAAGGATTCATAAGATATAGCTACAGGGTTTTGCATACTTAACTTATTCAAACCTATAGCAATCCTCCCTTGTGTTTTCAGAACCTACCTGGTGTTTTATTTGATCCAAAATTGTTGATAAAATTTAACAGCTAATTTCAGTTTATGATTATTGTGAGGAGAGTCTGCTTACAAAGGAGGAAGGTGTCCTGCCTTTCCATCCAACACTCAGATGGCCAGAACACTGACTGGCTTTCAAGTCTTCTGAGGGCAGGATTTGAACTTGTGTAGCCTGTGAGCTCCTAAATCTGGTTTACATCAGGCAGAGGGGACCCTCTCCAACTCAAGGTAGGCACACTTGGGTTGATCAAAGAGAGCTGTGTTCTCCCACTGTCTTGAATGCTGGATGAACTCTAGTGTTTAGCTTGGGTGGTTGCTCTTGCTAAACATCCCCATGTGGAATGGAAGTTTAATTTCTGTTTCAGCGTGAACCAGACCTCTTGAGTCCACCCCTCAGGAAAATAAAACAACCCTGTACTGTGCTTTAATCTTCATTTGAGCTGTTTTTATTTTCTGGAAATGTTTTACTTTGACTGCTAAACCAGAGTATTAAACATGGCCAGGAGTCATCACTGAAACCCTCCCTCCTGCTTCCAAGACAGGTAGGACCTGAGAGGGCAGAAGGGGCTGAGAATGGGAAAGCATTCTGGAAAGTTTCGTAAGTCAAAGAACTGAAGTACCACCCTCCTTTTCTCTGAGGAGAGCTGGTGTAGAGTCAGGCTTTGAGCTGAAGAGCCACTAAGTGGAGAAAGCAGGGAACCTCTGGTTCATGGACTCGTCCTTCATATCAGATGTGGGCTTTATTATCTGGTACAAATTTACTAGCAAGTATTTCCTAATCAACAATTCTTAATGCTACTTTTCAACATTCCACTCTGCCTCTCACAATAAGTATAGTAGTTCTGTGTGAACAAATATGATTTAAGGCATCTTAGAATCTCCATATCTATAGCATATGGAGAGATTTGTAAATGTATTTTTTTAGTGGGTGTTTGCAGAAGCCATACCAGCCAGTAGATGTTTAAGAATGCTTTCTAGGCCATTTCTTCTGCAAAACTCTGTTCTGCATTGCTGATAATTAAAGAAATAAGTTACATTGCTCTGTTTGATGTATGCTTTCTGCAGATTTTTTTTTTTTTTTTTTAGTAGAAAAACCTTTGCCCTTCAAGTGCCGGAAGAGAGCATGCTTATGGCATTTTGAAACTATTTTCCTCACAGAAGAACATAGCATTTTGCACAAAATCACATACAGGATGGAACCTAACCTAGATTTCATGACTTCTGTTTTTCTGTTCTACGTACTAACTGGGTTTTTTTAATGCAGATAAATGAAATATGGACAATTTTGAAGAAAACTGTGTTGAAAAATATGTATTTGAGGTCTTCACGAAACTTTTTGAATTTTTGACGTTCTTTCTAAGCTGAAAACAATCCATTTTCATTATGAAGCTTCAAGCAGTTTTTCAGAGAGAGGTGTTGAGAATGCTCTGTCATTTGCATTATGAAGCATATCGTCCTTACTCAAGCCCATGAAAACACTCACTGATTTCTGGAGGTTTTGGATGAATCCCATATTTGCCAACTTGTAAACATGCTGTCAACATAGAAATCAAGTTTTGACTGTAGAAATTTCGGTTTGACAACCCGATTGGCAAAGACTGTAATACAACTATTTATATGTTTGCTAGTTGACAAAATATGTTCCCAAACCTAAAAAACTTGACCATTCATTCTTTCCTTATTTATTAAAATCGTAACTTAGTGTATAGAATTGCAATCTGCACAATGAAAAGGCATTTTTAAAGCTTTAACTTCTAATATTTCCCCCCTCTATCAAGCTTGGATGTTTTGTGAGAGTTTATACCCAAAGCACCACAGAAACATAAAAAGGCATTATTGCCTCTAAATATTTTAAACTGCTTTATTATTAAGTTACTACTTAGAATGCCTTTGAAACACAAATACTCTCAGTTTTAATTGAGGAGGTATTTCTTTTCAAGTATCAGAAGGTAAATAGTGTTCTTATAGGTTTCCCCCATGCATTGAAATACTATTACACCAAATATTGTGCATCTTTTTTTCAGTTTCTGCAGGTGCATGTTTGTCTTGGTATCTCAACGTGGGCTTGTATAAGTCATCACCTTAATCAAAATATTTTTTAGATACTTCTAATACAAAAGAAAAATCTTGTACAGCTTAATTTGGCTTTATTTATTCTAAAATAGCTTGTGTGTGTGTTTGTGCAATAATCACTTAGTCTGTTGCTCTTTTTTTCTCTTTTTTTTTTTTTAATAGGAGATTAGGCATTTACCAGTTTTCTTTTAAACTTGTTGAAGAATTTTGACTCTGTCCAAAGCAAGAAGTGCTGTTGA
Source organism: Indicator indicator (assembly GCF_027791375.1). Lineage (NCBI taxonomy): Eukaryota > Metazoa > Chordata > Aves > Piciformes > Indicatoridae > Indicator > Indicator indicator. Next base: position 15,189,586 of record NC_072016.1, on the reverse strand, counting down.
TAGGTTGACAGAGAGTTGATATGGGGAGCTTGCTCAGGTCATGTATGCTGTCAGCACCAAAAGCTGTGATTCCCAGTATAACAGGAGACAGCTATTTAAACATGCAGAGCCACCCTCCACCCTAAAAATGTGAGTTCATGCTGGGCAAGAATCCACCTGAAGCATTTACCTCCACAATAAATCCTCATTCTAATGTGGAGTGTTTGCTCAGAGGAGCATTCACAATTAAGATGGAAAAAAATAAATTAAAAAAAAAAAGAAAATCTGCGCTTAAAACCTCCTGAAAAAATTTCATCTACAGAAACATACCCTGTCTTGCATTATAATTTTTTAATCACTTAAATCTTTTCTTTCCCATAATCCAAGAGCGTTATCCATTATCTAATTACCTCATCTTTTAAGTATAATTAATGCATTTTTTGAAACATATTAGATTCCCCCTTATTGGAATTTATGCCTTATGGACATCAGACTGCTTGTAGTACAGAGTACCATGGTGCCTCGAGCACCAATTGTCTAAAGATAGGTTTGTGGGCCCAGCCCCCCTCCTTTGTCCCCTTAAGTGGCCTGGTCTGTCAACAGCAGCTTATTCCTAGCAGAGGGCTGAGCCTTTGGTCCCTGTTCCATGGATTGGTCCCTGTTCCATGGATTGCTCCCTTGGCAGTGCTGCTGTGCTTTTCTGAGTCTTCTGACAATAACCTGAAGGGGAAGGGGCTGAGGTGACCCACCCTGGCTGCTCCAGGAAGGGGCCAAAGCCTATTTGTGAGCCGGACTGGATTTGCAGTGGACAGACCAGTCTCTTGTGTCGAGGCTATCAGCCTGCCCTATCAGTATCAGGGTTCTGGAGGCAGTGTCTTAGTGTGACTTGGCAGTTACCAGGCACACTTCAGGCGAATGAAAATGCTATTTCAGATTTTTCTTGAGGCACGTTTCCAATATTCTCAGTGTCACGGCATATTGCAGGCACTTCTCTTAAAGGCTAGCGTGGCAGCTGACAAAAAGATGGGGCATGAAGTGAAACAAAACAGATTTTGTGGTTTTCTTAGCTAAAACTTCTAATTCTGTGAGTTTAGATTTACATTAGGCCCTGACTCCAACAGCAGCTACTTCTAAGGCTCCCATAAGGAAAGTGTATTTGGCTGAGCCTACTCACCAGAGTTACAGACTCACCATTCTTGCAGCAGCAGGACTTCCTGAGCAAGCATAGACAAAGGAGGAGGAAAACGGCAGACAAGGTAAAATATCCTCTTGCCCTGTGCATTCTCAAGTCCTGTACTCAGCACTGGTTAGGCTGCACCTCGAGTAGTGTGTCCAGTTCTGGGCCCCTCAATTGAAGAAGGATATTGAGATACTTGAACGTGTCCAGAGAAGGGCAACGAGGCTGGGGAGAGGCCTCGAACACAAACCCTACGAGGAGAGGCTGAGGGAGCTGGGACTGTTTAGTCTGGAGAAGAGGAGGCTCAGGGGTGACCTCATTGCTGTCTACAACTACCTGAAGGGAGGTTGTAGCCAGAAGGGGGTTGGTCTCTTCTCCCAGGCAATTAGTGACAGAACAACAGGACACAATCTCAAGCTGCGTCAGGGGAAGTTTAGGCTTGAGGTGAGGAGAAAGTACTTCATGGAGAGACTTGTTAGAGGTTGGAATGTGCTGCCCAGGGAGGTGGTGGAGTCACCATCCCTGGAGGAGTTCAAGAGGGGATTGGACGTGGCACTTGGTGACATGGTTTAGTGGTCATGAGGTCTTGGGTGACAGGTTGGACTTTGATGATCCTTGAGGTCTTTTCCAACCTTATTGATTCTGTGATTCTGTATTGTTGCCAGCTTAGTAAGAGCATGAATGATTGCAGGATTCCGAAGAATACAATATCAGATGCGAGGAGAAAAAAAAAACACCCTCCAAATGGAAATGGCTGATCTGTCACACCAGCCATAGCACATCATGGAGCCTGTTCATCCCTCATTTGCCAATTTACTACTTAAAAACAGTGTCAGCATCTTGAGCAGCCTATGACAAGAGGCAGCATTTCATGGAAATTATAAAGTCTTGGATACAGCAAAAACTACTAGTAACAGCAAGGATTTCATTAGCAAGGTCCTACCTCCCTAATGCTGGTCATCATAGCAGATTTCCTAATAAATATGATCTGAAACTATGTACCTGATGATAAATAATCTTTTCCTAAGCCCTCTTACAACCTCCACAAACTTTCAGCCAAACCTAGATGGGTACCTAAATGGTGTTCTGCTTTTTCAAGCTTGTCTCAGGATTAGCACTATAAAAATTGAATAGGAAGGCAATGAAAATAAATCTTCCTGGCAGAGTACATGCTCTGAGCAGAAGTTGGTTAATATAGGGATTCAATTCAAAACTGATACATGCTGTACTTTAGATTCAGGCTCTGATAGCTTTTGTGTCTGACTTCTCTGGGAGAGGACGTTTTTTGGACCACTGAGATGCCAAAATCCTTTCCAGCAACCATGCTCTGTATGTGGCTGTGTCAAGCAAAGTTGGTAAAGTATCTATTTATTTAAAACCCACCTAGTAGGTTATTAAATTCATTGATATTTTGGGATTGATAACTGGTTACTAATGTCTCTGAATAATTGCAGCTGGCAATTAAATGAGTAAGGATACAAGTCTAGCTCTGAATTTAACTCTTTTCATGCTATGACCGAAAAGTATGTTTGTAGGAACTTAGTATGACAATGTGCATTCATATTGCATGATATATCAGTTACGCAGGTAATCTGGGGAAAAAAAAAGTTTCAACATATATTTGATGGGCAAATATCTAAAGATTCAAAGGTATTCATCTTTGCCATCTTTGCAGTACTTCACTTGAAATGCAAAAATATATTTCAGAGAACTGTTCAGTTATAATGATAGTGAACTTTTTTAAAGGTGAACCCTCTCTCATTCAAGTATGTAATTGCTTATATGCATAAGGAAATAATTTCCCTGGCTTTCTTTAGTAAGCACCAATTATAATTTAATGCTTTAGAACTGGTCTTATCAGGCTTGCTGCAGAACTCTCTTAGCAGGAATACAACTCTGGGTGAAAAGAACAAGTCATAATTCATAATAAAATTCTACAGTAGTTATCATTTCTGTGAGACTCTGCTTATCTAAAATTCTCTCTCTCTCTCTTTTTTTTTTTTTTTTTAATTCTGTGAGATTTTTCCATTAAGTAATCACAGGTTTTCAGGGTTTTTTTCCTTTTTTTTTTTTTTTTTTTTTTGTTCACCGACATACATACACCTTGGAGAATGAGTGCAAGTAATTTGATAGGAAATTAAGGGGGTTGTGATGAAGGCACTAGCCTGAAGCTCCAGAGATCTGGGCTCAGCATCTGGCTCTGTACCACAGCTTTTTGGGTGACCTAGATCAAGCAACGACTAGCACCCATGGGCAACCCTGTGAGGTATGGGGAGCAGATGGGACATGTTGGATGTGGATCATGGCCCTGGGTAAGCCTTAGGACGCTGAACTGCATCACAAAGCCCCACTCCTTGCAGCTGCCAGGTAGCTTCTCCAGTTAGAGCCTGTATAAATGGAGAGAGACCCCCGTCTCTCTCTAATAAGATAAACATCATTATTTTGCGTTTTAGTGCAGCCAACTCATTCCCTCAGCTACATAGGTTATGAGTGACATTACCTTTGCAAACAGCAGTCTGCTTCATTATCACTCTTTTTGAAAGCCAATAGTCTTTACCTGGGAATTATGGTATGTTGTCAGTTTTCTCAAATGAGGCTGCAGTAGGACTGGAAATCATTGACCCTACAGTAAATCATGTAATCCCCCTAGGCTTCAGTTTCCACCTATGAGAAAGTGGGAGCAATGCAGGGTTTTAGTAAAAGCTCTGGATACTGAAGGACACCAGACAATGGAGAACTGCAGAAGGTACCCTGTTGCTTGATGAGCATTCAGGTAATCTCACCAGAATTAACCGTCCTCAAAAACAAACTACTATTTGTTTTAGGAACATATATATATATATATATATATATGAATATATATATGTATTCATATATATATATGAAAGGAATGATAATACACTGAATAGAATGAAGATCATTCTAGACTTTGAACAAACATAGTGAGCTTTCAGCTGAGGTGAGGTGTCTTGATGCCAGAATAAACACATTCCAGTTTTCCATTGGCTTTTCTTTGAAAAAGCTAGCACACGTAGCACACATAGCTGCCAGCTTCTGTTCGCTAAGTTGATGTGCTTCTTACAAATACAGATTTACCTCAGCCAGTGATTACAACAGACTTTCTTTGCCTTTATATGGTTGTTTCATATTTCTCTGCTTTTAGCTCAGCCTACTCCCAACTATGTCTTCCCAGATTAAGAAACAAGCTTTGTTTTTCTGGGCATCATTTTTGATTTCTTAAAATAGCACGGCACTGACACTTCCATGTTTAAAGGCTGCTAAAAACACAACTTTGAGTCAGCTGTTGAAACCCAATAGCATCAATAAAGAATGATGCTGAATAAGCATTAGAGTATCCCCTTTTCACCCTCAGAAAGTTGCTCTCAAACATTCTAAGATTGACCCACATTCAGCTTTTTTTAAAATGTTCTCAAATAAGCAGCAGATTTTGCTTACACATGGAATAACTCTTTGTTCAGATCTTCACCATGTTTAAGCAGAAGGGTGTTCATATTCCCCAAAGAAAGACTTTTCTCCAGGACATGTTCTATTAACATTGCATTAGCAGAACAATTCTAGAAACTGGAATGTACATCTCTGTGCTACTGATTTCTCTCTTTTCCAGGAAAAATAGATGTGCAAAATGGTATAGAATCATAGAATGGTTTGGGTTGGGAGGGATCTTAAAGATCATCTGGTTACAATCCCTCTCCTGCCATGGGCAGGAAGACCTTCCACCAGCCTGATAATATTAGTGTGGTCACATCCCAGTGCCCCTGAGAAGATTCTCTTCAGTGCACTTTAACACAAACCCAAAGCAGTGTATACAAGGATGATATGCATATGCATGTTTGTCTGCTGTATGTCAGATATTTAATTTTTTTTAATCGGTTCTAAAGACTGCAGGGCTGCCAAAGATTTCTTTTTGTTGGGGATGCTTGGGGAAGAAAATTCTGAACCTGCTTCAAAAGGGAAAAACTGCAGTCAGAAGAATCCAGCTCCTAGGGGAAGCTCCTGCTTAGCTGGAGCTTACCTGGACTTTCTAGACTGGATGACTAAAGGAAAGGAAAGAAAGATGGAAAGATGTCATGAAACAGAAGTGGTATATGACCAGGTTGGCTCAGCTCAGAATCAAGCTTCTCTGCCTGCTGAAAGCAAGGGCATTTTGATACCAAACGTATGGCATAGGTACTCTCTGATGGTTTTTCTCTGCCTACAGTGGCTGAATATTTTCCCTAGCTCTCTTTTCCTTTCTTTCAGTGATATTCTCACACTGAAGTATACAAAGTAGCTTCTTTGGTTAGCACAAGCCTGTCAGTTAATAAGTCCCAGGATATTTCCATATTTAATAGCTAGTATGTATGAAGAATGAATGAAAGCCACTTTGGCAATATTGCCTTCAAAGAAATTTAAATACTTGCTTAGAGGCCAACTGAAATGCTTGCTTGGGGTGTGAGGAAAGACCTCTACTTCATGACATAGTTTTAGTTCAGACTGCTTACAGTTTTATTTGCTAAATGTAAAAATAGCCCATCTCTTTCAGCTGACAGTGGCATCTGGGGAAGTGTGTTGAAACACACAAAGCACAGAGCAAAGGAATACCTTATTCAGCCGCAGCAAGATTGTCCTTTATGTTTCTGGAAGACATTAGTGGGAGAATCTGTCCTAAAATATATTAGGAAAAAAAAGAATCTTACATTTCTTAAGCATTTTGTGTTGTTCATACACAGCACAAGATTTTGTTGAGAGTTGTATTTCTCCCATAACCAGAAAAATCATCTCTCCTTTCTGCTGCAGTAACGTTAAGGCTGTAGAGGCCACAGCAAAGGCTTATGGCTTTATTACTATTTCCTTGCTTGCCTACAGCCATTAAGTATCATAACACAAAATCCAAGATTACACATGCTACTGAACTGGGCAGCTGGAATTAGAGCACTGTGTGTGTGCTGACGTGCTTTGGTGATTAGAGCCCATTTTACCAAAAGCAGAGGTTCTTCAGTCCACTGGAAGTTTGCTTCATGGCATCTCTAACCAGGGCTCTGGAGATCCCTGTAAAGTTTTGGTAATTCCTAAGGGTCCTGTACCTGAGCTAAAGGGGAGGGTTCATCCTTTCAATTCTGGGAATGAAGTCAACACTTAACTATCAGAAACAGAGAGTTGAACCTGTGATACTTACACTCTGTGAAAACCCATACAAGCCATCCACTGCTGGTGATAATTAGCTTTAAATGTGAGAAGACTTCACTGAAAGGATAGCAGGGGAAATCTGTCACACACAAGGCATGCAGGTGTAGTGAACACTGATGTTAACACTGGCAACAACCCCTTAAAATACTGACATTGAAGAGAAGCTGTTAGGGAGTTCTTTTTTTTTTTTTTTAATGACAACCTGAGGTGGTATTTTTGACAAAACAAGGCACCATCCAGTGGTGACAAGCCTCAGGAGTATGCAAAATGGGGTAGGGCTCCAGGACCATTCTTTTCCTGAAGCAAGAGGAGCAGCCTTCAGAAGTTTGGGAAATCCTGCAGCCAACGAAGGGAAATGCTTGGACTGGGCTTCCAGATTAAATGTCCTCAAATCTGCATACCAGCATAAACTACACTGAGAAAAATGGCCCAAAAAGCTGTACCTTGTGCTTCCCTCCACCTTCCCAGCTGCAAAGAAAGGTACATATGGTGAATGTTCAGGCTTCCATTTAACAAAGTACTGAATAAATCAGGGATTTAAAGTTCAGTGTGGACTACTTCTGGGCTCTGTGGTACTTTCAGCTTAAGCTGCATACCTAAAAAATGGTACTATCACTGGTGGAAGATCATGGTACTATTGGAGAAGAAAGGAGAAAAATAGGGAATAAGAATAACAGTGCCTTTATATCCCAGCTCCAGCATGCAAATCTAACTATTTTTGTACACAACCTTTATTGCTTTTAATTCACCATAACAGAGCTGAAGCAGAGCTTTAAAGGACTGATTGTGGCAGCAAATGTAGACTAAGTGATAAAATCTTCTCCTTTTGATCATTCAGTCCCATCCTGAGGTCTTTAAATTAGCCCATCAGACAGTTATTAATTAACATCATGCTACAGTAAATATCTTCATTTAGTAAAATATAAAAGGGTCTTGGGCAATCCCCATTTTGGGTCAACAATCTAGACTTATCATTAGGGTAAACTTTTAACTACAATTCTGTGATTTTTTTTTTTTTTTAACTTGAAAGGTGCTCAAACAGAAATGTTTAGTGAATTGGATCCAAGGGATATTTCGCCATGCTCAAGGCAGATGTTATCAAGAAGGATCATTTGTATTGGCAGTCCTTCAAAGGTTACCCTCTAACCATTCTCAAATCAGGTTAGTCCCACAAAGAACTCCTACTTTATTCTAGGCATTGCTTCAAAGTCTGCAGCCACACATGCGAGAAGGCGACTGTTAAATTTTAACTGATGCTACAGTTTCTTTCTGATCTATTAAACGTGGGTAACCTGTGATTAGTAAACACATCTTTTTACACACCTGGATGGTAATAATTTATGGGGGCTGGTCAAGAAAGTTGTGTTCCCTGGGTTTTGAATGCAGCTGGTTTTAGTGAAAATAATTGGAAAGATTTCATGTTTAATGGATTGTAAGAATTTTTGTCACCGTTGCTAGTTAAGCATTATGCTGGTGCAATTTAGAAAATCAGCAAACTTTAAAAGTTAGTAATGGGGGGTTATTTTTGTTTTATTTTAGTTTACTTCATTTTATTCTATTTGCCCATGAAAGGAAGGGGTGGGAAAAAAAAGGGGGGGAAAAAAGGAAATAAGGGAAAAAGAGAAAAGAAAAAAGAGAAGTGAAAAGAGAAAAGAAAAGAGAGGAAAAAATAAAAGAAAGATAAAAGAAAAGAAAAGAAAGGGAAAGCAAATGAAAAGAGAAAAGAAAAAAGAAAATAAAAGAAAAGAGAAAAAGAAAATAAAAGAGAAAAAAAGAAAATAGAAGAGAAAAAAAGAAAAGAGAAAAGAAAAGGGAAAGGAAAGGAAAGGAAAGGAAAGGAAAGGAAAGGAAAGGAAAGGAAAGGAAAGGAAAGGAAAGGAAAGGAAAGGAAAGGATAAAAGAAAAGAAAAGAAAAGATAAAAGAAAAGAAAAGAGAAAATAAAAGGAAAAAAAAGAATTATTTTTCATTAATTGAAAGCCACTATTTTAACTCTGTGTTTGGCAGGGAACCTATCATTTGGCAGCCTGAGGAGCTGGTACAGACCTCTGCTAATCATCAGGCTCGGATTTAGAGAGAGAAATGGTGGTGCTTGCTTGCACTTCTTTTACAAAGTGAACTTTGCGGGTCAATCACACAAACAAAGCATTAGTCCCAGCACATAATTTGCCCTTTCTGGGTATTTAGAAATTTGCTTATGTGAGAGAGTGAGTTGCACCCTTTCTGCACTCACATGACAAGATTTCTGCAGCCTCCCCAGTTATTTTCGCTTGGTGTCTGGGGAGTCTGGGTGCGTAAGACTGAGAAATGTTCTTTATATTCCTCTTTGTGTGTGCATGTGTGTTATTTTTGTTTGGTTTTCTGTTAATGAAAGCTGAGTGAAAGGTTGAGGGGAAAGCTGGTAAGATGCACTGGTCATTCCCAAGCCCAGCTTTTTGCAGATTCAAAGATGCATTTCAGGGTGCTCCAAAGCATCAGAAATGCAAAGCTTTGCTACTGAGGGGTTCTGCCATGCAGTCCCATCTAGAGGCAGATCTCTGGCCACATGAGTTAGAGTGGAAGGCTGGAATCATGTACATCACAATCATCTTCTTCATCTATAGAAAGGAAAAATGTATCAGAGTGAAGAACTTTTCTTTATTCTTTTCACAAGAGGGAGAACTCAGCTCAAATCTAAGATTTTGCTTATAGGGGAAAAAAAGATGAAATGTACTTCGTGGTTTTAGCAACTTAGTTTTATCTCTTTTCTTTTTGGAAAGATTTGGCAGTATTTAACATGAATCCGTAAAGCTGATAATTCTCTTTCCCTGATATTGTCAGTCTTCCTTCCTGAGCAGCAAGTTTCTGAAATACATCACTTTGTCTGACCTGTCACTGATTGAACATTAGTTATTCTAGAAATGTCCTCTTTATGTCTAAAGGAATTTGGTTTGTCTGCCTGACAGAAGGCTGCAAAAACCAGTCCCCAGCTCTGCTGCATGCCAGTGTGGAGCCCAGGCTGTCACTACCCAGGTGATCCGCAAAAGATGCTGACAAGCTGCTCCACCTGCACTTCTGAAAACTGCCATTCAGAAGGAGACAATGGAAGTATGTTTTGCTTTTCATAGAAGCAGGATACACAGCAAACTGGGCACTGTAACCTGAATGCTTGCAGCTCACTATAGACAGACAAAGAGTCTGCCTAGGCCTAATCAAAGTGCAGGCTACAAAAGAAATTCTTGAACTGTAGCAGGTCTGAAGCCACTCTGTTCTTGTGCAACATGCTACGTACACTGGCTGCTGTCCTGGTGACACAGTAATCTGGAAAATGCACCACTTGGATGCACATGTCCTCATGTTTCAACCTAGCTTAAAATTCAAAATATTTTAGTAAGCCTTGGTTCTGTGCCTATCACACCGTATCATTTTCTCTAGTCAGAAGGAGGTTGGCCACGTTTTCCATAAATGTACAAGTATTAAGCTTGGCATCATGGTTACAGTTGTACTATTATTAGATTTCTTCATTCTTATATACTTTTTAAAACCACAACCTAAAAGATGGACCAATACTGTTTTCCCTTTGAAGACCAACAGTGCAGGGTACCCTAGGGAGAGATATGGGTTATACAGGGCTGTCTTGTGTTATATTTTTCTTTTTCAAAGGATTTTTTATTTCTTCAAAGGCACTTTCATGGAGTTAAAAAATGCATCAGCTGATCTTCTCATCATAGGGTTTTCCTACATGGTGAAAAAAAAAATATATTGTAGTTTTTCAATTTTCTGAGGCTAAAAGACTGTAATGAAAGACCTGAGCTAAAAGATACATCAAGATACTTACATTCAGTGGAGCATAGGCCTCAGTCAGCAATATGCTTTTATAAAGTATAAGAATATATTTTGTATAGAACAGACCATTATTTAAAAGAATCTAATCTAAACACAATAACAGAGAATCTACTGAATTAATTCCTAGTTGAATAAAATGATGATGTTTAAAATAATGTCTAATGGGATTTCGAAATTGCCATTGATAGAGTATCCACCATAGTCCTTAGCAAATTGCTCCAGTAAGTCAGGTGGTCAAAATTTTGCATCTTACTTAAACCAGCTCCTAGTTCTCAAATCTTGTCACATAAGTAATTTTTTAGTCCTTCTATTGTTGTATTTTTGAATTCTGCATAGGTACTGAAAAGCACAGTCAACTTCTCACAGAATAAAAGAGAGGTGGATGCTGGCAGGGACCTCTGGAGGTCATCTTGCCCAAGCCCCCTGCTCAAAGCAGGGCCACCTAGAACCAATTGCCCCAAGGGCTCTGTCCAGTTCAGCTTTGAATACCTCCAGGGACAGAGACTCCAAAGCTTCTCTGGGCAGCCTGTTCTAGTGGTCTTTTACCCCACAATGCAAGAGGGTTTTATTATGTTTAAGGGGAATTTCCAGTGTTTCAGATTTTGTCCATTGTCTCTTGTCCACTCACAGTCCAGTCTTCTCTGCAGAGAAGAGTCTGGCTCATTCTTCTTCTCACCACCAGCCATCAGATTTTTATAAACAATGCCAAGATGTTCAATTAGTTGGACCCTGTGATCTCAGATTCTTTTTAGAACCTGCTTCTTTTCCCTTCAGTGACTATTGCCTGGTTTCTTCCGTTTTGGACAGATTCGTTCCCATTTGCAAATGCACATTAATCATTCAGCTTGTGAGCTCATTCAGACTAAATTTTAGCAGTGGGTTGGCTGCTTTACAGTTTGCCAGTCCTCTGTCTTTATGGAAAATTGTCATACATGGATTTATTGTTTCTGTGCTTGACATTCGCTAAAGTGGTTTGAGTGGAGGACCACAGAGCACTCATTTTTGCCCTTGCTCTGAAGTCTCTGTTCCTATGCAACGTAACAAGGGAGCAGAGTGAGAGTGCAAAAGAGGCAGAGGAAGAAGGGATGCTGTTTGGATGACCTCACTGGGTCAGGGATTTGGAAGTTTGTAATAATTTGCAGCTATTTACTACTTCATTTGGTATTTCTACACTGAGCAGATTTTACTTGAAAGATCTGGCAAAAGGATCCTTACTATTTATTAGTACAAGTTTATTATTCAAAAGAGAGATTAATTTAGAAATTCCTTGACAGCCTACCCACAGTTGCACTTTACAATTCATAATGCAGTGCATGAACAGAAACAGTCTGTTCTATAAACTTGCTCAGGTTTCCCAGATGTCTGGATCTTTAATAGACAGACCAGTGACTCAAGGTAGTCCTGTTAAAAGATGCTGTAGTCATGGCTCACAAAAGCCCACTAAAGTCACGACCAAAAAGTATGAGTCACTTCAGTGTGAGCACTGTGCCCTACATCCATGCACTGGGACTGCTTTCCCGAGAGTGGGAACTAAAAAAGTGCTTCATCTCCCAGGAAAACTGTAAGCTGCCAATATGCAGCCTTGGATTGTTGAACTCAGCCTGAACCCTGTTTATTTTTACTTCTGCAGAGAGGGCACAAACTATCCTTCTGACACCAGATCTGGTGCACTCCATGTGATCACATTCTTTCTACTGCAGGAGCGAGCAGCAGACTTCAGTGCTTCCTCTCAGTGCTCTGTTCCTATTTATATTGCTGTGTAACATGGATGTGCTTACATGGCCATGTGGGAAAAGGATCATGTAGCTTGAGAAAAAGTGTATAGGAGTGAATTATTTGCAATCAGAGAGAAGGGAGTCCACAAGAGTTTACAGCTGAGCAAAGCTGGCAGTTCTTAGCTGAAAAAAAATCTTGTGTGAGTTGCATTCAGCCTTTTATGCCACCTGCTGTAACAACAAAAAAGCATATTGGTGACAAAAATGCCCAATATTTTCATTCAAACATAAATGAAAGGCAGATTGTGCAGACACGAGTCTCACACACATTAAATAGTGAACTAACTTGGATAAGACCAATCTTGGTTCCACAAGTCCCAGAGCTTCATTCTTCTCGTGTTTCCTTCATACCAAGGATGATCCTCTGGCAGCTGGAGACTCTGCTCACTGGGATTTGGGCTGGTGCTGCATATCTGGTGTCTCAGTTTTCATTCTGCAGCAGAGTCTGCAGGGAAGGAAAGGGGCAACTCTCCCCTCCCAAAAGCAGCAATGTGAGACATGTTCCTGTGGTGGTCACTATGTCTTGAGCAAATGAAGGAACTGAAACTTTCTTGTAAGCCATTATAAAGCCCAATATAAAGTGCTGCAGTGCTGCTCATGTAGTCAGCCATCAAGAAAGCCCTTACTTCAATTAGAAACTCATCTTAGCAGGAGACTTGTTCTTTAGACTACAGGGCTGATTCCCACAAATTGCCAGGGCAGCTTCTATGGCTACATTTTGCCCAGGCATGCAAGAAGTAACATAAGCTACTGTTTTACATGCCAATATTGGAAGGATGGCAACTCAGAAGGTAAAGAAAGTGGTGTGGTAATAGGAAAGGATGTTTCAGCTCTCATGGATCAGGCCTGAAACAGAGGCAAAAGTCCTGGATTCTCCTAGGAGGTACTCAATATTCATTTTAAATTTCTTTCCCCAGAGCCTGCAGAACCACTTATGTATAATTTCCCTAGTTAATCTCCCTGATGACATTCAGTAACAGAACGAAAGAAGGGCAAAGGGGGTGTGCACAGCATCCAGCATTACTGAACATGACCAGGTGTTGTAGATATATCTAAAACAAGCAAGAGTTGATCTCCAAAAACCAGAATTGTCACGTTCAAGCCTGAATGACTTCTATGTCTTTCTACCTTCCTGAGTAGCTGTTAGCTGCTAGCCTTTTCTTTCACCGCTTCTTTTGTGATGTCCCAGAAAGGGAATTTCAATTCTGCTACCAGTTCCAGCCATTTCTCAAGATGCTGGACAACAGTCAATCCTCATCTACTCAAATCAGGAAAAGCTAATTCTCAGCTGGGCTTTCTCTGTACTTCCATAATTTTTTGCTGCACTTCTTAAGAGGTTTCCTGATGTTTGTTCCATTTTAAGAAAACAGTCTCAGCCATTTCATGCATACAAACTCCAGAAATCTCCATATCTACTGATGGTCTTGAGACTCAGTTCCTTTAGTTCTGCTGTGGGCTGCAGCAAAATAAATTGTTCTTTGAAAGGAAGAAAAATAGAGCTTGATTTAATTTGGAAGGACTTAATTTTACCCATAGCATAATGTAGCTATTCTCTCCAGGGCTGATATCCACAGCAGCAACACAGTGACAACAGCAAATCTTGACAGGGGATGCTAACAAGCAAAGAGAGAGAAACACAGGAAATGCAGCTCATGGCAAAAGAGGAGCTGCAAGAGATTAGATGGAAAAAGAGATGAAGATGGATATAATCAGAAACACTTGCAAATCGTACAGATATTATTAAAAGGAGAAAGAGATAGGAAGGTTAGGAAGGCAAAAAAAAAAATCAGAATGAAAAAGCCAGCACATTAGCCATGTGTGGACTAAATTAGCTGTGTATACACACTGTCTGCCAGAGAAGGACAGGAACAGAATGCAATATTCATTACAGCCAGAGTCAGTCCCACCAAGGTATCACAGCAGCGCACAGGGATCCAGCAGCTGCAAAAAAAAATACAAGGTGATGAAAGCAGGAATGAATTTTATAGCTGAGCTTCCACAGGCTCAGCAACTTTCTCCATATGATCATAACTGCTATCTGCAGAAAATGACCCAAGATGAATCTCAGTTACCTGAAGCATGAGTGCTTCATTTGGCTTTGGGAGAGATGGTCAGTTGCTGAGATCAGACTGGGAAGCTGTGAGATATGTTTAATAGACAAATAATTCCATTTACAATGTTTGAATTGTAATCAAAGATAAACTTTTCTCATGACTCCAGCAAAACTAATTTCATAGTTTGCTGCCGATAGTTTGGCAAGCATTTGTCAATTTTTCCAAACATCCTGAAACAAAATTTGTTCCACGATAACGAGAAAATTACTAAGAAATGAACTTGTGAGAACCAATTGTACATGTCACCAGTAAAATTTCAAGCAAAGACATGATCTATAGCTACTTTTCCATGCCTAATGTGATGAAGGTAAGAATGAAAATGCCAACAGTATTTTATCTGGGGGGGAACAGAATCTACCAGGCTGGAAGACAAGGAAAAAAAATTGCATGATTAGTGTTAGCTGTCCTGCACTACTTTATAAGAACAGGAACTCTGGCAAAGGCTGAACATTACAGCAAGGTATGTTCTCTATTGCTTATGTCACCCAGAAACATTCTACACACCACAGCTTGCCAGGGGTTATATATGCTTTCAAACAACTAAAGGATGATTTATGTACATATAATTAATAAACAGGGAGTAAAGAAGGGCCTGTTTTTCAAACAGTGAAACCTATGAGCTGCAAATGGCGTGTTTACTCATAAGTGACACTATTGAACAGAAGAGACAGGTGAAATTTCAGTATAATTTTACCACACAAGTGCTGAATTACACAGTCTGCAAGTGCCATGTACATATGACAGCAAATTCTGTATTTCTGGGTTTTGATAGGTATTTTAGGTGTACCTTTTGATTTGTACATAAGGACTTGTAAGCTATTGTTGTCAGAGTACTTGGAATGTGTTTTTACCTAGGTATTTGACAACAGACTAGAAAGAGAACCAAACTACAGTGCTCTTAAATGTTCTGACCTGAGCAGTTATTAAGGACAATCATTTCAGCCAGCATACAGCTCACTAAACAGTGTGGACTGCTATCGAAAAAAAAAAGAAATCGAGAACTTCACAAAGCAGCACCAAGTTAAATCACAGGGAGATGCAAAATGAACTCCATATCTCAAAATCCTTCATAGAAAGCCTGTGTTCCTCTTGTCTCTGTTAAAATAACTGCTGCTGTTCCTTTTTCATCATATGTTAATGGACAAGACCTGAGAAGCAAAGTAAAACAGCTGGAAGGAAAAAGCCTGTGTCAAGGAGGTGTCTGCATAGTTTTTGGACATCTTACATGAAAACTTTTTATTTCTGAGGGAAATGGAATATCTGCTTTGTTTTATCCCCATGATGCTGATGCTAGGACCACTGGACTGTCAGAACTAAGCATGCCCAAGGAAAATCCCAGCAATTGCAGCTGCAGAGGCACCTACTCTGCCAGTACTCCTCTTAACATTAAACCCAATCCTAAATGATGTTAAGAGCTGTCTCTGGACATCTCAGTTTTAAACATCACATCACAGAACGATTAGTAAGATTTTTTTTTTTTTTAAACAGAAAGATGGATCTGATCACTGAGCTAAAGAGAGTTCCAAGCAGGAAGACTGTTCCCATCTAAGCCTATTATTTAGTTTATTTATCTGTATTTTCATATGCAGTTATGCCATAACAGCAGCTCTTTAACTAGTGCATTGTAGCACTGTTTACAGTGGGTTTCTACACTGCTTCTGTTTCCCTCTTGAAAAATAAAACTGCATGTTTACCATAGAAACTGTCATGAGCTATATTAAACAAAAGCACACTTTAGAAAAATCGCTAATTTTAGAATGATCATAAATATTTGTACCACACAGACCACAAACAGCACCATAGAGACCACATTCTGTTTATATAAATCCCTCTTAATTTAGAAAATATTGATTTGATAGACTAAAGCAGCTATAGCCAACAAATGTACTTAAGAAAACTGCTACACAGTTTCCCATGACCAGTTTCCCCATCTGTACAGCAGTTTTTGTTTCTGATTAAAGTTGCTCCTAAGAGTTGCCATGGTGTTTTCATAACTGTCACTTCACCTTGAGTTCTAATGCTGGGAAGTTTGCTCTGGCCCAGATGTTGTAACTGGAAGTGTATAGATAGGTCTTTTCAGCCCTGTTCCTAACTATCCAAAGGGTTTCTCACACAAGACCAAGAATCCATCAGCTGGTGCAGGGCTTCAGGCTGCAAGCTGCAGGCATTGGGGGCCACACGTAGTTGTGTCGTTAGCACACCAGAGCTCCCATCCTCCAGAGCTGCTGCTGCTGCTGCGATATAAACCAAATTATTTATTTTCAGCAGTAAAAATTTATTTGATCTGTATGTGATCTGAAAGGACTTTCAAAACTAACACTGTCGATCTGGGATTATCCCAACTGGACTGCCAAAAACTGAACTCAAGAAAGAATGAGTCTGTGTTGCAGCTAGATGAGAGTCCTGCTCCTGTCACAGTCTGCTCAGACAGGCCCAAGAGAACTGAGAAAACATAAGCAAAGGAGGAAGGCAGCAAAAATTTTGGTGGGTGGTACTTTGCACTTGAATTAACTTAGAACTGTTGAGAAACCATCACCCTAGATGCAATTTCTCTAGAAGTGCTTTTAAAAATTTGTCTTGGTCTCAGGCCATGTAAGTCTCATTTTCTGCCTAGTAAAGATTATTATCTCTGGAAATATGTCTGCCATCCATGGGTTATAATTGCAGGTGTAGACTACTTTCAGGTGTTCTTAATCGAAAAATATACAATTAAACATAGTTCCATACACAGACTATATATACAAGAAAAATCATGCTGCTGAATATCCTTTTATTTCATTTGCAGATTGCAATGGATTGTGCAGCAGTGTTGTCCACTTAAAATACTTTTTATTGTCACACAGTAGATCCTGTGACTGATCAGAAGGAGAGGTTATCCACTTCCTTTATGTGTGAGCAGGTTCAAAGCTGGGGTATGGGAAATAGAGAGCTGAGTTCCAGAATCTGCACCCAAGTCACTAGCAGTACTGGCACTGGGTTCTCCAACTATAATGAGGCCACATTCCCCCAGACAAAAAGTATTATTTATCTAGCATTTCCTGTCCTGCAGCAGAAAATGGGAAACAAGTTGGCCAAAACCTTTGCTAATGAGAAGTTATTTGCCAAGTTGCCATGTCCCATTAAGATGGCACAGTATTTTACACACTTGAATCACTGTATTTTTTTTTCCCCAAATTTAAGCCCAGATTCCTGAAATGAAAGCAAATTCGTACAAAGGCACAATGTGAGGAATAGCAGCTGAGGGTTCTTGGAGCAGAAATACCATTGCTGCATCTAGTTTTAGTGATACAGATTGTGAGAAAGGGCAGCTCTTCTAGAAGGATTTTTAAGTTTGCGTGATGGGGGAAAAGTGTAACTGAGCTGCAATAACCTCAGCATTTTCTCTCTGATTTCCTGATATTCTGATATCCAGATTATGTTGAACTGTCCTTGGTCGTGTCTTGTGCCTTGTGTCGTGTATTATAATAGTTTAACAACGTTCTTAGCAAATTTACTTAGTTAACCCAAATAAAGCCAAGCTCCCCAGAGCATGTTGGGTTTGGTGGTTTGCTGAATCCCTGTTTTCATCAGAATGTTTGTTTTGGTGCTTTGCCCATCTGCTAGACCTCTCATTACCTTTTAACCTTATTACCCATTTGTTGTTGCTCTGCACATAAAGTGATGATCATATGGTTCTGACTGCAACTTTTCCTAAACATATCTGGTTTACATTCTGGAGAAATTCAAGTCACTGGGTTGATGTCTTGATTTTGCTGGGACAGAATCATGGGCCAGATACGGGCTGCAGGCCATTAGCAGTTTTGAGTCAGCAATGGGCAGCTGACCCAAATTGGCTAACAGGTGTATCCCATACCATAAACATCATGCTCAGTATAAAGGGGGAAGTTTGCTGAGGACTGAGGATCTTCTGTTGCAGCTTCTTCTCCTCTTCCTTCTCTTAAGGATGGCTGTGCTTCTGCTGGGTCTGAGTTGAGTATAACTTTGTCTACTTTATATTGGCATTGGTGTCGGTTTTACTGCTTCATTAAATCCATTTTCAGCCCTCAGGTCTCTTTTTTTTCCCAGTGTCCCTTGTCTGCTGGGAGAGGTCATCAGGTGACAGAGCAACTTGCTAGAGTTTAGTCGCAGATACAGGCTGAGCATAGTGGATTAATGAACTCTTCAGAGAACAAACTAGAAAGCAGTGAGGTTACACAGGGTCTTATGAAAGTACTTCCTTGAAGGCTGCTGTCTCACTGTCCCTTTCTTTGGTTTTCTCGAGAGAGAATGAATATTCCTTAAATGTTTCCAGAGATGGGGCATCTACCACCTCTCTGGGCAACCTGTTCCAGTGTTTCACCAGCCTCATCATAAAAAGCCATCTTCTTTATATTTAGTCTGAATCTGCCCTCTTTGAGTTTAAAACCATTACCTATGTCCTATCGCTACAGGTCCTATTAGAATTGTCCTCATCTTTCTTATAACCTCCCTTTAAGTACTGAAACGCCACAATAAGGTCTCCCTGGATGCTCCTCTGGGCTGAACAACCCCAGCTCTCTAGCTCTCTCAGCTTTTCCCACAGGAAAGATGTTCCATCCCTTTGATCATTTTTGTGTGCTTATATTGAGTCCTCTTAAGTGACAGTCTATACTTGTCACCTGTGCAACCCTAACTCACCTTGGTAAGATAAGTACATAGGATGCAAGTGTGCTTGATGTTGTAAAGAACAGTTGTTTCCTAGAACTGGTTGTCCTCTATTTGAGACCCTTTAATCAGAGTGGTCCCAAGAATCATACAGAACTTGAGATTCTATGTGTGGAAATCAGGCTTTCTTTGGCATCCTGGGCTGCTTGCGGTTTGCAGGTTGAAATCATGTTGTATTGAGCATAAAGGAATACATTCTCACAGTAGGAATACAAGCTTGGGGTGAAGCTCTGATAGGGGCATGAGGAATCTTCCTCCTGGTAGTCAAGGCCAAAGACAGAGCATTTTTAATGCAATTCCAGCAAGGGAAACCTCCCACTGAGCATGGCTAGTGGGTTAGGGGTAAGGAAGCACACCTACAACTAGCAGTTTTAACATTTCTCCTTCCTTAAATTGGCTGCTGCTTTTTGCCTTTTTTTTTTTTTTTTTTTTTTTGGAAAGGCTCATGTAGCAGTTCTGAGAGATATGACAACTAGGTCCTAGAGGCAACCAGAGTATAAGTGGCAGACTTTGAGGCCTCATACCCTTAATTTTTTCAAAGATTTAAGGATAGAAATGCATCTGTCTTCTGAGCTCACAAAAGGTTAAAGTTGTGGTTCCTTTTTATGCTTTTAAACCCACAGCCTGATCCTGCATATTTTGGGTAATCAATTGTCTTTGTGCTATAGAGGGGCCTGGAAGAAGATCCACATCCACCTCCCTTCCTCTGTTTGTTTAGCCTTAGGTAGCCATGGTGCCTAATAATCTGCTCATCTGCATTGCTCCTGTAGTCCCACATGTAAGGCCTCCATTAGAGCTGGCAGTAGCTGGTGACAATCTAGTGCAGAAATAAGGGTCTAGGACACTAGCAGCTGCAAGAGCTTCAACAGCTTGTGCTCCACCTGGCAAATTATCATCTGAATTATTCACTGTTCTGTGTGGTCTTAGCAAAGTTCTAACACAGAACTGGTGATGAGGGCATTGATTAGGTTTGTGCACCATGGATGCTTCTTACAGTATGTATGTGGTGCCTGCAGTTTTGCCAGAGTCTTGGAGAAAAGAAATATACAGAGCAGAAAACTCAGTAACTCCATGTGCTTGGAGAGGAAATCTTGATGTCCAGTGTTTGCAGTTCAGTCCCTGAGAGGCAAAGAAGGAGGAAAGAGCAGAGTTATCACAGGCTACCAAAATCCCATTTCAATTTAATTTTAATGTATCTTTGCTGTCTTTATGTCCCTCTTTCTGATACTTTCATTTAACACAAAAAGGGAATCTTGAGAGAAGACAGCTAGATTTTAATGCAAACTCTTAAGAAAGGAATCAAAAGAAGAAAAACCAAAAGTATCAAGGCATTTGGCAATGCCAAATGAAGTTTTGAAGTGCCACTAATAGGTTAGTGAGAGGAGCAAGGCTTGACACACAATTTCATATTGGCTAATGTGAATGATTTCCATAACCAGGTAACTTTCAGACAGATATTTTTAAATGCCTTGCTGTAGGAAGAGCATGAGCAGTCTCAGCTCTGAAGTTAGCGAAGCTGCTGCATGATCAAGACCCAAATACAGGATTAGGAGCCTTCATGTCTGCTCTTTTATGTGACTTCCCCTTCTTGGCCACAGCACTCTCATTCCACTCATACCTTTCCCTACTTGGCATTCAGATGGTCTCTTCTGTTTACATTAAAACTCCAGCACTTTAATTCTGACATGCCTTCAAAATATTGTTAGCCTTAAGAAATTATTTGCAGAATGTAGCATCCTTGTACTAAATAAATAACGAAATGCAATTTTGTAACATTGGAACATCCATAAAAAATACTGCTTTATTAGCAGCTGCAAATGCTGTTCAGGGTATTACACAAAACATATTTAGGCAATAAGGAAAGATTATCCACTTGGCCTTATAAAGCACTGAGAGGACAGCGTGTCATTGCTGTAAAATACTTCTAGGCAAAAATATGCTAAGCATTGCATTCCTTAACCCACAAACTAAGAGTTTCTTGGTCTCATGGTGACCCTTTACTGATTTGTCTTGTACAAAATATCACTTAGCTAGTAGGATTTTTGAAAAGGTAGACCAGAAGTAGAAGATACCAACAGACAGGATCACTGTGATGGCAAGGCTGCAGAGGAAGCCTGCGGACTTGCACTGTCCTGCAGTGCAGTCTACTCTGTGTGGCTCAGATGAGTGATAGCTCCCCCTGAGGCTCATAAATAGCTACCCCCCAGCCATACAGTTTTAAAAAGAAACTAGAGCTGGTTAAATTTTGGGAGAAATGTCTTGGATTTTATTTTACTTTGCTAATTACTGTAATTTATAACAAACATTAACTAAGCCAATCACACAATGAACTGCTGGTTCCTTTTATGATATTGGTATCCAGTGATGTTTTCTCTTGTTTTAATGAATGCTGCAACATAACCCCATGGTGAACTCACTATATAAATTTGGTTGTTGGTTTTTTTGTTCAGTCAGTAGATTTTAATGCTGAAGTTAAACTGACATCAGTAAGGCATATCTCTGCAATACCTGATCAACCATCTGTCTCCAGCTCCTTCAGAGCAAGTAAAAAGACAGAAATACAGGAGAACTGGCAGTGATTAAACAGGCAGAACAACTGGAGAATAAGGTTTAATTGCTAGTGCCTCAAATAGGCCAGGATAATACTATGCACACTGACTCATCAGAATAAACTGATTTCTAAATACAGGGCTGTGTTTTGTGTGAATTGAGAGAAGAAAATATGACAGGGTAGACAAATGTGAAATTGCTCATAGCACTTAGATGTCATCCCTGCCCTTCCACAATTCTTTAATTTGCACTCTGCAAGTATAATAGGATAGCACATTTTAGGCTACTACAGAAAGCCTTTAGGATAACTATTTCATGATCACCTGTGATTGTGAAGCTCAGACCTCCTGACTCAGGTGTGATGACTTCTAGTGTGATATTGCTAATAAAGTGTTCTGCTGAATCACCTTCTACTCCTTCACCACTGTCTTTCCTAAAGATTGAGTGTAATTACTTCTGACTCACAGTAGCACATAAAGCCTGTTCAGGACATAAGGTGAGAATAGCTCTGGTGCAAGTCTTAAAATTGCATGAGAGGAAAAAAATGTAGGGACCCAAAAAAACATAGGCAAGTATGATGGCAGAGTAACTGTGTTGCCTGACCTGACAAAACTGAGGGGCTATCTGAGAAAAATCTTAACTATTTGCAGCCTGTGGGAGCAGGGTGGGAAATACAGCTGGAAATCAAAAATAGCTCCTTGTACTCCAGAAGCAGTCTTTGCTCTAAAAATGTATTTGTTGATTGTGTTTAAAATATTTTTCAGGCTTGCAAAAAGATGAAAATAGGTGAAATGGTTCAGATCAGACAAACCTTCTCACCTCCGTCTTTTACTTCAGTCTCACTAAACAAAATTCAGGTTTTATTTGTAGCTCTAGCCCTTGCTGAATGAAAGTAGTAAAACTGCTGTGAAAATAGCAAGGGATAAAAATGTATTTCTCAGTTACGTTTCCAAATCAGTGGAATTAGACAGAGGTTCTCAGCACTCATCACCCTATCACAGGTCCATCTCTCAAAGGTAAGAGTAAAATAGATGTTTAAAACAAAGCAGATGCTGATGGTGCAACTATCTGTGTCTACTAAGAGCAGAGGAATGTTTCCCTTAGCAGTGCTGAGCAGCAGCCCAGCCCATACTGACCCAGCCATCCTCTTGACCCTGTGTCTGGAGCTGGCTGGGCTCTTCTTGGCAGCCAGCGTGGGAAGTGAGGAGCTAGGAGCAAGCATTAACAACCGGATGATGGAAAATATCCAATGACTCCGGTCCATGTTCTGTCCTTTTTCACTTTTGTGTTGCTTGCCAGTTTGAGAGGCAGTCACATCCCAAATTTATTGAAAGATGGAGAGACTTAATTTGCACCATTATGTGAAGGGAAATCCAATCTGTCCGGGAAATAATGTGTGTTCACAGTGTTGAAAAGGAATGCCCTTTGGAGAACAAAAGATGCTTGAGCATAATGGACCAAAGTCACTCCAGCAGGCATTAGTATGGGAGGAATTGCCCTACAGACACTTCTCCCTCACCAGCAATATCAGGTCACGTCTGTCATGCAGTCAAAAAAAAAAAAAAAAGTAAAATCATAGTAACATCAAACATTCTTTGTGGGAGGACAGAATTTGAAGTAATTTGGAAAAAATACATTGCAAACCACTATGCAGATATGTCTCTATAAAGGCACACAAATAAACGTTCACATAAAACGCTGCAGGGGCTCCCATGATGGGGACATGCACATACTTGTGACTCAGAGCAGGAAAGAAAAGAAGTTGCTGTGACAGAAATTGAAACTATAGATTAAAATATAGCCCACCCCTGTCTCACAATTATTTTAAAACCTGTGGCAAAAGTCCCTGTGGCACCTAAACCACAGGTTATATGCATATAATTTACACTGCTCCATTTACCAAAAGAACAGTATAAAAAGAAAGTTAGAATATTAGGAATTTATCCTGGTTCCTAGTCATGCCAGAGTGATGGCAACACTGAGAAGATCCTTCAAAAAATGTTATAAGGGGCTAGTTTTGTAAGCATTGCTTTAACAACTATGCCTAGTGGGTTTAAACAAAAAAAAAACCCAAAAAAAACCACCTAATAAACAAGGCAAATTGGAAAATATGTAGAATGTTGTCTGGAAAATGTCCATAGGCCACTTCAGAAAGCAAACACTAGAGCTGTTAATAATGTTCCATTAAGAGTGGAGAAAACACACTTCCCATTCTCCTTATTCTTTTAATTAAAGATTTTTAGTTTGTACATCAAGACCATCCAGTGGAAATCTGATTTATTTTTTTTTTACTGTCTTTTGTCAAACCACTCTGACTGCTACAATTTCAGATACCAATGAAGCTATAGCCCAGTCCTTTTCCAAAGGAAAAAAACCCACATTCTCTTCTTGTCTCCTGAAATGACACTTCAACAGGTTTCTGTGCCAGATCCCATACACCAGCGAGCATTTGTAAGAGCTTTTATCTCTGTAGCTCCAGAGGGACTTTTGCCACCCTTCCTTTCGGTTGTTCCATGATGGCCTCTCCTTTCCTTCCTCTGCTCTCACTGCAGCTGCGTCCCTCGGGCCTTCCTGGCTTTACATGCAGGCCAAGGACTGTTGTTTCTATTTCTAAAACCAGAAAACAGCAAATACGCTTTACATTTTTAATTCTGCACATCAGCAACACCAGGATGAAAGTCACAGAGCTGAAAATGCTTTGAAAAGGCTCCCAGGAGGGATAAGCAAACACCAGAGGGGCTAATATAATCCGTATGGAAAAAGAAGGGGGGCAGTATTTTGCATTTGGAATTCACTCTGCTCTTGCTGTCCTAACACGATAATTAGCTATAAATAAATGTCTCTGACTAATTGTTCCGAGTAAAAATGTTGCTGCTGTGTGTGTTCACCAGTGGCTGAGGAAAGCATTAGTACACAGCTGCAAAACATATGTCCTGAATGGTAAAATCTTGCCTTCTCTAATGACCTTTTAGTCCAGGGAAAGTGACTGAATTTTTTTTTTTAATGACTGCACAGGCCTCTCTTTCACCATCACTACCATGCAGACAGGAAGTCATTCTTTACCATATCACTACAAGAGACAAAAAGACTGTACCTGCCAAGGTGACTGGCTTTACAGTCACCTTGACCCTGAACTCAGCTCAGGTATATGCCCTGGGCAACCTCCCAGAGCCAAAAGGAGTAAGGTGTGAGTGCTAACAACTAGCTAGCAAGATTTGATCTCAGAAACAGGCTTCATCTCTCTTTCTTTCCTCTCAGAATAATGACTGGCACATGGGGAGGAGAAATTCAGCACAGCACAGCACAGCTCCACTGTCAGTTAGTTGTTTAAGGTGATGACTACATGACACCCTAATCTGCACCTGTGCAGAGTGTACACTTGTAGCATTTGTATGACATTTTATACTTAAGAAGTAGCATATTTTTCATTGGATAGAATAAAATCCAACATCGTTTATGTAACTGATCTTAAGATTGTAATAGTAGACATTTGCAGTCCTTTGAAAACATCAAAATACTATGTTTTCCTAATTACTAGGATGAGATGAGAATGAATACAAGAGTTGAGTTTGTCAGTATTTGGCTACTCCTGGATTTTGAAATTGAGGAGCAGTGTTCACTCATACTTCATCGCTCTAGCAGACTAAAATACCTTCTACGTTCCTCTAACAAGGTCCACACTGCGTTCAGCACAGCCCAGGTATCTCTTCAATGGTGCCTTGACCTTATGCTTTCACGTGAGCCAATGTGAAAAGTTGAGAAACTGGTCTCAGTATAACTAGAATGCTGGGATAGGGGCCTGTGAAACACCCATTTGTTTTTTCTCCAGCATGGTAAAGGTTTGATTTGGAGGGGAACGAATGTCATTCAGTTACTTAGCAAATAACTACCATGTGTGCCGTACAACCAGCATCTGCTACTCCCATTTTGTCAGCTGCTGCTAATGCAGCACTCAGCACTAACCCATCACTGCCAGGCTGGCATTAGGCCTGCAGAAGATTTGCTTCAGCAACAATACCTATCCATAAAGCATTATTTCTCTCTCCTGCTGGTCATAAGAACCTGTGAGTGGTCTTCCCTCAACTTCTGGTGTCTCCTCTCCACCAACAGATTGGTCCTGTGTACTGGCATCCTTCCTGAACAGAGATGATGGCAGACCTTTGAAAGTGATATTGTCTACCAATATTGTCCAGACACTAACAGTCAGAAGATTGTGAGGTAAGAAAATTAGAATTTTACAGTTCTAGGGCTTGAAAGTTAACATTTCCTTACTTCTCAATGCAGAGCATTGATTTTGCTAGTGCAGCTGCTGATGTGATAGTTACAGACACAGAGGCCATGTAGTGGTCTTTACTGTGCACCTTTGAGGGCCAAAGAGAGGGTAGAAGTCTTTCAATGGAATAATAAAGTGGAGTAGATACTATGAGGAGGTCTCCATCCATTTGCTAGATAGAGAGTTTGAATGGTATCAATATTTGACATTCTATTGTTACCTGAACACAAAATATGTACCTTTGAAGGTACATATTCAACTCTGCAGCTCCTGTGTGTTTATGCAGTGTATCAGTGTGTGGATAGAGGAGGGGGGAATACCAATGGTTATGATTGCATGTCTGAGTTTATGGAGGGATGTGCTTTCCTAGGGTCAGTGGATGTGCTGTGGTGCTCAGAGGCAAGTCAGGAAAGATCTGTGCTGTACCATAATATTGTTGATCAGACTAATCTGACACACCTGCAGCATGTAATTAGCTGTAAACAGAGGAACAGAACTAGGGGTTTTGCTAGTTTCTTTTTTGGCGCTTTCTGGTGTGTTGTGGTTTCATGTTTGAGTGGTGGGTTTTTTTGTAAATACAAATTTTACTTAACTGTTGGGCTAAAGTAAGGCAGCTAGAAACTTTCAGAACCTATTTGTTTTCTGGTCAGATATTGAATTAGCTCCAGGCATGGGAAACTGGAAGGAGATTGTGAGTGGGAAGGCAGGAGACAAAAGCAAAGCCTTGCAAGGATTTCCTGATTTCAGCTAATGATACTTGCTGCATACTACATAATTGTCTGTTAAAATAGTATTTTCTCAAAGGATTATCTGTCAAACACATTCTTAAAAAAACAAAACAGACACTTTGGATATTACCATTTTAGAGGTTTGGCTTCACAGTTAACTACAGTTACGTGTGTGATTAGGGAAAGAGGGGACTCTTTAGGAACGAAGTTGTGCTGTATGAGGCTTTTTGGTTTGTTTTACCATTTCTGAAAGAGAAAGGAATTGCTGCATCAGTCCTCCTGCCACTTAGTCAGATGTGTAGCAGCAACCACTTCCATTTTGTTCCTAAAAGCAAGGTGCAAGTCCAAAAGCATATAACATGCTATAATGGCCTCAAGTATGAAGAGATAGAAGAGGTATTTCCCCAGTAACTGCTTTGAAGCAACTCAATTTTATTCTTCCCCATTAATTTCTTTTACAGTATAGTAAATTGGAGACAAATTTCTTCTCTTGCAGGATTCCAGTTTCTAGTCTGCTATGTTCAATTGCTTTTTCAATACTTGTTCCTTTCTGCTGAATCAGTTCTGGTTGCCAGCTTACTGTATCCATAATCTTACTGACAGCCACTCCTGTCAGAAAACCCAGTCTTCAGATGTGGGGCAACTGTATTTCTACCTTATACTGAGGTATGGCTGAGGATGGAATGCAGGCACTTAACTGCTGTATGTTTGGGCATCTTACAAAATTTTCAGCAACTGAGCAGACCCACAGCGCTGTGTTCATGCTTTGCCTCAGCAGAACCCTGGTATTTTCTGCCTTACTGCCTGAAAGAGGGATTTATAGAGATCAACACTGGGCCACCTGCATTAGACACTTCAAAAACAAAAGTCATTTTGCCTTTTCTGCACAAACCCTATTAAGCTTTCATTCATTTTGTCATGGATGCAGAAAACACTTTTCTTCACATGGTAGAAATCAAAGCTGACCAATTTAATGACTAGTCCAGAAAGGATATAGATAAAGGCTGGAGTGCTAGAAGTATTTTGGAGGAGGAGCAGGAGAAAGATTAATGTTTTCAGTGGAGAGAATGTCATCCTTGGAATCAATCATCAGTGAAGCAAATCACTGATTCAATCTGCCTGGCTGTCACAAGTTTCACAGCCAGCCTATTGAGCTGTACAGAAATGACACATAGATTCATGACACCTTATTGTGTGAGACAGGTGAAGTCAGCTGAGTAATGGAAGATGGATACTGAGCTGTGTTAAGTTTTCACTGGTGAAGTTGAGGACCATACTGTGGGGCTTTTATCACAGCTAGCCAAGAGTGATATTTCTGCCTTAAGGAAAATCCAGAGGTCTAACAGGTTCCTTCCCAAACAAGGATGAAAAGCCAAAGTATCCATTTTTCATGAAACGTATATTACATAGCCTAGAGAAGGGATGTGGAGAGAGAAGGGAAAGCTGTTCTTAGTCTTTACAGGATATAGCAAAAAAAAAAAAAAAAAAAGGAAGTCATAGTTTCCTCTTCTTGTCTATGCAGAATAAAACAAGTAATTAGGCTAACACCTCAGGAGCCTCTTTTAAGGTTAAAAAAAAATAACTGAATAATTGAAAAGCTTGTGGAACCTCCATCACTGGAGGTCTGTAAGAATAGGTTAAACAAATGCCAGATAGGAATGGCTGAAGAACAGGTGATCCTTGAAACATGAGGCGAGGCCTCTCAAGAAAAGATTTAAAGTGGCTTTACTTTCTTTTATTTTGGCCTCACTGAAACATTTTATTCTTGATTACATTTCACTTTAAAGCTCAGAAGTGTCAGAGTTGTTGTTTTATGTATTTGTAAATACCATAACATCTAGCATGTTACCATTAATTTTCCATATTTGCCATATAAATTGTGGTGATTTATTTATATATGTATAATTACAGAAAAAGACATTCACTAACTGCCTGTGAAAAATTCTAATTATGTTCTCATGAAATGTTCATATGCTGATCTTCCAAGGTAACCAGGTCTTTGCTAATAGGAAACACCAGCAAATTTCACTTTAATTTTGCATGGTAAAAGTAGGCCCAACTTCACAAAAGTACATACAGTTGTTAGGAACTCAAAACACTTGTATTTGAAGAATAAAATCTGTAAATACTGTGCCACCCATGGGCTGTAACTGGACATTAGACACCTTAGATCTACAGAGCTATAGGAGCAAATCCAGTCATCCACTCTGCCACCTTACTGGTGGAAACATAAATCTGCAAAGCAGCTGGAAAAGTGCGTTCCTAAGGGAATGAAATGATGTCACACGTTTGCAAGCTCTGTTTCAAGGACTGCATCGGCTTCA
This sequence comes from Indicator indicator, assembly GCF_027791375.1. NCBI lineage: Eukaryota > Metazoa > Chordata > Aves > Piciformes > Indicatoridae > Indicator > Indicator indicator. Next base: position 15,160,973 of record NC_072016.1, on the reverse strand, counting down.
CACCTTCAGGTTTTTTAATAGGATGTCTCTGAAAGAGCAGCATCTAGGATGCATATTTGAAATCCCTGAGCTAAGAGTCTTCCAAGGGTGACATTGTTTTTCTCTGTGGCTGATAAATACATTTGTAAGACTTTTTTTTTTTCTTTTTTCAGTTAATATACTTTAGCATTTCTAATGCCTTCCTGTAGGAACCTGTTACCTTTTTGATGGATGAGAGCTTTAGTGTTAAACACAACTTTTGTTTTAAATGAGGAAGGAGTGGAATTGCATTGATTTGGTATGAAGTGGAGAAAGGAGAAAGCCTTTGCTTTCTTGACTGAGGCAGGACTTTGGAGATGCTGAGTGACACTCCAGTACCTCATTGCCTTAAGTAAGATCTTGCAAGGCATCTTTGCAAAGCTGGCTTAAAGGTGAAAGGAACGTGTCTTCTGCTATTTTAAAGTCTCGGTCAAGAGGACAGGCAAGCATTTTAAGTCATGATGGCTGGTTACAGAACTTGGAGGGAAGATAAGAAGTACTCCTTCTCCTCATGCTAGAAGGCTTCTGCTCCAGCCAGTAACCTTGCATCTGGTTTGGAAAGCAAAGACTCACCTTGAAGCAGAAGAGCCTTCAAGGCACTTAAGTTGCAAATCTCTTCTCAGCTCACAGGTTTTTCAAGAGCAGGAAGCCAGTGGTGCAGCATATACCAGAAAAGCTCCTGTGCAGTAAGACACAGCGTAGTACTAAGTATACCAAGTTTGAAATTAGCAGACGGTGCCAGGCAAAGGGAGGCTCTGTGTCCAGTGCAAACTTGGCAGTGTGGAAGGTCTATATTCAGTTCCCGCATGAAAAATATGCTGTCAGTACCATGTTGTCTTTTGGGAGCTGCTTTTTCACAATCTAGAATTAGATGTCTTGCTCAGTGCTCCTTTGACTTTATGTGCAGTGGATTGAACTAAACTACATTTTGTCAGTAAAAGGATTAAGAAATCTTATATAAAGTATCTAGTGTGCAGCTGGTGCTGGCTAGCCTGTTGTGCTGGTCTAAATAGCTATGTAGAAGTAGCAAAGGTGTTATCCAAACCCTGCCCACCCTGTGCCCTTGGGAAACACCATTTTCTCCACTTTAAGTAACTGCAAGGGTAGGTCCATGCTGCAGCGTCAAAGACAGACACTTTATCTTGCAGAGAGCTGTTTGATACTGATGGCAGTTCAGCTGGGTTCCTAGGTGTAACAGGAGAAAACTCAACCTCCTCGAACAGCAGTATAGCTGCAGGAAGCAGTGTAACAAGCTAAGTACCACATGAAAGCCAGCCAGAAGATATTAAGTGCTGCTACCTAGATGCACCAATGCACAAATCACATATGCTACAGCTCATCAGGTAAGTCTGGCCATCAGATTGACACCTGCCAGACACACTTGCTCATAAAAACACCAAGATCCCTGACAGAATCTGTCAAACCAAAATATTCCACTTAAATTTAGTGAGATACATAGTGTTTTGTTTAAAATAACTCATAAGGCAACTGCTTTTGAGGATCTTTCATTTAGAGAGAAGATTGAATTACATCTCCAGGGTAATGCCAGCTGCTGACCTGAGATACCACACCACAGCAAGTTTTAGTAACATTCCATAGCACAAAACAGTTTGTATCGCAACTGAAGTTGTTTAAAGAGGATGAGAAAATAGATTGAGCTGACATAGTAATAACCAGATGTATCAAAATACAATTTATTCTTAAAATGGCTAGTTTACATATAACAGCAAGAGTTTTGGAGGTAAAAGGTGCCGTTAGTGGAGGAGGCTTATTTTCCTTTTGTATTTATCATCTCACTGCATTGCAAGTAGTTTCATATTCAGGACATTATACTTCTTAGCAATGGACAAAAATGTGATTTTTATTTTGATGTTAACACCATTTCTGTTCAGCAAAAATACGTGCCAGTATTCACTCCTATTGCATATGTATTAGATAATTTCTCACAAGTCTTACATGAAGATCACCTTTACAGTCTGACAGATCAGAAAGCTAAATTATAAGCATACAAATAAAAAAATGTTAGTTTACTGAAGTCTAAGGAAAAAAAGCAACTTCAGAAAATGAGGTAAAATAAAACAGTTTTCTATTTATGTGCAAGCCTATATTCCATCTAGAAAAAAAACTAGCAGCAACCCTGCTCTTTTAAAAGAGATGAGCTATCACAAAGCGCAGCTAATTCACTGTCTTCAATATGAAGGACCTTGCCTATGACACACACTTTTTAAGTCATCAATAACTTTGCAACAGGGAGCAGGATACTCAACCATCAGATGCTGCAAGATTAGATCAGGTGTTGAGTCAAATCAACTAATGCTGCTACAGACTAAGTTTACAAACCACTTAGTCTGTTTTGTCACCTAACCTTATTTTTGCCATGGTTTTAATTACTTTTTAAAAGGCACATTCTTCTTTTAACATTAGAAGGTAACCATCTGCCTGATGTGTGAGTAGGATGAAGTCAAGGTTGGATTTGTTCTCAAACGCAAGACACTTACTATTCATAAAGCCAGAGAGGACAGCGATGTCTTCCCAAAGCAGCAGTTAACTTCTAATGCTATGCATCATTTTCTGTATTCTCCTTTTTATCCCACAGAACTTTCTACAGGATTTAAAAAATCAGCTTTGCAAAGAAGAAACTAGAAGCACATCCTACTTCTTCCCCTTCTCCCGTTTTTCCATTATCTTTTTCAAGTTTCTTAACCTGTACTGAAGCCACAAATCTGAGCCATCCCTTTCTACCTGCTTCTGCTATAAGCACATAGAGGGTCATAGCCAGCCTCTGTCCTGACAGTATCACCTCATCTCTACTGCACTCCTAAGAGGTGCAAAATGGTTTGTGATGTTCTGTTCATATAATGTTCCTGTGCATACACACACACTCTCACACATGCAGTTACTGCAGCTTGCTAAGATACCAGTGACTTCCATACTTCCTCAAAAGTCTCTCTTCCATGGACTTAGAGTCTACAGCAGAAGGAAAACAGCACATACTTAAGATATACACATCCTATTTCTATCATAGGTGGCATATGCATGAGGTTTATCTTGGTATTTCTTTCTTTTCAAGGATAAATTTTGGCTAAGAACTTGTAACATAGTTTATAGCAAGTCCCACAGACTAGTGAATTTGGATTTGTTCAGACAGTCAACAAAACTTGCTAGGTGGTTTCATCGCATAGCATGTGAACCAGAAAATTAACAATGTTCTGCTTCCTCGCTAGTACTGATCACCAATATGGTGAGGAATTTTCAATCCGACCCAAACTCTGCCACTGGGGAAAGAGACCACTGGACAGCCTCGGACTGCCTAGGTGATCAGGCTCTCTCTCTTGTCCTCTCTTTGAAGTCTGAAGATCTACACATTCTTTCTTGGCAAACGGTATCTGAACACCATCAGGCTTCCACTCCGCATGGAGAACCTTGTAATTCTGACCCTCATTATTGTCCCAGAAAGTATGTTCTCCACTTTGGTAAGAAATGCAAAACTCTATTTTCTCTTCAGAGGAAATGGCAGGAGGCAAGTCAATAGCAAATGAGAAGGTATCATTTTCAGAATCGCTATAAACATTGTTCATGTAGATACAGTCGACATCCGTGTAGGTCTTCCATGTATCAAAGGTAATTCGAACCTGAACCTTTTTTTCGAACCTCACGTTTTTCACTTTGACAGTGCCAGATAGCGCCTTCTCTTGCAGGGTGCAGTTCTCCAAGCAGACCAAGTTCTTCTGCAGGCGATTCCTGAAGTCTAGGTAGTCAGCTGAGGGCTGAGGAAAATCCAGAATCAAGTTTTTTTCCTCATGTAGCTTTAGGCCTGATGTTATATCTTCAAGGCCTAAGAGGTCAAACTGAAGATCCCACCCAGGGTGCTCCTGGATCTCAGAGAAAGTGTGTATTGCTGTCAGGGCCAGCCCCTTTGAGTCTGCAAACACAACTCGCTTCTTGGCTCGGGCTGCTGAGTGGCTCCAGTCACTCTTTTGAGCTTCAGAGTCACTTTTCACGTGAAGACACGGTCTGAGAGGTTTGAATCTGTTCACAAAGTTTTTTCTTTTACAGTCCTCAAGGGGGCTGAGAAAACTCTTCAGTGGTGGAGAATGGGCTAAGCAAATTCTCACAGCCATATCCACAGGCATGATAGAGCTTGGCAAGGGTCTTGGGTCCAAGACCTGTATCATTCTGAAAAAAGCAGAAAGACAGGATATTATTTTTTGTTGCACTGGGTAAGAATCTTCTTAAGAATGCATACTTGCTTCACCCACTATCGTAATTATTCATGGCCTCATCCTTGCATGGCTTTAAATAACGCAACCTAAATTAACAGGTCAAGCTAAGGAACTAGGGTGAGAATATTCAGTCATTTCTTAAAGTTTCAATTCAAATGTGGTCTCATTTGCTTTTTCCAAATCTCTGATAAACAGATTTTAGTGACAGCTAATTAAAAACATTTCCTTGAAAATACATAAAGGAATGTTCCACTAACCAGTAAAACAGAGGAAGATACAATGGAAGTGCTCATATACTTCAGCTTCCCTTTAGAGACTCTGAGCCGGGTCCTAAAGTTCCAACAAGCTGGATCAGCTGCTTCATTTCTGAGCAGAGACAGAACTATATTTAAGCAAGTCACCTGTCCCATCAGTGCATCAAATGGGATGCTATGTACCTTGATGCAGAACTATCACACTATGACTCTGAACAGCCACCAGTGCATTTGTCAGGCACTGTGGTTTTGATTCATTCTGATGAAATGCTAACACATCTGTGGAAATATTTTCTATGTGCTACTGATCCAGATCTAAGGAACAGGGTTCATTTGCACTGTTAACACCAACTGCTGGGTAAAAGGGGGGGCAGAAGGGGTGAATGACTCTGTTTTTTTAACTCATTATACTTAAAAAGTCTCTTTATAATCGCCCATGTCCATGCCAAAAGCCTACTGCAAGTATTCAGTAAAAATAGTGCAGCTTTATTTTTAAAGACTTATTCATAACCCTCTGAGATGATGAAAATCACACTACTACACAAGAACATGGCCCATTCAATGCCAGTTGGATTATTTGTAAAAATTTGTGCTTCAAGTGCAGCACATCCCTTCTAAGGATGCATGCTGGAAATACGGATTTTTGTTGAGTCACAGGAAGCCACAGCATTTGCGTTGTCACTTAAATAAATGTGTTTCTCCTTCCCAGAGTACTCACTGGTATTCCAGAGCCCTGCCAAAAAAAAGCAGACTCTGAGCTGGCCACTTAATTCTTCTCCTTGCTTTTTTTTTAGTTGTGGCAGTATTTGCCATAATAAGTAGGATAAGGAGAGCACCAGCATCAAATCAATCAAGATTTGCTTTGCTTTAATAGGAAAAGAAGTCAGGCTTCAAAAGTACTCTTCAGCTTTCGTCATCAGCTATTGGGGAAACTGCTCCTATGCTTTTCCAGCATTTAAAAAAACAAAACAAACAAGCAAACAAAAAAACCCACACCACCACCTGAAAAGGCCAGGCTGCTAGAAGGGGCAAAAATGAACCGCCAGCAAATGCCGCGGCGAGTTCCGCAGTATTTACAGGCACCGCACAAGCAAAAGGACGTTTCCACCGGGCCTATCACACTGGAAAAGTGGAGGACAGGGTGCAGGTTTGGGGTTTTTACTCCCCCACAGACTGACGCCGGACGGCTCGGACGGCGCACGCCTAGCAAGCAGCGAGCGAAGCTCTCAGGGGGTAGGCGCGGGCGGTGCTTACCTGCTGCAGTGCATAGGGAGCGCAGCCGCCACTGCTCTCAGAACTGCTCCACGCCTTCTCCGCGCCGTCGCCGCCGCCTTTATGGGGCCTTTGCCGCGGCGGGCAGCCAAGGGGCGGCCCTGGCCTTGCCTCCGAGGAGGGGGGGCGTCCACCCGGCCTGGCTGGGCGCGGTGGGGCTCTGCGTGCCGACAAACTAGCGGCGGGGCGGGGTGGTTTCAGGACTGCCGCACGCACCGCGGCTGTCCGTCTCGGCTGTGGAGCTGCAGCCCCTCCGAGCAGCGGTGCCCGCGCGTTCCGCTTTTTTCCCTTCTTTTCTTTCTCTCTCTCTTGGTTTTTTTTCCCCCCTCTTCCCCCACCCACTCCTTTTTTTAAATTTTATTTTTCTTTTTTTTTTTTTCTTTCCTGCCGTGCTACTCTGCCTATTTATGGCCACGGGCGCTTACTTTTCCTATTTTCAGAGTTTTCATGTCCAACTGCAAGCGTTTCAAAAGTAGCCATGCAAACCCCTCTCTGGCAGGAATCGGTCTGCCTGACCTGGGCCAGATAGGAGCAGGGATCTACAATACTGGAGGAGCCTCCTCCAAAACTGTGCCTGTACCTCCTCTGGAAAGGCAAGATACTAAACTCCTCAACAGAGCAGCTAGAAGGCAGGCAGGTGTTTCAAAGTGAACTTGTTTAAGCACCTGCCTTTTCGAGTAACAGTAAAGCAAAAGGAGATTTGCTACACTGAATTTCCATGTGAAATGGATAGCGTTTGGATATGTTTAAGGTTTGATAGACATCTGTCTTTGTGGAATATAACTGTCCTTGTCCTCGGTGAAAAAGTACTTTTGGACATTTTATTTGAATGGTGCTGATGGCTTTTTGCCTCCCACGCATGTTGGTCTGTGCACTGCCTGAGAACATGACAGGCCCTGCCGTAGTTCCCACGCTGAATCTATTGCCTGTTTCTAGAGCAAAGGGACAAAGTTTGGTAGAACACAGTCACTGCAGTGTTAGCCATAGTGATGCTGCATTATTGCTTTCATCCTGCCTCCCAGAAGGCCACACACAGGATCCACAAAGCTGACAAGCCCTTGCAGATGCTGGAGGGTTAGACAGCTTACCGGTTGTAGTGTGCTGTCCTCTGCAGGCTGTGAGTTGCCCAGGGAAGGTCCATCCCCAAGTTACTGCTCTTCAAAGACTATGTACCGGATGCTAACAGCCTCTCCGGGTTTTCTAAGGGTTAAGAGTGTCATTGTCACCTTCTTGCTGGCCCATTTGATCTTTCCCAAGGGCAACAGATGACTTGCAGTCACCGTGTAAGATGTGATACAGAGTCTGTGAACCGTAATTTTCTGAGTCCACAGTTTTTATCAGGAGATGAGACCATGCACAAAGGAACAACAGCAAAAGAATGAATAATGCAGGATTTCTTTGGCTCACAAAAATTATTTTTCTGTTTGTGAGCAAAGAAAAAAGATTAGGAGATAGCATGTGATCATGGCAAGTAGTGACAGAGACACTTCCATTTTGGATTCAAGCTACATAGAGGCAGAGATAAAAAACAGTCATGAAAGGGCTAGAGAAGGAAGACTTCTGCTGAGTGACCCATGGCACATGGAGCAGTATGCTGTCTCTGTATACATATGAGAGTATTGATAGGACAGTAGACTTTGGTTTCTTGGATCCCTGGTGACTGAAGTTCCTGCCTTTCATGCCAGTATGTAACACTAAGTGTCACATAGGTGTAGCCTGAAGCACTAACTGGCAATGCAAACAAAGTTTTGGAAAATACTGCTCTGTTCCCTGACGCCAGTTATTCAAGATGACCTTCCCTGGTCCTCTGCTTCTCCAGTCACATCCTCTTCATCTCCCTTCCCTTCTCCATCTTTCTTATCTTTTAGTGACTGCTGGCTCCCTCTCAAAGGTAGATTATATTTTCTCTGTTTGCTAAGAAAAGTGCTAGAAAACAATATCTGTGCTCCGAAAACTTTGCAAGTTGCAAGAGGTTTATTTCTTCTTAAGGAAGAGCTACAAATACTTCCAGCCCCAGCCACTTGCCTGGCAGCAGTAAGCAAGGCCCAACATCCCCTGCAGGCATAAGGGAGGATTGGGCACATGGCTGGCACTCACCAAGTTTTCCCTATTTCCCTGTTATTACAAATGATTGAATAACTCTAAGGAAGTTTTATGAGCCTGTGCTACTTGAATCTTTGTATATGGAGCTTCCCCCGCAGTACTGCTAAGGTAGGCTGCTGAATTATTGGGGAGCATATGCAACAGGTGATATGCTTAGAAAAAAAACAGTAGTGAGATACAGAATCTTTCATGGGCAGATCATTGCCCAAGTCAGTAAATATGGACTGAATTCAGGAACTTCGTGCCTGCTTGGTAACTTGGAGCATGTTCATGGCCGTAGACTGATGTTCCAGTTGCCAAGACAAGCAGTGGGTGTTGTACAGAGCCAGGATAACTCTTTCCTCACCCAAAGAGATGTCTCTTCATGGAAGCAAACCAACAGGGTTATCTGAGGTAGCACAGCAGTTTGCACTGTCAATGATGGTTCTCTAGCTGTGCTTTTTATAGAGGGACTCAGGTTTCCAGTTATTTTGGTTCGGCAGCTTTCCTGTCATCGGCAGCTTAAAATGCACATCTATCTGTCTGCCTTACCTTTCAAATAGGGCTGCTAAAATGGGACTACCAGAGGGGGGAAAAAATCATTGTCTTACTGTGCATTTGACAGCACTTTGTAGCATACCAGCTTTCCTGACATTTGTAGGTACACATAGAAGCAATAACAGAAATGTATGCCTGGAAGAAGATTATGGGTGATTATGAAATCGAGCCTCGTCTTAGGGTGTTGTACCTCCAACTGTTTCTATAACAAGAAAATCCAAGACTAGTTCATTGGGTTTTTTCTGAAAACATTGCACTTTAAATGTAAGAAACCAATTGCAACAGGCAAGCTATAGTATAGTCACCATAGTTTCAGTAAACTTTTAATCTGTGTTTTTTAAAATAGTTTGCAACCTAGATCCAGAGGTAATGGAAGGCCCAGGCTCACTTTGCAAGGAGTTCTCTGAGGTTGCCCGGTGCAAGCAGGCAATTGGGTTCACACTGTTCTCTTCAAAGACGAATAGCTCCCCTGTGAATGCTTTATATGCAGACACACTGTTCTTCACCTGTCTGAACTAACCAATGCTTTTCAATCAGCTGCTCTGAGGGCAGATAATGAGCGATTGTGCCTTTCTGTCAGCTATTAGGCAGGAATGGGCTGCTTTGGTCATGTGTTGGCTCTCCTCATTTTATTGCACAGTAGAAAGAAAGAGCTGGGGGTTTTTCAGTCTGTCCTGGAATTGAGTAATTAGACAAGGTTTACTCTGACTTTATTACTTTCAAGTTACTGTGCTTCTCCACTCTCCTCCCCCACAGCTCCATGGGGGAAGAAAGGAGATACATTGCCGTTGAGGATATAGAAGGCGTTGTACAGCCTTTGGTATTTAATCGAAACCTTTTGAAGCAAAGATAAGCATTTAGCTAAGAATTTATTTTAAATGTCTTATCTGATTAAGACTGATGAATGACAGATATGTCAATGGTAGATGAGCAACCACTTTGGAAATGCATAGTGCAAGAGGCGTGCATTTCTTTCTGAAACAACTGACAAGCAAGAAGATGTATCTCAGGTTGCTCGAATGTTTTGTGTAATGTGACTGTATTAAATTCAGGATATTTTGATCCAGATTCTCTCTTGTAGCTTTTATGTAAAATGCAACCTTTTAAAAATACAGTTGCTTTGTTTGCATGTAGTTTGCAACAGATGAAATAAAGATAATGCTATGTTACTTATAAATTGCCACTACTTAAAGTAAAAAGAGAAAGAAAGACTGGAAGAAGAAGAAAGAGCGTGAATGCAGGTATTCATTCTTGGAATAAGCTGAACTTCCAATGAAGGATTCACAAGAGTGCAGAAAACAAAACACATACATTTATTTTATACAAGTGTAAGTCTGGCTTATGAATACAGATGTTTGAAAGAAATGCAATGTTTCAGTATTTTTTGAAACGACATTTCTCCTTTTATTTGCTGTGTTTGGGTGGGGTTTTTTTAATCACACACCCAAGAAGTTTGAACCTTGAGATTCTGTGCTGGGTTAAGAACTGGCTGGAGGGCCAGGCCCAGAGAGTGGTGGTGAATGGTGCCACTTCCAGCTGGCAGCCAGTCACTAGTGGTAGCCCCCAGGGATCAGTGTTGGGCCCTATCCTGTTCAATATCTTTATTTATGATCTGGACAAGGGGATTGAGTCCATCATCTGTAAGTTTGCAGATGACACCAAGCTGGGGGCAAGTGTTGATCTGTTAGAGGATAGGAGGGCTCTGCAGAGGGACCTTGACAGGCTGGTCAGATGGGCAGAGTCTCAATGGCATGAGATTTAACACATCTGAGTGCTGTGTTCTATGCATTGGCCACAACAACCCCATGCAGCACTACAGGTTGGGGACAGAGTGGCTGGAGAGCAGCCAGGCAGAAAGGGACCTGGGGGTACTGATTGACAGTAGGCTGAACATGAGCCAGCAGTGTGCCCAGGTGGCCAAGAAGGCCAATGGCATCCTGGGCTGTATCGGGAATAATGTGGCCAGCAGGAGCAGGGAGGTCATTGTGCCCCTGTACACAGCACTGGTTAGGCCACACCTTGAGTACTGTGTCCAGTTCTGGGCCCCTCAATTCAAGAAAGATGTTGAGTTGCTTGAACATGTCCAGAGAAGGGCAACAAAGCTGGTGAGGGGTCTGGAGGCCAAGCCCTATGAGGAGAGGCTGAGGGAGCTGGGGTTGTTTAGCCTGGAGAAAAGGAGGCTCAGGGGAGACCTTATTGCCATCTACAACTGCCTGAAGGGAGGTGTTGGTGGGGGTTGGTCTCTTCTCCCAGGCAACCAGTGACAGAATAAGAGGACACAGTCTCAAGCTGCACCAGGGGACGTCTAGACTGGATGTTAGGAAAAAATTCTTCACAGAAAGAATGATTGCCCATTGGAATGGGCTGCCCAGGGAGGTGGCGGAGTCACCATCCCTGGAAGTATTTAAAATAAGACTGGATGAGGCACTTGGTGCCATGGTTTAGTTGATTAGATGGTGTTGGGCGATAGGTTGGACTTGATGATCTTGAAGGTCTTTTCCAACCTGGTTAATTCTGTGATTCTGTGGTCAAGCATTTCATAAATATAGTCACATTTCTATGCATAAATAATCACCTTTTATTCTCTATTATTTTTCCTAGGCCCAGATGGAGGAATTACCTCTGCTAATCAGTAGTTTTTTCCAAAGAAAACAGTAACTGAAATAGCGCTTTGCGCAACTGGGTTTATCTGTAATCCTGTGTGACCAAGCAAATGTTGGTTGAGTAGACGCTTCTCTCAGCTATGTGGGAAGTATTCTTGTTCTTTGCAGTCTTTCAAGTAAAATGTGGTTTCGTTATCCATGTCTGAACAGTTTCTTGCAGCCTTACAGAAGCCACATGATTTTTCCATAAGATTACCACTCCCTTAAGACTTATGTTGAATGAAAACCTTTGTCCTGAATGGGCATTGCTGTATTCGACAGTGGCTCAACTAACATCTGCAGTATGTTCATCCAGAGAAGCTTTTGGAGGGTCTGGATAATAGTCCTTTTCTAGTTCTGCCACCCATGAGACATGATCGATTCCTATATTTTAGGTTCTCTTACAAGGTTCTTTTTGTCATGCATCACAAGTCAAAAACAGGGCTTAAAAATTACCACAGTGAAATTCTTCATCACGTTTTTCTTGGATTTGCTCTGTGGGGTGAAAAATCTCCCCTATGGCACAGGTCTAAGTGATGAATGAACCTTTCTCTTTCGAATTTGGTATAATTTATAATCACTTCAGCTGTAAAATTAGAGTTTCTTAGGATTTGACCTAGTTACCCTTTTTGGATGCACAACTCATATATGTATATTCCCACAGTTTCACAGGGGTCAGATTTCATGTAGAGATTAATTTCATTTTTAGATTTGCTAGAAAGAATGAAGCTTTTAAATCCAAGTGCTGCAACAGTATTAGTCTTGTTTCATCCCACAGTGAGAGAGGAAGTAGTTAGGGCCTCAGTGTAGAAGGTTTGTGGCCTAAGTAACATATTCAAAATAAATTGGTTTCTTTGCCTTATTCTTGGATGCTGCTTCCCAGAACACAGAGTTTACTGTCAAAATGTGCTTATTTCATATATGAAATAATGCTTAGGGTAACTTTTGCAATCTTTAAAATTTATTTTATCAGTGACAAAAATCTGGCATGCTTCTCTGAATTACAGTCATACAATAACAGAAGTTGCAAGGGGTCTTCTGAGGTCATCTAATGCAGTCTCCTCAAAACAGGACTAGCTTCAAAGGTAGATCTGGCTGCTCAAGTTGTTTGTCCAGCTGAGCTTTTAATATCTCCAAGGACAGAGTCCACAGCTTCTCTAAGCACCTGTGCAAATGCTTAACCACTCATAATTTTTTCCCTTTAGCTATCTGAGATTTATATGCTGCAACTTATGACCACTGCCTCTTCCTTTTGCTGTACATCTCCAGAGAAAGTCGATCTCCATACTCTCTCTGCTTCATCTTTCAGTAGTGGGAGGCTGCACTTTGGCCCACCGTTCTTTAGCCTTTTCTTCTGCAAGCAAACTTAGCTCCCTCAGCCTCACCTTGTACATTCACTTCCTGTCCCCTAATGATCTTGGAGAGTCTCCGCTGCTTTCATCCCAATTAGTCCATGAGTCTCTCTTACTGAGAGACCCAAACCGGGATACAGTTCTCTAGACACAACCTCAAAAGTGCCCCATGAAAGGAAATAACCACTTCCCTTGGCCTTTATTTCAGGGTTTTAAACTAGATCCATGGTGTTCTCTCATACATAGAACACAAGCAGTACTTCTTTGTTTGTTGTTGCAAAACCTCTGTTCAGGTTGGTATTTAGTAATTTGTGCAGTTTCTTCAGGGCTGTTTGGTTTGGGAAACAGTGGCTACCTCACCATTATTTTGGCATACAATAAGTTGCGTTTTATTTGTAGGTTGCGGGATTCTTCTTTTTATCACTCTTTGTTCCAAATCTGTAAGTTTGGAAATCATTCCCTCTTGTATATGATTTCAGTCACCTATGGAAGGGATGCTGCACTTCTGTAAACACATTATTGCCATCTTTCTCTCAGAACTTCAGGACTCTCTATTTAACTACTGCCTCCATTTCCAAATGACACCTGTTCATGCTTATCTGTAAAACTGCAAAGAAAGTTTTCCCCCAAAATGTTGATACACAAATAATTTGGTTTGCTAGTTGTTGTGGATAGGCCAACTTCACACCTCTTTGAATGCTTTTGGTCTGACGCTCTTTCATATCTCTATTTCCATACATGTAGATGATTCCGTCTTCCTGTCTCTTCTAATTAATTTTGGTTGTGTGACTTGTGATACTGTTTTTATTTACATTTCCTCTTTTCATCTCTTCTGGCTCTAAGTCTACTAAACTGATTTATCAGACTTCCATTTTATGTCCCTTAAACTCTTACTCAAGGCTCAATGTCCTGTTAACTTATCAAAGGCCACTAAGTTTTTCATTACTACTTTACCTCATCTCAGTTAAACATTCAGTCTGGCAGCCTTTCAATTTTTCTTTCTGAAGCCCTCTAAAAAGGCATCTAATGCAAAAAATCACAGCTGTTCTTTCACCATGCTGTTCCTACACCATACCAACCAAAATGTGCTTCAAAGCGCTTAAGGTTGCTCAAATTCTAATCTAATCAACACACATCCTTCTGGCTAGTTCTTTTTAGCCACTTCATGTTAACCAGGCAACTAGTCATGTAATTTGCACTTTACAGCAAAAGCACAGATCTCCTCGTGGTGACACTGATGTACAATTACCAGTCATATGTACTATTTAATGGTATAGGGAGTAATGAGAGGACTTTTCTCTGAAGAAGAAAGCACTCAGTGTGTTAGAAAGGAAAAAGAGCTCTATTTTTATTCCCAGACTAGTAAAAAGAAAAAAAGCTTCCCTTAACCAGGTGGTTAGAAATTTGACACAAAATTGGAATGTTTAGAGGAATAAATGTTCATCAGAGTGCTTCTTGGAAATATAGCTTTATTAAAAATAAACCAACCAAACAAAAGCACAACAACATTTATCTTTGCCATTAGCAAGTAGTTCTAGCATGAGAATTGTAATGAAAGAATCCAAGAGAATGAGATGGGATACAAAATAACACATGGCATGGGTAGCATGACATTCATGTTCTTCTCCTGGGTTAGGGAAAACCTATCCTAAAGTTCCTCACCCTTTTTCCTATGTGTATATATTTCTCTGTGGTATAATTCTATATGCCAAGCTGTATAGCTTGAACAGGAGAGGCTGAGAGAGCTGGATTCCAGTAAAGACATCCTGCTCCTGCCCTATTGATAGGATACAAACTGTCTCCTGAGACAGTGAGTTCCTGGCCATATTAACTGTCTGTTACGGGAGAGGAAGTTGTGATTCAGGCCTTTGGGAGCAAGGGAGAGAATGGAGAGAAATAAAATATTTGCAAAATAATGCTTAATGACTCTGCTTCCATCCAACCCAGACTGCTTACTTTTCTGATCTCTCCGTGCCCCAAGGGAAAGTTGCCCCATTTGTAGTTTTTTTTTCTCTCAGAGTAGTCATAAAGACAGTAAGCATGAGAGAAAATTAATTCTAGCTCTGTATAAAATGGTAACATAGAAATGTTATATCTGTTTTATTACTGCCATCATGCATTGCTCATTTGACTTCTCCAGATAATACCTTCATACAATCTGTATTGGAATATCCCTTGAAGAAAGTATTTAAGGAGAAACCTCTCTGCTAGTCATAGCACAGCAGTGGTGAAAGCAGGATGGGGTGTTGGTCAGTGGAATGTCTTTGGTTTAGAATGACACCTTGCTATCAGGTTATAAATGCCTTGCAGGTATAATACCTGAAAACGTAAAAGAGTATACCTGGCCCTTTTATGTAACACAACATAAGTACAGAGAGAGGAAGAGAAATCATGATTCATTATCTGTTCATCCAGAAAACAAGATTGCTGATTCATATGCTACATCCTAAAGCTTCACAAGTCTAAGCGCGTTCTGGACTATTGTCAATTCTCCATATAAAGAAGCTGTGCACAGGAGTGTGCCCATGCTTTCTGTCATTGATCTTGTTCTAAACCAAAAGGCCTAGATCAACCTTAGACTCATTGGTATGTAATGTCTCTTCTAGTATACCCTACTTCTGGCATCCTTGTTATAAGATTTACAGATTGTGTAGCATTAGTTTTGTTCTCTGTGTCTCTAAATAGCATGTAGGACTTAAAAATACCTAATACAGTCTGTAGCACACAGTAGCTTTTGTAAATTGCATTACAGACTCATGCTTGTGCCCTGTTTTGTTTATGACAGCCATATACCAAAAAAATGAAGGCAAATTGATCCCTCTTGCAGGTAAAAGTCATTCTGTCCAAGGCAGGGAGCTTCCTGGACGTTATTTTGTCAAAATTAGCAAAACCTTCTTTCAACCATTTTTGTCAAAGTAGGGCATCAATCTCTATTTCATTTCAACTGTAGAAACGTGTTAGAGTTGGATTCAATGTTGATTAAACCCAGCTGTGCCTAATGGAACTGCAGATTTTCTGAAAAAAAACAAAAAACAAAAAACAAATGAGACCTACCCCAGTGTAAGCACGTCAGATTAGTGGGAAACAATGAATAACTTCTTACCATATAAATATAGAAGGTCCCTGCCATGATTCTCTGGCTGCCATCTCTAATTATCATTATCGGTTCTCAGATAAATCAACAGAGATATTCATCTTGCTTTCATGGGTATTTGAGGTGCTCTGTTCTTAGGATCATTTCCTTTTTTTATTCGTTGGAATTTAAAAGAGTAATTATACTCCTGCTTTCCCTGAACAATGTTACCACACTCAGTATCTAACTCTTACAATGCAAGTAATAACAAGGGTGGAAACTCCCACTTGAAACTCCTACAAACAGTCTTTCTTGATGGGGCAAGAAGATGCTTGGAAAGCCATTCAGTGGGACGTGCTCTGAATTTTGAGACAATTCTACTTTCACTGTGCATCATCTCTACAGCCATAACAGTTTGCACAGATTTAACGGAGCATGATGTTCCTTTGAATACGTGGGTTTCTGTACTTCAGTGCCAGCGTAATGCAATCAGCTTGAATGGCGATAACCAACACCAATCTGTTGCAATGCTGAAAAGAAAGACCACAGAAGAGCTACGATAGTTTCAAGAAGTGTCGCCTAATATTTATTTAATCTGTTTGTATTGTTTATGGAAGAAGTGGTTCCACAGACCAGCTGAGAAAATCTGCTTCTTTTGCTGCAGATTAATATTGGTATGTTTCACAGCTGAATGACTCAAAAGACTCATAGAGCCAAAAATCTAAAACAAAAACTGACAGCAAGGCTTTGTAGCAGGAAGGAAAGGAGACTTACAGAAATACTGTGCTATACACATTCCAACAACCTATAGCCAAACTACTGTAGAATTCTTTGAGCCACTGTTGTGTCATGCAATATTTTAACTGTTGAGTCAGTGTACTTTTCTCAGGGTACCGAAACGTGTTATGTATGACTCCATTGCTTATACATAGGATCATATTTAAACCCAGTTTCCTTCCTTTTTAAGCCTTATAAATGGATGAGTTCAATTACCTGCTGAGACTTCATTCTTGCAGATAATTGACTACTCATCCACTGTAAGTTTGTATTTGGTAGCCTAGCTCAGGAGGCAGTTGATAGGATGGCTGATGCAAAAAGTGTATGCATGGATTTAGAGTAAGAGATATGAGCATACACTCTGAAAATGCTTAGTTGGACTTTTTTTCTTTTTTTTTTTTTTCTTTTTAAATCTGAAACTGAGGCACTGAGTCCTGCTAGGGGACACTTTTGAACAGGAATGTCTGGAATTATCTGTTAAATTGGGCCTAACTTGGAGTAGGAGGCAGAGAACAGGAGGAAATGGTGGCAGAAATAATAGACGCTAAGCTAGGATATAAGTTGAGGCTCCATATCTCAGAGGCTTTGTTCTGCCTCTGAGCAGCATCCCAAAATGGGTACTTACGTGGCATTTTCCCATGGTGTCCTACACTGTCCTCAAAGGGGAACAAGAAGAAAGCACTGTCAGTTCACACTGGTCATTTTCTCCCATCACACATGCCATAATCTAAATGTAACATGTGCCAAGAAAGAACTAAGCAAAAATCTTTTTATTTGGATATGCTGACTAAATATGAAGGGAAATTTTTAATTCTTCATAAATTCTTTATTTTCACTGCAGCTGAGTGTTTTGTAGGCACATTTGATTTTAACCAAATATCACTGCTCTGGCAGAAATTCCCACATAGTTTTTATTTTAAAATATCCTTCCAGTGTCCTTGAGCATTGCTAAGCACAAAGGTCCTAATGAAGAGGTAACGTTGGCTACTGCCCTTCCTTTACTTTGTTCCCTTCACCTTGAGCCTCAAGTGATGCAACACAAATGTTAGTAAAAGGTGACAACGAAAATGGTGTGTGACATTTTCAGGGGCACATTTTCCTGCCATCCCATTCCTCCTCTTACTGCAGTTAAGCTGTGCCAGTCCTAAGCTTGTCTAGCTATTGTGCGTACCACCCTCAGGGCTAGGTTCATGCATCCACCCAACAAACTCCACAATGGAAAACTCATCACTGAACTGAGGCAAGGCAGGTTGCTGGAGGGAATGCAACAGGAGACTCCAACTGCTGTCCTTGTCTTGAGGACATGATTGGTCCTTGTTTCCTCTCAATCTGTAGCTAACAGAAAATAGCCAAGAATTGATTTGGTGAGTCTTTCTAATTCATTTTAGATCATTTCAAAGAGATTTGCTGAAGTCACAGCAGGACTTCAGATGGGCTTCTTTGCCCTGAAAAATGACTAAGAGCAGTCATGTTCTCAGTTACAGCTGAAATGCAGCTTAAAATGTTCGCAGCCTGTCATCTCCAAAGTGGTGCCACACTGTAACTGTGCTATTAGACTTACCATATGCTAACATGTCAGATGTAAAAACAAGGTTTGCATGTCAGGGGGTCTGCTGTGAGTGAGCTCAAATTCAGCATCCCAAATGCACCAACCATGAAATTATCTTTTCAAGGTTTAGATCAAATTCAGAAGCAGTTTAAAAAGAGGAGAGAGTTTCATATAGATAAATGTGGGAGAGTGATATCATAGAACCATAGAACAGTCTGGGTTGGAAGGAACCTCCAAAAGTCATCTAGTCCAACATCCTCTGCTGTAAGTAGTGTCATCTTCAACTAGATCAGTTTGCCCAGAGCCCTGTCGAGCCTCCCATTGAATATCTCCAGGGATGGAGCCCAAACCACCTCCCTGGGCAACTGATACCCTAATGGTAAAGTACTTTTTCCTAACATCCAATCTAAATCTATTCTTCTCTAGTTTGAAGCCATTGTCCATCGTCCTATCACTTTGTAAACAGTCTCTCTCCATCCTTCTTGTAGGCCCCCTTCAGGTACTGTAAGGTCATTATTAGGTCTCCCCAGAGCCTTCTCTTCTCCAGGCTGAACAACCCCAGCTCCCACAGTCTGCCCTCATAGCAGAGGTTTTCCAACTCCCTGATCATTTTCGTGGCCTTCCTCTGGACCTTCTCCATCAGGTCCATGTCCTTCCTGTATTGAGGGCTCCAGATCTGGACACAGTACTCCAGGTGAGGTCTCACCAGAGCAAAGTGGCAGAATCACCTCTCTGGATCTGTTGGCAACACATCTTTTGATGCAGCCCAGAATGTGATTTGCCTTCTGGGCTGCAAGTGCACACTGCCTGCTCATGTCCAGCAGTCCCCAAGTCCTTTTCCACAGGGCTGCTTTCTATCACCTCATCCCCTAGGCTGTATTGATAGTGAAGGTTGTTCCAGCCCAAGTGCAGAACCCTGCACTTGCTCTTGTTGAACCTCATGAGGTTCACTTGGGCTCACCTCTCCAGGTTGTCCAGGTCCCTCTGGATGACGTCCTGTCCCTCTGGCATACTGACAGCAGCATTCAGCTTGGTGGTTAAGGAACATAGCAAAGGGAAAAAAACATACCTCTCAGGTCACTGTGGCCTTGTTTTGAATTCCTGCTGAATTTAGCCTGCAATGTCAGTGCCCATGTCAAGTTGCTGTTGGAACACAGCACAATACAACCTGCCCGAGCTAAGCTGCAAACATAAAACTCAGTTGCTCTGTCTCTGTTACATTCTTTCTGGTTAATCACTTGATAATTTAAAGTCTCCTGATAACTGATATCAAGTTTCCTAATAGAAAAATTGATAATTAATAAGCTGTTTAGAGACCTCGGAATTGAAAAGCAGAATGTGAAATGAACACCAGCCAATAGACCAAGAAACTGTGGAATAGCTTTCTCTTCTCTGTGATCAGCCCTTGGAGAAGGTGTTACTGTTTGCTTTTACTAACATATCTTCCTGTAAGAGAAGCAAAGTAATTTTTCCTATTAAGCAGCCACAAAGTGCAGATAATTGTCACACCCTGCAGAAAATATTCCCCCATCTCTGAAATTCTGACACCTTTATTTATATATATTCATTGGTTTGGGGGATTTGGGATTCTTGGTTAACATCTATGCTCATGTTTCCATTCATTAGTTTTAAGTGCCCCAGTGTTTTGCAAAAGATCAAGGTACAAAATAGCCTATGTGCAGAGTTACAAGGTAATTTCTTCTTCATATTTCTCAGGCAGCTGTTATCAAAACAGAAGCACCATTTTGGCCTGAAAAATCAGGGTCTTTCACTGATTTAAATTTTTGGTTTGAAACTTTTTGACAAACAATCCACATCATGTTTGTGTTGGTTTCTTTTCACTCAACTTCTTTTTCCCTGAGCACTGGGCAGAAGGCAGGGTTTCCAAATGGCACTGACTGTGTTCCAAGATGTATCAGCATGCTTGACATCAGAAGTAAAAAATGCAGCAGATTTTGCCAGTACTCACAATTGCCACATATCTAGTTGCTTTACACAGCTCCTCCCAATATGGACACAGAGGTGCTATATCAAGCTTTTCCACAATGTAAGTTTGGAAGCTCTGTCCAGGGAGTATGAAGTCACTTAAGCCTTCACATTTGTGCTGGGATCAGCTGGAGCAGAAGCAAGGGTTTAAAAGAGGACACTGGCACTTTGCCTAAGCAAAAATAACTGCCAGTAATCCTCTGTCTAAAGTATTTGGACAAAGCATAACTTAGAAATTAAAGAAATCAGTAACCAGTCAATTTCACAATGCAAAAATTATAAAATCTTGGATTCCATGTTTCTTTGCAAAGAATAAATCTATTTCCACAGTAGTTCAGTAACTAAAAGTCACATCTGGTTCCTTAGGCTTCCCTTTCCTAAAGGATTAATTTCAGTGTTGTCTGAGCTGACTTCTGTCCATACATGCAGATCTCTATCTTGAGTAACACTATGAGCTTGGCCTGTGTGGGAGCATAGCTTGGAGTTCATATATTTCTGATGCTCAGACCAATAAATAATAGCAAGGTTATGATTAGTCCATTCTGCTGATACAACTTTGCAGCACATCTGCTTTTACTTCTCTTCCATTTTTTACCCCTCTTACTCTATCTACAGTGAACTCTTCTACCATCTTTACAGGCAAATTACCTCCACCAAAAAACAACAAGAAAAAAAAGAAGACAAAACAGCTATATATATATATGCTGCTTTGAAAGAGTCCACACAGCAGTGCATACTTTGTATCTTCAATCCACCTGGCTGCCTCACAAGTTCCTTAGAGCCTGCAGCCTCAGAGCCCTCGGGTGCTGGAGTTTCAGCATCATGAGGGACCAGCTCACACTGTCTCTTAGCCTGTGCTTCCAAGCTGGCATTTGCCTGACAAGATTGTTGCTTTAGAGAGTGACCTCAGAGCAGCCATTAATCTGTAAGTTAGTGTTAGCCAGTATGATTTCCTATAGCTTTTTTCAGCAATGAAAGTAGCATGAATACTTGTTTAATTTCTTACTATGTTTCAGCATAATGTCTCTGATTTCATATTAGAACTAGTTCTTCTCTTCAGGGGCTTATTAAATATTCCTTTTAAGAATGTTATGAGCTCAGCATCAAAGTACATTATAAATCTGTCCAGAGATAAATAAAGCAGTACTGAGGAAAGGTAGCTAAGGGAATCCATAGTAAGATTAATTTATTTATCTATTGCTTCTGCTAGTGCAGAACTTCAGGCCTCCCCCAGAAGAACTGCCTGACCCAGAAGCAAAGCCTTTGGTTTTCGTTCCTGTCCTAAAGGGGTGATAATTGGCTAACTTATTTAGCAAAGCTTTTAGGTGTGTTAGTGAACATCCCATACACAGGTCACTCTGTTTAAGTCAGCAGAACTACTTTGCTAGCCAGAGCGAGGCCACCTGAGGAAAAAAATAACTGATTCAGCTCTTAGCTAAGGTGGGCCACACCTGCAGGATTCTGAGATCTCTACTACAAGCAAAGCATATCTCCCCCAGAAGCTGGTGTTGCTGTGCTGTTAGATGCAAGTTTCTACTTCACATTCCTCTGTGGCCTACCCTAGCCCTGTGTGGACTGCCCCAGGTGATCCTGCTTTGTCAGAGGGGTTGGACTAGATGATTTCTAGAGGCCCCTTCCAACCCCCTAACATTCTATGATTCTCTATAAGATTAATCCAATTTCCCATAGCTGCCCTCTCTGTGTTACCTGAGCAGATGCCAAATGAGAATACCTCAGAAAAAGCATGATTTTATTTGGTTCCAAGTTCATTTTGCTAAAAGCTATTTTGGCTAACTTGTACGATTGCTAAGATCTCCTGATGTTTCCTTACTGTGATCATTCTGTTGTGGGTGAAATTCTAGTGTATTGGTTTAAGCTGACTGGCCCCACTAGTAGGTATGAGGGACAGAGGAATTGGTTTATATGCCCTGTTCACTGACGGGTCCTGCTGTGTGGAGTCCCACATGACTTACAGAAGCTGCTGAGGGAGAAGGTGAATCAAGTCAGTTTGCAGAGGTGAAAGCCATCCAACTGGCTTTAGATATTACTGAGCAAGAAAAATGGCCAGTGCTCTACAGACTCATGGATGGTGGCAAACATTTTGTGGGAGTGGCTACAGCAATGGAAGGAAGACAACTGGCAGCGCAGAGGTAAACTCATCTGGGCATCTGAGAGAACTTGTGGTCAAAGCACATCATGTGGATGCCCATGTACCCAAGAGTTGAGCAACTGAAGAACATTGCAACAATCAGCAGGTAGATCAAGCTGCTAAGATTAAAGTGGCTCAGGTGGATCTGGACTGGCAACAGAAGGGTGAATTATTTCTAGCTTGGTGGGTGGGTCCATGTACCTCACACCATCGAGGAAGGGCAGTGACATATAGATGGGCTTGAGATCAAGCAGTAGACTTAACTATAGACATTATTGCACAGGTTATCCATGAATGTGATATGGCAGGTAAAGCCTCTGTGGTATGGGAAGGGCTGATAGCTAAAATATAAGTATTGGGAAGCCTGGCAAAATTGATTGCATGACAACAGGTCAGGAAAGCTGTTCCAGACATTGTGTCAGAGCCATGAGTAGCCCTCTGTAACAGTTCACCTTAGAGCAGGTCAGTGAAGGCAACTTGTTCACATCATGATCACATCATTGCTCTTCACCAATCTCAGCATTCTGACCTTGGCCCTGTTGGTAGCTGCTCTCAGCACCGCAGCCCAGCAGGAGAGCAGATGGAGAGCCTGGTGGCAGCAGTTACTCCTGTCCCAAAATACAGGAGCTGTGACTTTTTCCCAAGCAGTCTCTAAATCCCAATTGGTAATTAGCTCACACAGAGTTAATTGTATGTGATTTCTGTTGAAAAGAATTTTGTAAGTCACAGAATGGGCTGGAATGTGAACTCCTCTCAAAAGTTCCTGCTGGAAAAGAACAACCCTGCTTTTTCAGTACTCACTGCTGCACTGAGGCTTCCTTCTGATTCTTGTGGCATTTAAGCCATTGTGCACTGCCTTTCCAGCAACATAATGCTGTCTGCCACAGCACTGATTACCTTTTCCAAGTCTGAGGAGACAGGAGAAGCAGCATTTTCATATAAGAATACTGTTACCTAGGATGAAACTGAAATTGTGTGAGAAAAGGGCTGTGCATTCAGCAAGCCTGGAGGGACAGCATGCACTCCAGTGGTTATGGATTCAGTGTGATGAGAGTCTAAAGCTGGAGCTGATCTTGCTGTTCTGCTGCATTTTGTTGGCTTCAGTGACATTTAGTTCTCAGCTGTGTCGCTGAGAACCTACTGGAGGCAATCTCAATATCTGCACACATCAGTACACTGCTTTCCACCTAGAAACTTCAAAACATTCATTTCCTTACAGACTTCAAAGCAGGACATAGGAAGCCAGCAGGGAAAAGGAATAGATCTATAAAACCTCTTATGTGTTTTGCCATGGTTTCTGCCCCTGTTCTAGTATGTTATAAAACATCATTTTCTGAATGTGCATTTTGTTGCTAGAGATTTGGCTGTGCAGAAGGGGTATGGTGCATCTGATATCATCAGGTTGTGGAGTCTCCTTCTCTGGAGACTTTCAAGACCCATCTGGATGTGTTCCTGTCCGACCTGTGCTAGATTCTATGGTCCTGCTCTGGCAGGGGGGTTGGACTCGATGATCTTTTTGGGTCCCTTCCAACCCCTAACATCCTGTGATCCTGTGATGTGCTTTGATGGGATCTTCTGGTTATCCAAATGCCATAAAAACAAGGGCTTTGTGGAAACTGTTGAATTAGGAATGATCAAAGCCTGGCTTGAAACATATGCCTGTGTGACACAACCGACAACATTGCCACAAACCTGCCAAGGCAAATGCTATGTGCTTACAATGGGAGAAGCAACCACTGGGTGGTTGGGAACATGTTCAGTGTGCCATGCCACCTCTCAGAACAATATCCTGGGCCTTGAAAAACAAGTCCTGTGGTGACATGGCACCCTAGAAAGAAGTGAGTCAGATAATAGGACTCATTTTTGAAACAGCCGTATAGATACTTGGGCCAAGGAGCATGGCACTGAATGGGTATATCACATCCCCTATCACATACCACCTGCTGGGAAGGTCAAACATTACAACAGCCTACTAAAAGCCATCCTGAAAGCAATGGGGGTTGGGACCTTTAAAAACTGTGACGCACATTTAGCACAAGCTACTTGACTGGTTAACACCAGAGGATCTACTAATTGAGCTGTCCCTGCCCAATCCAAATTGCCATGCACTGTAGAAGGTTCCCCTGGTATAGAGGAAGACTATCCTAGGTTAGTCCTGATTAGGTAAAGATAAACCCACATGTGGAATTGCTTTTACTTAGGGACCTGGATGTATCTGGTGGGTAGTGCAGGAGGATGGAGAAGCTCATTGTGTGCCACAAGGAGATCTCACTTTGTGTGAGAATACACAGTAAATGATGTATAGGGTATGATGTTAGTTGGTGCTCAGCATGACATAGATTGTGCAGAATAAGGGTGGATAATGGATTGGTTTAAGCTGGTTGGCCCCATTAGTAGGAACAAGGAACAGGGCTACCTTCCATCCCCCCTCCCCAGACAATGGCACAGAGCAACAGAGCAATCTGGATCATATATTCTACACCGTGCTAAACTCATGCTCACTGCATGAAAGGAAAAGAGTTGCCCAAGGCTTATGGGACTTGTAATATATTCTATAGTTTGTAAGGTTTCCTGTTTTGTTTTTTTTTTTTTTTCTGTTTCTTCCCCAGTTTCCAGGCTGGGGCTTTTCACTTTTGTTCTGGTTTTGGTTTGCAGTTTGCACTTTGTAGTGAGATTCTGTCAGTTGGTACTTTCTTTCCTTCCTGTTTCCTTTTGTGTAATCTGATATCCCTGCAATAGAGTAGTAAATTGTCCTTATCTCAACTAATAACTCTGCCTCTTTCAACTAACAACTCTGCCTCTAGGGCCCTTCCAGCCCCTGACCCTCATCACTTGGTGGGGAGTGGGGCACAGCTTATGAAAGTGGGCTGTGTTAACCCAGGACATGAGGGAAGGTATGTATGAGTTGTTCTGATAGAAAAGCCTCAACATCGGTCACACACTTAGTCTTTGCTACAGCTGACTGCTTTGAAATCACTGGATCTAGCTATATAACAGGAAACTGGAATTCCTAATAAAATTAGTAGATACTGTTACTATAGTCTAAAGTGCCTGACTGCTGTCCTAAGTTCTACAGTGTTCTGCACCACTCTGACATACAGCTGACACTGGGGACTTTGATGGTTGAGTCAAACTAGTTCAAATGACAAAAATAATATATTTGTCTACAGTTAAGAATCCTTAGTAACTATCATGCATTCCTTTTTTCCCCCAAGGAATATAATTAATCTTGGAACAAATACAAATGAGGCCAGCTTCTGTCCACTGCTTATTTGTTGCATATAATTTCAGTTTACAAGCTCAAAGGGCCACAAATGGCTGGGTGCTATGTCCTCATGTACACTGCTGGGACTATTCTGGTGCACACTGAAGAGCTTATGTACATGGACAGTATCAAGAAAGACAACAGTATCTCTACTGCATAAGCTGTCCAGACAGCAAAGAGAGGATCATAAGTGAAATTGTTTCTGAAGAAAAACAGTTACTAACCTACTGGGAAAAAAGCTATTTCACTGTTGCATGCCTATGGGACATTTATTTTGTGTGCACATAAATGTGAGCAGAACCTTAAGATAAAGATCTTAATCATGCCCACACCTCCACACCAATCGTATCTTCCATTCTGCTGTTCCATTTCTGGTTTTGAAATTGTTTAGGTTATGAGATAGATCTGGAAAGTAGAATAGGCTTCCACTGGGCATGTACTGGTAAAGTGAAGTAGGAGACTCCTTCACCCAAGTACATTGATATCCCATCTCCAAGGACAAAGTGCCTGGTCAGATGAGGCAAAGCAGTGAAAAGGAAAGGGAGAAGGATAATCACTCACTTCCCTGGAGGAACTCCAGAGTGATAGAACCTAAGATATATTTAGTTTAACCCCAGATAACCCAGCTGTTGAAATGACATCCTGTATACCTAGGCCTAAATGGCAATAGTTATCAGTTCTGTAAATCTGTAAAGTAAAAAGAACCTGTTTTATAATTTTATAGAAATGTGGTTGGTCATATCTAAAATGCAAAAACTTTTAAATATATTTCCCAGATAGCTAAAAAGAGCTTGTGACATTGGATTATTCCACACACCCCAAAGATTTGCCCTCTATAGAGGAATTTATCAGGTGTTAGGCACTGGATGTACTAGTCAAGTACACAGTGGGTATGTACTATGCAAAATAATCACAGTCCCAGGCAGAAATACAAACACTACTATTTACTATTTTTAAGTAGCTGGATAATATCACCGTGTAACCATGATTTTGAGAGTGACCACAAGGCATCATTTCAACAGTCAAGGTATGTTCAATACAAGAAGAAAACCAGTAATCTTCCATAATAAATGGAAAAATTATTTTCCATGAATGAAGAAAGACATAATTTCAGGCTTTCTATAACCATACAGCACTTAAAATTTTCCCTCTCTTGCTAGAAAATATTTGATAAATAAAAAGGTTTTCTATGTCCATATATTAATGGGACACTAATATTCTTCTCATAGAATCACAGGATCACAGAGTGGTAGAAGTTGGAAGGAACCTCTGCAGATCATTCAGTCCAACCCCTCTGTCAAAGCAGTATCACCTAGGGCAGGTCACACAGGAACATGTCCACATGGATCTTGAAAGTCTCTAGAGAAAGACACTCCACAACATCTCTGAGCAGAATGTTTCAGTGTTCCATCACCCTTAAAGTAAAGAAAGTTCATGTTGAGTTGGAACTTCCTTGTGTTCCAGTATGTTACTGTTGCCCCTTTTTACATTGCTCATTTGTGACAGCAAGCAACAATACTTGATTTGCTAATATTTTCCTGTCCTTTAAATATATAATATTGGCGATAAATGAATCCTACCAATATACTTGTCTTTAAAGCTAGAAATTGCTCTAAGCATGGGTTCTGCCTTTGTGGTACTGTTGGCCAAGAAATTATACTTTTAAAATCTTTTAATAGCTATTATTAGTAAGTAGTTGAAAGGCAAGTAATTCATCAAACCCTAACCCTAAATCTAAGGGGTTAGGATTTCAGGTTAGGCTTAGGTTTTACAGTTTAGGGCTAGGGTTAGGGTTAGGGCTGGGATTAAGATTAGGGTTTAGGGCTAGCGTTAGGGTTAGTTCATTACTTCATAGTGAAACTATAATTACTTCTTGAACTAAGTAAATGTTTTGCTTAAGCTTAAATCAGGTACATAATTCTTTTTATCTTTTTTCTTTTTTCTTCTCTCCAGGCTATGGAATTAGGTGTTCCAAGAATCCATCATTTTAATTTTTGAGAAATTGCCTCTTAAAGACCTTTCATGAAAGAAAACCTTGCTAACACAAGTTGGAGTAGTACATTACTACTTTTTAGAAAAACTTTACATCTACTTATATTTGTTTCACTTCACACAGCACACTCTATATATGTATATACTCTATATAGTATATGATATAATATCATATATCATATACCAGTTTAAGTATCTACATTGAAAGTATGGGCTCCTTACACAAGAGGTAAATTGCCTCATAGGGCAATTAAGAGCTCCTTAGTGAGAAACCTGCCTGCTTTATTAATTACTTGGAGGACCTGGATGCTTTTGTTATCTCTCTGGAGATATTCAAAATCCGCCTAATGAGTTCCTGTGTGATCTGGTATAGGGGATCCTGCTCTGGCAGGGGAGTTGGACTGGATGATTTTTTGAGGTCCCTTACAGCCCCTAACATTCTGTGATTGTGTATTAGAAGATGCAATATTTTGATAACTAAATTGCATACCATCACACCTTGTCAACAACTCACAGTGCATCCCCATCTCTTAGAGGAACTACTTATGTCTGTCTTTGCTCATCTCTGCAATGTTCAGTCTCAGTGTTTAACTGTCTCCAAGTCTCCTAATTCTTTTAAAATCCCTTTATTACTCCAGGACTTTATTTATTCCACTTTACCCCCATCTGCTGGTAAAACAAAGCTAGCACATACAATATGCCACTGATTACAAATGAGTGGTTGGCAGAGAAAAGGAGCTAGCTCCTGCTTGCTTAATATGAGTAGCCAAAGTACTTGATAGATGGGATGAGAAGAGGAAGGGACTAAACAAGTTCCTTTAAAGATCCAGTTGTACATGTATTACTGTTGTAAAACTTCTTTGATTTGCAGTGAGCTCTTACTTCTTAAATTGATCAGTCTCTCTTAAATTAGAAACAGTAGCTTGCACTGATAGGTTCTAGGTATAGTTAAAAAAAATAATAGAGTACTTCTGTTTCTTTCCAAAAGTAATTTTTTTATTTAGAGGCATTGAATCATCGAAGCGTAGAATGGTCCAGGCCAGAAGGGACCCCCAAAGGACATCTAGTCCGACATCCCCACAGTCAGCAGGGACATCCCCAACTAGCCCAGGCTGCCCAGGGCCTCATCGAGCCTCACCTTGAACATCTCCAATTTTAGTCTGTTTCCAAGAGGAAAGGAAATCACTGCAGGGACCAAATAGAAAGAGCTGAGAAATCCTCATGAAATTAAGGTCTGACACGAAAATCCTAAATTTGATGGACTGCCTTGTCAATTGTCCATAAGCAAACTTTAATTTCCTAAGCAGAAAGGTAAAGAGTTTATTCTTAAGGCTGCCTTAGCCTGCCATACCCAATGGTCCCTCTTTTTCTTTCTTTTCTTTTTTTTTTTTTTTTTACATTTTTTTCTTTTACTTTTCCTTTCTTATTTTCTGACCTCTAGTGACCAACCATGCACATTTCTAAATGAACTGTTTAATTGCACTTCAAAAATACTTTGATG